>NW_004524646.1:12165818-12166298 GCF_000260255.1 Octodon degus
TTTTGCTCTGAATACCTTCAGGGCAGGTTTGGCTGGCTTGAGTTGTGGGGATCCAACCACAGCAACCTGAGGCTGACTGCTTTGTTGAAGCAGCTGCTTAAAGAACTGAGCTAAGGGGCAGGTCCCCAGGAATCCTATTTCTGATACCCACTCTACCGCAGAACAACACAGACCCCAGCAGTGACTCTACTGAGACACCTGGTGACCCCAAGCAACACAGACCCCTGTGGTCATCCCACTTGGGACACCTGGTGACGCCAAGTCAACACAGACCTCAGTGGTCACCCCACTTGGAACACCTGGTGACCCCAAGCCCACACAGATCTCAGCTGTCATCCCACTTGGGACATGTGGTGACCCCAAGCCAACAAAGACCCCAGTGGTGATCCCACTTGGGACACCTGGTGACCCCAAGCCAACACAGACCGCTCTGGTCATACCACTTGGGACACCTGGTGACCCCAAGCCAACACAGACTCC
>NW_004524646.1:12166398-12167625 GCF_000260255.1 Octodon degus
TCATACCACTTGGGACACCTGGTGACCCCAAGCCAACACAGACTCCTGTGGTCATCCCACTTGGGACACCTGGTGACCCCAAGCCAACACAGACCCTTGCAGTCATCCCACTTGGAACACCTGGTGACCCCAAACCAATACAGACCCCAGTGGTGATCCCACTTGGAACACCTGGTGACCCCAAGCCAACACAGACCCCTGTGGTCATCCCACTTGGAACACTGGAGACCCCAAGCCCACACAGACCTTAGCTGTCATCCCACTTGGGACACCTGGTGACCCCAAGGCAACACAATCCCCAGTGGTGCTCCCACTTGGGGCACGTGGTGACCCCAAACCAACACAGACCCCAGTGGTGATCCCACTTGGGACTCCTGGTGACCCCAAGTCAACACAGACCCCTGCAGTCATCCCACTTGGAACACTGGGGACCCCAAGCCCACACAGACCTCAGCTGTCATCCCACTTGGGACACCTGGAGACCCCAAGCCAACACAGATCGCTGTGATCATACCACTTGGGACACTTGGTGACCCCAAGCCAACACAGACCTCTGCGGTCATCTCACTTGGAACACCTGGTGACCCCAAGCCAACACAGACCCCTGTGGTGATCTCACTTGGGACACCTGGTGACCCCAAGGCAACACAGACCCTTGCAGTCATCCCACTTGGGACACCTGGTGACCCCAAGCCAATACAGACCCCAGTGGTGATCCCACTTGGAACACCTGGTGACCCCAAGCCAACAAAGACCCCAGTGGTGATCCCACTTGGGACACCTGGTGACCCCAAGCCAACACAGACTCCTGTGGTCATCCCACTTGGAACACTGGAGACCTCAAGCCCACACAGACCTCAGCTGTCATCCCACTTGGGACACCTGGTGACTCCAAGCCCACACAGACCCCTGCGGTCATCCCACTTGGGACACGTGGTGACCCCAAGCCAACACAGACCGCTGTGGTCATCCCACTTGGGACACCTGGTGACCCCAAGCCAACACAGACCTCTGTGGTGATCCCACTTGGGACACCTGGTGACCCCAAGCCAACACAGACCCTTGAAGTCATCCCACTTGGAACACCTGGTGACCCCAAGCCCACACAGACCCCAGTGGTGATCTCACTTGGAACACCTGGTGACCCCAAGCCAACACAGACCCCTGTGGTGATCCCACTTGGGACACCTGGTGACCCCAAGCCCACACAGACCCCAGTGGTGATCC
>NW_004524646.1:12167725-12187388 GCF_000260255.1 Octodon degus
ACACCTGGTGACCCCAAGCCAACACAGACCCCTGCAGTCATCCCACTTGGGACACCTGGTAACCCCAAGCCAACACAGACCCCTGTGGTGATCCCACTTGGGACACCTGGTGACCCCAAGCCAATACAGACCCCAGTGGTCATCCCACTTGGAACACCTCGTGACCCTATGTCAACACAGACCTCAGTGGTCATCCCACTTGGGACACCTGGTGACCCCAAGCCAACACAAACCCCAGCAGTAGTCCCACTTCGGACACCTGGTGACCCCAAGCCAACACAGACCCCTGCAGTAATTGCACGTATGACACTCACTCTACACCAAATCAAAGGAGTCCCCGGTGGTAACCCCATACCTAACAGCCACTGTCCCCATCACCAGTGTGTGTCTTGGGGGTAACCCTACTCTCTCCCCACTGACTTGGACCCTGCAGTAACCCTACTTGCAGTGATCCCCCAGTCCATGCCTCCCCCTCCTGTGTCCCTTGCTCCTTCTACATGGAGTCTTGTGCAGTTCCTAGCCTGGCCTGTCCTCACCAGCAGCTGTGGCTCACTCGCACTCCTCAGTGCCACTCACACTTTGTTCAGGGACACAAGGCAAGCTCCCCCACCAGGGCTGCCTTTCCACCCCTCGGCCTCACCCATCGGACTGACTGATGGAGAACCCGGCCACTGTCCCCGGCCACTGTCCCTGGGCTGGAGGGGGCATCACATCTCCCCTCCTCTCCCAGTGCCTTCTCAGTGCACCCCACCCTCAGTGACATACTCCCTTTTCTCTGCACCATGTGGCCTTCCACGGATGCCCCCGCCACATTCCTACCTACAGAAGCCCAGTAGCCATTACTACAGACAACCCAAGGGGCTACTCCCTGCAGCCCCATGGTCACCACAGCTGGTCTCCCCTTGTTCCAGAACATCCTTTCCTGCCTTCTGGAACATCCCCCCCACCCCCAGAGCTGCTGCTTCTCACCTCCATTCCCATCTCACTGTCTGTCCCATCAAGTGCTGTCTGTCCCTGCTATCTCTGCCCACTTACGCCATCCCACCAGGCAACACCTCTAGGTCGTCTTCTCCTTGTCACCCAATGACTTTTTTTTTTTTTTTTGTGTGTGTAACTGGGGATTGAACTCAGGCCCTATGCTTGCCAGGGAAGTGCTTATTCCACTGAGCCATCTCCCCGGAAGTGCTTATTCCACTGAGCCATCTCCCCGGCCCCCACCCAATGACTTTTGCTGGCCCTCCTCTATCCTCACTTGACTTCTTGACAGCCAGCCTTTCTCAGCCTCCTCTCTGGGGCTCCTTCTGTCTCAATTCCTGACCCCAGGATGACGAGGGGTGGGCCCTTTCCTCCTGTATGGCCACTGGTGATGACCATAGCTGGGGCCAGATGTGGGAAGGTGGCCACAGGGGCCCTCACTGCCAGTGAAGGCTCCCCAGTTTGCCCTCTTGTCACTCCCTCGGAGCCCAGGGCAGAAGGGACCAAGATTCAACACCTTGACTGGTCACCAAGGAGCCCATGCTGGCTTTGCTAATCTGACTACACCAGCCAGCTGCTCACAGACTGCTCGGCAAACTCATGAGCTGGATCTGCAGGAGGCCTGGTGTCCCTGGGCTGAGGGTTAGACAGCTTGCCAGGCTGCAGGATGCTCGCTGAGCTGGACCTTGCCCAGGTGCCCCTTGTCCAGGGTTGCTCTGGAATGCCACGTCCTCCGCTGGCCCACTGCACCACCACCCTGCCCCTTGTGTATACACACTTAAAATGCGTGTGCATGCACACACCAAACGCTCAGGGGCTCCAAACCTCTCAGGTTTAAAAAAATTTTTTTTTCAGTAATGGAGATTGAACCTGGGGCCTTCACTTTCTGGGCCTCAGTTTCCTCAGCTGTCAGGAAGACCTGAGGTACACTTGTGACCACTATGCCTGGAAGCCAGGCTGAGGGCTCTGTTAATGTCACGAGGGTGAGGTGTCACGGACAGTAGGATTGCTCTGTGCCCAACCTCCAGCCTCACCGACCACGAAGGCTGCAGCAGGTGCCGCATCAGGAGTGACCCCAGATGCTTTACCACTGGCACAATGTCCCCAGGGTGCCTCTCATGGCACACTCAGGGAGGCTGAGTAGGACCTCAGCTGGGAACAGGTGGAGGGGGGGAGGAGGGGACCACTCCTGTGGTGGGTCCCACAGGGGTAGCTGCAGCGAGGTCGTCACTGGCATCTTAGTGAGAACACTGCTAGGCTCCCTCTAGTAGGCTTAGGTGTAGAAGTGGGCAAGGAGGAAGGTGGGGTTACCCCACCACCTCTTCTGCAGGTGGCCACCCCAGTCTCAGTGACCACCCCAGCATGCCAGAACAGGGTGTAGCAAGAGCCTGCTAAAAAAGGGCATGCCCGAGCCTGTGCCCACCCTGCACCTGGGTCCAGGAGGCGCCCTGCCTCGCTCCCTCGCCCACGGCTCACCTTTGGCCCCTGCCTGGAGCACTGGGCACTGCTGCCTCTCCCCGCTGGGGCTAGGCCACGCCACCCCCAATGCCCACACTTTCTGACCATTGGCACGGGTCACTGTGACACCCATCCCTTTAATAAGTTTCTGCCCCCAAGTCATAGGGCTCTCATGACAGTTTTATTCCCCAAGCCTACAACGTCCTCAGGTAAGCAGCATCCCTAATAAATAAATATGTTAAATATGCAATCTATGAACAAATTAAAGTCACAGTGATACCTGGGAGATGGGTCGGGGACGGGCAGGGCAGACAGCAGGGACTTGGGGTAGAGTTGGGAGGGGGCTCTAGAGCTGTGTCTCAACCTTGGGCTTTAGCAATGACCCTGGAGAAGGGGCACAGGGACACTGCCTGTGTCTCCCTGCGTGTCTCCAGAAGGACAGCGTTCAGAGGGGGCAGGACCACAACAGTGGCGGTCACACAAGAGAATCAGAGCATGGCCCAAATGTGTGGGCGTCCATGTGCTGAAGCCTAAAAATAAACAGCCTCAATCCGCACACAACGAAGTTCAAGCAGCCCAAGGCCACCAGCTGCACAACATCAGAGTCCTTAAACAGGACACCACAGGCTTGAACCAGAAAGAACCTAAAAGTCTGTGACAGGTGACAGATGCAATTAGGGAGGCTGAGGCAGGAGGATTGATAGTTCATACCCAGCCTGGCAACGCAACTTGGTGAGACCCTGTCTAACTAAAAAAATAAAAAGGGCTAGGGATGTACCTCAGTGAGAAGGCCCTGGGTTAATTCTTTATGTGGCTGTAAGAAAAACAGCAACCAAGAGATCTTGTTCTCCTGAGGCCCATTTGGAGCAGGAAACAGACAGGCTGCGGCTTGTGGGAGAGACGGGGCAGGAGGCGTGGGGCACCTGTCACCCCTTGCACAGCTGGCCACACTCCTACCCGGTTCCCAGAATGCAGCACCCCACCCCCCAAAACACCTGCAGAGTCCACAGCAGCCCTGAGCACCATGGAGCCCACCCCCACCCACAGGATAAACAGCCTGCCAGTCAGGAGGGAAGATCTGGTGCTCACCTGTGAACCTGCCCAATCCCAGGGACTGGGCGCTTCTGGTTAAGAAAGACCAGGCAGCCCCCACCCCAGGCAGGCAACCCAGGCAGCCAAGTCCCAGGCAGGCAAAGGCAGCTGTTGCTCTGGGATGCTCTCTGCTCTCTGAGGCAGCGAGTCCCAGGGAAGGAGACACCGAGGCGGGCCTGGTGTGTGGAGAAGCTCCTGGGGCTCTTGGGGGTCTGCAGCAGCGCGGAGGAACCTTGTCCCATGGTGGCCACCAGGTGGCCCTAACTTAATGGCTGAACTGCACAGACGCCTACCTCTCTGCGACTGTCATTGCTGGGTACTGGAGGAACTGCACTTGGAGGGAGGAGGGGACCCTGCAGGGATGGCTCTGGGCTTGCTGTGTGCCTTGCGGACCTGTTGCTGCTCCCCTGCAGGGGGAGTTGAGTCCTGGGGGGGCGCTGATTGGAGGGACAGCAGTACTGGCTCCTGATGCCTGAAGTTTCAAAGCAGCTGAAGGGAGGCAGGGGAGCTAAGGGGACTAATGAGGGCGTTCAGGAGACTGGGGTACCCAGACTGTCACTGGGTGTGGCCACACATCTCCCACTGTTACTGTCCCAGGGAGGCCACTGTGCAGCTGTCCCTCTGGACACTGGAAAGCAGAAGAGGGGGCATCAGCTGGTTTCAGAGCTGCCTATGTGGGGAACCGAGGCAAGGCTAGGGAGTCATGTAAGGCCCCCCCTCAGGTTAACCCGATGCTCTGCACCTCTTAGGAGGTGCCAGCCTGCCACCCGCCTCCAGCAAACTTCTATTTAACCTCTGTGCCTTGGGTCCCGTGTCTCTGCTTCTAGTGCCCTAGGCTAGACTCTGCTCTGGGACTGTGAAGCATTCTGGGCAGACCCCACTATACTGTCCCATTGAGCTGGGAGGATTTGCTGTAGGCTGGTGTCCCCTGCACTGGTACTGGAGGAACTGCATTTTGGGGAAGGAGGGGACCCTGCAGGGACAGCTCTGGGCCCGCTGAGTGCCTGTTGCTGTTGTTCCAGGATAGCTGACAGCTGACAGCTGACAGCCGCCCCACTGTTGCCTGGGGTCTCAGTATTCCACCTACGGGGAGGGACAGGAGGATCACAAGGGCCTCAGGGAATATGTCACATGGACAGGAAGGCTGGGAAAGGTGTCTTGGGCAGAGAGGACATCCCAGCAAAGGCACGGAGGTGGGAAGGTGAAAGATGTCCTGGACTCCAGACCCAGCCCACAGGATGGGGTGGGGGTGTGGCAGAGAGTGCAGGTCCCCACTGCACACCTGACCACTAATGGGCACCAAGGAAGACCTTGTGCCACCAGGTGGCACAGTCCTACAGCTCATGCTGCCAGGCACGCAACTCTCCTGAGAGCCAGCCCGGTTCCCCCAGGGGCCAAGGCCAATGCCAAGACCCACTCTGGGACTGTGCACCACACATCATAGGCTGGCCCCTGGGGCACCCAGACCCCTGCCCCTCTGTGTGCCTTTTCTCCAGGCTGGAAGGGGTAGGCTGGGCCCTCAGAGATGCTCTACCTGGACCCCACTCACTGCCAGGGCTGGGATGACAGGCCTCATGTCACTCCACCTCCTCTCCCCAGGGTACCCACTTTGCAGCTGGGGAAACAGGCCAGTGAGGTCCAGGCCTTTGCAAGACTCTGGGTTTATGGGACTGCACACCTCACAGTCTTCTGGTGGGAGACCATGCAGACTTCCCTTAAGCCTGCTGGGGTCCTGGTGCCTTAAATGCAGGACAGAAACCGGGCTGGAGAGTCCTGTGGCAGCCAGGAAGGAAAAGCAGGGAGGCCCTGCTGGGAGCAGAAACTGGGTGCACAAGACCCTCTGCAAGGGGGGGGGGCCCTCTCAGTCCTGACTCCTGAGACCCCAACACGCCGCAACCATGCCCACTAGTCTGTCCTTCATCCAGGGAGCCTCTGCAGCTGCTCACTGCCACCTGTGTCCCTAAACACGGTGGGTCAGGTGTCTGTCCCCAGAACCTGGCAAATGGGGTGGGCAGGAGGGGAGAGAAGGAGCAGGGGGAGGGGAGGGCCAGAGGGACCGCTCAGACGGGAGACTGCCTCAAGACCCGGCTGCAGAGTAGCAAGCCCTATCCATCCCAACCCCCGCCCCAACCCCTAGGTCCATGGGGCTCCAGGACCCCTCCTTAACCACCTGCACCTTGTATACCTCAGGGTGGGGCTGGCCAACTGCCACCAGGTTTGGGGTATGAGATCCTAAGACTGATCCCTCCTCCCAGCCCAGAACATACTATTCCTGAGCCTTAGGACCTCGGGGTCTGGGGCGCCGTATCCGGGGGCCAACGCGGGGCTCTGTGAACGCCATCTGGGCATTTCCAAGTCACTCCCCCCAGGGCTCAGCCTGGGCTTCTAAGGGGCAAGGAACACCTGGCACCCACTGCCTCGCTATTCCGGCGTGGCGAGAGTGGGGAATCGGGACCCTAGTGTGGGACAGGTGGTGCTGAGGCCCAGCGGGCAGTATCCCGCTGCCCAAAGACCCCCGAGCCGAGGCTCTGGAAAGAAAACGCCTAGGGCGCGCCAAAGAGAGGGGCTGGGGCCCCGGGCCCGGGGGTGGGGAAAGTCGCCCTAGAAGCCATCTGTGACTCCCGACTTGATGTGGAGGTACCCCAGCGGATCCACCGAGGCTGAAAGTTTAGCGCCTGCGCGAGGCCTCGGGGTGCGCACCCCAGGCGTGGCCGCGGGATTCCCCCAAAATGGCTCCAAAACGCCACTGCCTCGGCCGGCCGCGAGGGTGCCATCCCCGCCCCCACCAGGCGGAAACTTGAAAGCTCACACGCAGAACTGTGCGCAGGGGGGTGGGGGACCGGTGCGCAGGGCGGCGGGGTCCCCGGGGACACGCCAGCGGGAGTCCGGTGCGGGGCGCAGGGGACCGCGGAGAGGCGGGGGGCGGCCGCGCTCTGTGGCGCACTCCACCCCACCGCAGCGGCCGGCCCCGGCCAAGGGGCCCCGCGTGGGCCCCCATTGTTTCACCGCTCGCACGCACGCACCAGCCCAGGCACAGGGCGGACGGCCCCGCCGAGGCGGCCGGGCCCCAGGCTGCGCTCTGGGGAGCCCCTGCGTCCTCCCCGGACCCCGGCCCGAGAGCCGCGGCGCGGCGGTCGCTCCACTCACCTGAGTTTCTCCATGTCTGCGGCAGAGGCCTGCGAGAAACCAAAGGAGAGGGTCAGAGCAGGAGGCGGCGCCGGACACCCCCGCGAGGCTCGGCCGGTGGACAAGCGGCCGAGAGCTATCCGCTCCCTCCCGCCCGCCGGGCCGCCGGCTCCCCCTCCTCAGTGGCTGCGCCGGGCCGCGGTCGAGTAACAGGTGAGCCCGCCGGGCCGCCGCGCTCCCGGGCACCTAGTTACGCCCCCCGGGGCGAGGAGGGGGCCGGCCTAGGGACTGTGGTTGAGCGCGGCCGGGGCTTCCCCGGGGGAGGGGACTGCCTGTCCCCGCGAACTCAGGGGGTCCGGGACCTCGCCGCCCCCAGCCACGCGGCCCGTTAACCCTCGCGGCCCAGAGCTCCCTCCCGGAGGAAGCCGAGCTGGGCATCGCAGGCTTTCCGAGTCGGAGAATGTTTGAGTCGGGGACCTGGGGCCGTGTGGAATTGTAGAAGCGGACGCTCGCAAAGCCAGAGGTGCTGCGACTGAAGCCCTCCACTCCGCAATCAGGACCCGCTGCCCTCGGATTGGGGGTTGAGGGCCTGCGCGCCCCTCCCGGGCCCGAGGGATTAACCCCTGCGCGCCCTGCTCGCTGGCGGGGCGCCCTGCCGGGCTTGCGCAGACCCGCCCGCGTCCGGCTTGGAGACCCTCCCCGCCCAGCCCGCGCCGCCGAACCCCTCCAACGGGGCGGGGGACCCACCCGCACCGTTAACCCCGCTGGCGCCGGCGAGCACCGGGACGCGAGCGGCCCGCGCAGGATCGCACTTCCTGTGCGGAGCAGGGGGCGCGGGGCGGGCTCTCCAGCACCCGGGAGAGGCCGCTCGTGGGGACTTCCCCATCTCTCCGTGGCAGGGGTCAGGGTCTCAGCCCCGGAAAGTGGCGACAGACCTGGGAAGACTGATGACTGCCCATCCCGGCCCCTCGCGCCGGGTTCCGCCGCCACGTCCGCCGGGAGCGCGCTGCGCTCGGTCCGGGCCCCACGCAGCCTCCCCCACCACCCAGCCGGGCGAGGGCGCAGCCTGGCCTGGGGACTCGATCAGGCTCGGTCACCAACTTCCCGGCCACTCGAGCAGGCCTCCGGACCTCAGTTTCCTCACCTGAAACCTGGGGGGAGGGGAGGCAGGAGGACGCCGGACCCGCGCTCAGCCGCCCTGCAGCACCCGCGACTGCGGAGGGGCTAAGGTGGGGCAGTGATTTTGGGAGCGAGAACGGCTCCCGAGGCGCTTGGTGGCGGCTCTTGCTGCCGACGCTCTTAAAGTTGTGCAAGACCACGCGCCCGGACCCTTCCTATAAATCTTCCTTCTCCACGAATAAAGAGTTTGCCGGGTGGAGTTTGCATCCAGCCAGCGCAGTCTCCGTGCCCTTGTTCGCCAAGCCCACCTTTCCGGGTCCCCATCGTGGCGCGCATCACAAGTCCCAGCATACAACAGGCGCTCAATAAACAAGGGCAGTGCATGCCTGGATCCACCGCCCGCAAGCGGGGTGCCTGCAGCTTTTGCCCCTGGCGGGCTCCAGCGCCTGGGGAGCAGCCCCGCGCTCTCAGCAGGAGACCCTAGCACCCGGTAGGGTTGGCCTCCACCAGCTGGTGCAGGGTGGGTGGCACCGGTCGCTGAAGGGTCGGACTCCGCCCGGGATCAAGCAAGCCCAAGTGCAAGCGCTCACGCGCGTAGCGTGCCCCTCTCCCGCCCATGGCTCCGGGAGAAGGCTGGGCGAGGGATGCGGGAGCGCTTCTCTCCAGGGTCGCAGGGCCGAAAACCGTTCACCCCGGGAAAAGGCAAGGATCAGCGGCAGCCCCACCCCGATCAGCTCAGGACAGAGGGACCGGCAGCAGGCTGCGCAGCTGCAGAACCGCTGGGCCTGGGCCCCATCCTGAGACCTTTTCCAAGGGCGGGGGAGTGAGGTGGGGACACCCCTCTCAGGCTCGGGTGGCCTCAATCACTCACAGCCAATGACTTGCCTGGGAGTTTGTCTAAAATTAATAAGAATGTAATAAAATTTAGTGTTTTAAAAATCTAGCATTAATTATTTACATGGAATGCTTCAGCTGTTCTGGAAGGCCTGTTTGGGATGCCCCATCCTCCAAGAAGGGACTTGGGGGAGGCACGGATGGGGGTTGGGCAGGACAGAAGACACACTAACTCTGCCACTGGCCTGCAGGCTCCCCATTTCTTCCTTACAGGCTGAACCGCTCCGCCCCACCCCCACCGCAGGCTCCGCAATCGCGGGCGCAGCCCCACTCCTGAGACAGGTCTATAAATTTCCTAGCCTGGGGTCTGCAGACCCCAGCACCTGGTGGGGAGAAGGGGTGTGTGTGAGACCCTCCAGGTCCTGCGCAGCAGTGGGCTCCCAGCAGCAGTCTTGGCATTGCTGCCAGGAACCTGGGTCAAGCCTTGGCTTGGCCCTCTCCTCCCACAGGACTTGGGTGATGTGGCTGTGTCTGGGGCTGGGATCCAGGCTTAGGGGAGGGGCCGTGGGGAGCTGGGTGAGGGGAGGATCCTGATGATGGGCTAGGGTCTCCCCGGAGGCTGAGGATGAGGTGGGCAAACAGGTGGGCATGGGGGGGCAGGCCAGTGCTCCCGGAGGCCCCACCCAGCCCTGCACCTGACACCCTCCCTGCTGCCCACCCCACCCCACCCCTGCCTCATCCTGCAAGAACCTTCTGCTGTCCTCACCACCCCACCCCCACTCTCCCTTGTCCCCTCCTCCTGGCCGCCTTTATCTCCTAGCAGCCTTACCAGAGCCCTGCTTGTCAGTCACACTGGATCAGGCTGTTCGCCCCTCCTCAGGCCCTGCCAAGCTATCCACATCCTCCTGGTGAGGTGGATCTTGTAATAACCCCTTTCCCAGGTATGAAGACATAGGCCCCAAGGGCAAGCCCTGGCAGCCCACTGGCAAGCGCAGGAGGTTAGGGCCAGGGCTCTGGTCTGTATCCCACAGCCACCGTCCTCCTGGAGCACTCAGACTGGCACAGCAGGTGGCCACTGGGCGGTGGAGGAGGGATCCGTGCCACTGTCCTTTGCTTAGTGACCAGACCCTACTCCGCCACACCCCTCAGCAATGCCAGCCACCCAGGCCATCCTCCAGGTCCCACGGTCCCCCAGCTCCTTCCTGCCCCAGGCCTCTGCACATCTTCCTTCCATCTGAACCGCTGTGCCTTAGAGCCTTGCAGAGCTGTCCTTTCCCCCTCTGGATGCAGGGCTGCCCTGACAGGCCGTGCGTGGGGCAGCTGTGCCTCCATGCAGCTGGGGTGTGCCAGGTGAATGAGTGCTCCCCTCCCAGGTGCACCGTACTGCCCTACCATTGGGGCCCTGCCTCAAGCCCCCAGGGACCCAAGGCAGCCTCTGCACAGTGCTCTGCCCAGTTCCTGTGGCCCCTGCTGATGTGGGTCAGCTTTTATCTGGCTGCCACCTGCCCACCACCTGTACCTCTCGAGCCATGCCCTAACTAGGGCAAGGAAGCAGGCCACAACCCGGAGGGTCTGCTTGGCTTGGTCCCCCTCTGCTGCCTGAGCCTGGGCCTGGGCCAGCTCTCGCCGCCAGAAGGGCCTAGGGATGGTCTCTCCCACACTTGGCTCCAGCCCCAAACCCTGAGCGCAAGAGACAGCCTGAACACTTGGGGAGCAGCGATGAGATCTGAGGGTGGGAAGGGGGGCAAGCCCCACCTCTCACAGACTGCTGTTTGGGCCTCCTCGGCAGTTGTGCCACCTCAGTGGAGGTGCTCAACCTCTCTGAGCCTCAATCTGGCATCTAGGAAGGCAGGATGGAGAGTCCTCAAGGGCTTTTGGGAGCAACAGGCGGTTGTGTAAGGGATTGGCCAGGGGACTGCTAGCAAAAGGCCGCAGCTGCTCTAGATAGCCAGCTTTGGCGCTGCCCACTCCGGGAGGACTTCTTTCTTAGATGTTTCGAATTGCTCCCTGCCTTCGTACATTCACTCAACAAACATCTGCTGTGTGCTGAGCTCCACTGTGGGGCAGTGGACTGTGAACAAACTCCATGGACCCTCCACTCTCACCAGGCTGAAGTCCAGGCTGTGGTGCTCTCATGCGGGGAAACAGCCCACCAGAGGAATCTGCAAACGGGTCCTCCCACCCGGTGGGTCCCCTGGGAAAGTCTCCTGGGTAGGCTGGGGCCTGGGGCTCTGCATGGAGTGAGGGCAGAGCTGGGATGTTGTTCAGCCCCAGAACTGCCCATGGGGTTCTTGATGGGATCTGGGCTTCTACCCTAGGGGCTGGGTGGAGGAGCACCCCTGCCTGCAGCGGGTAGCACCCTGAGGGCAGTGTGTGGCACAGCCAGTGGGGAGGGGGCCAGGAAGAAGCATGGTGGAAAGTGGGCTCCTGGCCTGAAGGCCAGGAGGCAGGCCAGGGAGAGGATGGGGAGTTGGGGTGTGGGCCTGGGTCTGGAGATCAGAGCAGAATGGGGAGACGTGAATGGGGAGAGCAGAATGGGGAGCCCCTCCCTAGGACCCCCCCTGCGAGGGGCTGGGTCCTAGGCAGCACTGTGACCAACCAGGGAGGGAGGGCTGGTGGGTGGTGTGGGGGTGAAGGAGGGGCAGGTGTGCAGGGGTGGGGGGTATTTGCAAAGGGCTTGCAGGGGGGCAGAGGGATCACCTGTGTCATGCCCAGGTGCCTACAGGCCCAAAGACTGGTGGCTCTGTATCCTCCAGTTGTCCCAACTGGGCCCCCCTGTGGACTCCTACCACGCCCAAGAGTGGCATCCTGAAGGGATTTATTTAGAAAGGGCAGCACGTGCCATAGGTCACTCAGTGAGGTGGGAACCTGAGCGCAAGCCCTGGCTTAGGGTTGTCTCAGAAGAGGCCATGCAGTCCTCCATGGGGGAATGGAGGGGGCAAGGCTGCAGAAGTGGCCTCAGCTCCCCGTCCAACCCGGCCAGGTCCTGGGGACTCGGCAGGTACCTCCCTCTGCCCAGCGAGCATGGTGCACAGGCCAGGCAGTGACTGCAAACTGGCCTCCCTGGGCTAAATCTGGCTGCCACCGTGTTGTATTTGGCCCGCTTGAGGTTTCTTTCTTTCTTTCTTTTTAAACATTTGAGCCAACATTTAAAAATTGGGAGAATTTACATTTTAAAATCCATATTTTTGGCTTCTACTGAAAATTGTGAAGGTATGGCAGCTCCATCCCACACTCCCCCATGGCAGTAGATGGGGGAGCTGGGAAGTGGTGGCAACTCCCTAGGGACCTTGGGGTCCCCACTTGGTGACTGAGCCCCGATGCCCAAGCTTGCCCTGCCTACAAGGAGGCATGCCCAGGAGGGCAGCGATTTCTCAGGGCCCTCTCCTGCACCAGACGATGAACAGGATCCACCCCCGACTGCTCAGCAATAGGCAGGACTGGAATGCAGGGTCTCCCCAGCGTGGTGGCCTCCCAGAAGTGGCCAGTGCTGGCTGGGATTCCACGCCTCAGCTCCTGGCAAGGGGTGTAGGTGGCTCCTGGAGCCAAGGTCTGCCCTTGGCCTGGGAGGTTCCTGCCCTTCCAGGGGACACACTTGCCCAGGCCCAGAGGCGCCCAGGCAGTGTTCATATCAAAGTGCAAGCTGTCATCTTCACTGTCATCACCACTGTCACCTCCATTACTGCCACTGCCCCAGTAGCTGAGCCTCTACTTCATGTTCCTGCCTGCTCCATGAAGGTCCCAGCCAGGGCCCTGCACAGGTAGCTCTCAGAACTTAGGTGGGGGACCTTTTGGGGGCTCAGAGTGGGCACTCCTGGGGGTGAGGGTTGGGGCCTGGGTGCCCCCAGGCCAGCCCTGCTGCCTAGGCCAATGCCAGCCCCCCACTTGCACTTATGCAGCCTGACAGGTCGTCCCTGAGTACAGAAGCCTCCAGAGGCTTGAGTGTCCCATCTCCCTGCTGGTCCCTGGAGAGATCTGCGTGGTACCCAGAGCCCACCACACATGCAGGTGGGGTCCCAGACCACCAGCACATTGTGGAGGGGCCTGGGGACCCAACCCTGCATCATCACACTGCCTGTCACCAGCTTGGGAAACTGAGGCCCACAAGGAAGGAAGGGGGCCTGTGTGGTCACCCGGCAGGCAACCGGCCTAGAGTGAAGCAGCTCCCTGGGGCCACGGCCTACACAGGGATAGGCTGTGGGGCTGCAAAGAACTGGGACTTGATAGAACTGGCTATCCCCTGGGAGTGCAGGTCACAGGAGGAGGGGTGTGAGGGGGCTGGGGAGGGGTGAGGTCCAGGCTGGGCTCCTCTGTATCCTGGAGGTGCAGTGACAGTGCTGCCCTCATAGGGGTGCCACCTGGGGGTATCACCCAGGATGGCGACAGACCCAGCCACTGCCTCCCAAACTCCTTTCCCAGGAGAGGCAGAGCCCGACCATGGGGACAGGGCAATGACTGTGGATGTCCTCCCCACCCCAGGGGCCAAAGCATGAAGGGAATGGGGTGCCACAGCATCTGGACAGCAGTCTGCCCGACCACACCCTGCCTGAGGCAAGGGTACCCAACTCGACTGCCTGCCCGCCAGTCCAAGGCTGGGGGAATTTCCAGGGGGGCTAAGGAGAGAGAACCCCAGCCCACGCAGCCCCCTGCCCATCAGCCCCTGGTCCTGCCTTCCAGGACTATGTCACATCCTTCCCCTCTGGAGCTGTCTGAGGCGCAGAAATGAAGGTGGACCCCATGGAAGTCCATGGCAAATCCAAAGGCCTCCACCAGATGGCCACAGGCCAGGAGAGGTTTGGAATTGCTGCCCCCAAACCAGGAAGGTCCCCTCAGCCCCCTTTTCCTTGGCTGCTGAGGTTCCCACAGCACCTCTTCAGAGGAAGTGGGGGAGGTGGGTAGGAGCGGGGTGGGTGGGGAACAGGCTGAGGCAGGGACTCACCTGGCCCAGAAGCCTCCAGGGGGAGGCGGCTCGACTTCCATGTTGCCTGTTGCCCATGCAAAGGCCATCACTGTTCACCTGGCCCAGACCCTTGGGGTCTGTGGTCCCTGCTACCATCTCTCGGGAGAGCTGGGGGCTCCGGGCTGGGTCCTTGTGTTCTGGGGATGCAGCAGCTGCCAGGGGCTGTGCAGCCTGGGCTGGGCCCTGTTCCTCAGAGGACAGATCCAGGCCATGGGCTCTGGGCCCCCTGAAGGCCTCCAGGGTCCCGGGGTCCAGCACACGCACAGTGACCTCATCTAAGAACCTGGAGAAGGGCAGCCTGGCCTCCCGCCGGCGGCCCAGGCATGCGAGGGGGCCCCGGCTAGCCGCACTGCCTGTGTGCAGGGGCTCCAGGGGGGCCAGTGGTGACAGCCGTGCTGCCCCCAGGCTGGGGCTGTGCAGGTCCTTGTGAGGCACTTCCCTGATGGGGGCTGCAGGCCTGGGCTCCTGTGGGGGACTTGAGGTGTCAGGGCCCTGTGCCCGGGAGCTGGCCCCTGTCAGCATCCCGCTCAACTGTCCAAAATTCCGCTGGCACCCACGCCTCACCTGGCATGGGGCTGGGACCCACGGCTGCGCAGTACCAAGCTGCCTGTCCCTCCCTGGCCAGGCCAGCTGGCCAAATGCCTGCCCATCAGCATCGCGGCATTTGGGGGGCGGGGGTGTCCCAGTGCCTCGTGCCCCAAATCAATTCTCACTAAATGGGAGTTGCGCTTCAGGGCTCAGAAAGGGCCAGGGCGGGGAAGGTCACGTCCTGAGCACTGCCTGAGGCTGGGCTCCATGTTCACAAGCTGTCTCCTTGGCCAGGGACAGGGCTGGGCACAGGGGAATAGACAGGCAGGGGTGGACAGACAGCTTGACAAAAACCAGTGCTGCGGGAGCACAGGGCCTGCTGGAGGGGAAGCTGCAATCGGGAGGCTGCCCTGTGCCCCTTCCTCAAGAACTCTCCTTTGATCTGGGGCGCTGGACACCAACCACGAGACTGGATTTCCCAGATACCTTTGCTTACAGGGGATGTCAAGGAGACAGAAGTTGCTGCTGCTTTTGCTGCAGAGCTGAGATGTGTCGTGCTCCTGTACCACTCCCCACAGGGAACATGAGTCTTGGCATCAAAGCAAGCACCAATAAAAAAGGGATCTGACCATTTCCCGTGTTTTCTAGCTCCCGTTCCCCATCTTGCTTCCCTCTGGAACATGAACCTGTGTTTGGAGCTGTGGCAGCCATATTGTGCCCGTAGCACACGCGTATGATGGCAGAGGAGCTGGGGGACGAGGGGGAAACTGGGCCCTCAGCGATCGTTCGGTCGCCTCACAAGCCCAGCACTGCCTGCCTGCACTACTCTAGCCAAGCTAGAAATGGCCCATCTTGTTTAAGCTGCCGTTACTTCCAGCCTCTGCCGTTAGCAGCTACGTGTTCAATGACACACGGGGGAAATGGGGAGGAACAGCAGCTGCTCACGCTGTGAAGCCAGAGCCTCAGGCACACGGGGGCCCAGGCTACAGCTAGGTGGGGAGAGCCCGAACGGGGCGACAGGGGATGTGCCCACCCCAGAGAGCCACAGAAAGTGGGAGCTGCAAGCAAAGGGTGCTCACTGGGGGCTGGGGTGGCAGCGCCAGGCCCTTGGCCAGCTGATGGCCACCAGCTGGTGTCTGACACTGGCCTCTGGTGTGGCTTAGGGTGAAGCCTGGGCCTCCTCCGCACTACCTGTACTCACAGCCCTGCCCACCCACCTCCTGCCACGTGCTTGGGTGCAGGCGGCACCCTGACCCAAGATGCAGAACCTTGTGGGCCCCAGCTCCAGAGCCTGCTCCTTCTTCCTCCCTGGCCCACTACTGGCCACCAGGCCCTGGCGATGGAGCCTTTTGAGACCAGACCACTTCCCTCCATCCTCAGTACCTCCTTGCTGGACTCCATGCCACCATGCCACTTGGACTGCCGTGGCCACCCACACAAAGGGGTCCCTACCCCAAGCACAGCCAGTACCATCTCTGAAAATCACAGACAGAAGCCTGGGCAACAGCCCACTGTCACACAGCCTGTGGGGCCTGCTGAGGGCCAGTGTTCCCCGCTGCCACCTGCCTTTTCCTGCTTCTCTTACCGCATAGGGGCTGCCACTCACTTCCTTTGTGGCCTCAGGGCCTCTGCACCTGTTGTTCTCATCCTTCCCCTCATCACCTAACTCTCACCCAGCCCTCAGGGCCAGGGTGACAGCCTCTTGTTCTCTGCCCCTAAGATTAGATCAGGCGCTCCTGAGAGAGCCTCTTAGGAGCCCACTTGTCTCATAGCTTGGCCCCTGGCAGCTGTGCACTGTATCCCACTTCGCCAGAGAGCCAGCATATGAGGTGCCCAAAGGGCAGCAGCTGAATAAATAGGTGGATGGATGAAGCAGGGGACACATGGGCTGGGCTGTCAGTTCCTGAACATCCCCAGCTCCGTGGGGGCTACTCTGAGTCAGACCCAGCATGAGGACACTGGGAGGCAGGCAGTGCCCTGACAGCCACCCTGTGCGCTGGACAATTCCCTGCCAGCAGCCCCATCCATCTCCTGGACTAGAAGGCAGGCAGATCCAAGTTCAGGTCCCCTCCTCAACTCTCCAATGGGACAAAGCAAGCACACGGGGCATCCTCATGTGCTGAGTGGGGTCAGACACTGAGCCTCAGACCTACTGGGATGTTACGGCCCCATGCCACAGGGCTCTAACATGTTGGCTGCTTGAGGAGTCTGTGGTTGCAGGAGTATTTGGGCGTGCTGGCTAGCTAGTCCTCAGAGCCTCCCCCAGAGTTTTGGGCAGCATCTGACAAATGTGCATTGTCATAGCAACTCCCTTGCTGGCCACCACCTGGGCGAAGGCCCCAGAGGATGCTGCAGCTATCTTGGGCTGGCAACCTGGGTTCCCTCTTCCTAAAGGGCTTCTAGCCCTGCACACAGCAGCTCTGGGCCTTGTGCATCTGCTCAGCCCCACTTCTGGAGCCCTTCTGGCAGCCAGAAGGTAGCACTCAGGTTAAGGCTACAAAGAACAGAGTCCCAAGAGATGAAGTGACTTGTCGGTGAGCTGAGGAAGGACACACAAAAGTCACACTCTCCAGGACAAGGAGAGGAAGGTGAGGGCAAGGGTCGGGCAGGGACCAGAGGCTGTGGGCTCCTGGAGGGAGGACACACCAGGCCCTGAGCGGCAGCGCTCCTGGTATCCCATGAGGGCCCTACCCAGAACAGCGTGGGCTTGGAGGGTTACTGTAAGCACCCCAGGCCCACATGGCAGGTCACATGCAGAGGCCTCCACCCTATGCACGGAAGTTTCTGCCATGCCCCCCTTCATAGGCAAGGCCCTCAGTCTTACATCACCACCTGCTGCTGCCTCTGGCTATGCCCTGCTGGCCTGAGGGCCCTGATGGTGCCAGTGGTATGCGCTTGGTGCTGTCTACATGAGAACCCCAAATTCTTTTTTGTTTTTGGTTCCCAGGATTGAACTTGTGCTGGCCAGGCAGGTGCTTATGCGGCTGAGCCATCTCCCAGGCCCTGGAACCCCAAATTCTGCCCCCGTGCTCCTTACTCTGAAAGGATGGCTGCTCCTGCTACCAGATGCCCAGAAGGAGGGCCCTGAGATTCCCTGGCTGGCTGGGGCTCTGTAGAGAGCCCTGTCACTGCCTCATGGTCCCTAGGTACAGCTCACCATGCACAACAGGGCCAGAGAGGCCTACTGACCACTGGATTCGGCTGGTTCTCATCTTCCACACCCTCCAGGTAGGATTAGGTGTCTCAGTCTGAGTCAAAAAGGCTGTTGCCCTTCCCAGTCCTGCAACCTCTCCAGGGACCTTGGGACCTGTGAGCAAGATGGTGGCACACCTGAGCAATGCAGGGATGGGGGTCCTGGAGCTCCACTCACCATTCCACCAACCCTTCGGCCAGCCGTGGTCCCAGAACCACCATCCATTGGCACAGGCATGCGCAGGGCACTCTCCCCTGGCAGCACCTGCCATCTGCCAGCCTGTACTCATTCACCAATCCAGCCTCTGGTCCTTACACCCACCCAGCTGCCCTTCAGCCACTCGCCCCTTCCTGCCACTCATGTCGTGTGTCCAGGCACACATCCAGGCGCCTTTCCCCCTCCCCCATGGCTGTGTCTATGCCTGTACCGGGACACATTCTGCCTATGCACCCCTTCTTCCTGTAATCAGCCCTGCTCCACCCGGCCCCACAGCCGCTGTCTCATCAACACACATTCAAGCACCCATCACCCACTCCACCACCTGTTCCTTCATGGCACCCCTGTATGCACCTGTTGATTTTCCCACCCTGTACTTGCTGATCTCTTCCTCCACCTGTCCATCCTCAGCTTCTCCACCCATTCATCTTCCCATCTTGCCACATGCATCAGAAACACACCCTCCCCCTGTGCCCACCGCAGGTTTCCTTCTATCCACCCAGTCCTGCATCTACGCCAACTCTTTTGTTCATCCAACAATTTCCCTTTATTTTGCCACTTAGATACATCACACTCCCCCCATCTGTCCAAGTCTCTATGTGTCCATCCACTGACCTGTCACCCACTACCCATCACCCATTGTCCCATGCACCCCACATTGCTTTACCACTGTGTTCCTCCCAGCCCTGGCAGGTACCACCAGTGGCACAGCTGGACGTTGCTGTCTGTCCTTCCCAGGTAGAGCTGGGTCTAACCTGTCTATCCCCACATGGGTCCAGGGCCCACTGAATGAACAAACAACTGCAGAGCCCTGGCCTAGGTCAGCACTGGGCGCTGGCTAACCCGAGCACCTGTGGTGCTGTCCTCCAGGCTCACGGCCATCAGAGCTGGACTGCTTCTGCACCTCTCAGCTACCACCCTAGCCAGGGTCCACGTTTCTCCTCAGACTGTGTTCTCTGTATTAGATTTCCCTAAGTGACCCCAATGGGTAGCACAGAGTGCTGGGAGAACCTGCTAGGCAAGTGCACATTACACCCACATTTCATACACCCATTCATTCGTTCCTTTATTCCTATAATGAGGGCATCAACAGAGACACTTCTGGCCAGATCTCCAAACACAAGCCACACCCTGGGGCCTTTCAGTCACTCCCTTGACTGTAACAAGCCCAGGAGAGCTCAGGGGCTTGTCAACTGGTGCCTCTATAGCCACACCCTGATCCTCATATGCCAGCAAGAAGGAGTGTCTTCCAGTCACAGAACCCACACCAGCCTCAACCTCGATCTACCTCACCTCGACCTGCTTGACTCCTCCACTCCACCGGCCTCACCTGTGGCCCATCTCCAACAAACCATGGATTTATAACTGCTGTCGCTCTTGTTTCCTCACTCATTCATTTGCCCATTCACCCTTCAACATGCCTAAGTGCTCAAACAATAGGGATGCTGCCTCAAAGCGTTGCCATGGAGATGGCACATGAAGATGTTGTTCAGCACACAGTAGGTGTTTGGTAAAGCCACCTACCGTGGACCAGACCGTATGAGTAAATGTCTCTGAGAGTAGGGCTGCTTGGGACTCATTTCTGCTCTAGGGCCAGGATAGTGTCCCCATTCTGTTCTTTGGCCCATAGAAAGAACTTTCCAGGCCGGGACTCGAGCCACCCAGCCTCCCCATGCAGTGTCCCAGGTGCCAGCATCTCTAGGTTTTCATCCCACAGCAATCTACAAACACGAGACACTAACTTAGGAGGGTTCTCTGAGACAGTGCTGCTTCCCCTTGCCCATCCTGTGCCTGGCGCTGGCCGCTGCATCTGCCACTGTGCTTGCTTTTCTGTGCCACCCTGATTATAGTGAGGGCTGGGAAAATGAAGGGTTTGCAGGAGGCTGCCAGGGCCTTTGCTGTCACCTTCCTGCCCTGTGTGTCACAGATGCCAGAAACAGCCACCCTCAGCAGCCACTTGCCGCAGCCAGAGGGACCACACCTGGCTGGGTGACCAGCACTGTGTGGGGAAGAGGGGCTCTCTCACAAGTCTTCTTTGGAGTCCAGCCTTGGGGTGGCAAAGGCTTCTGGGAAACTGAGGCCCAAAGAGGGAAAGGGGTCCCCCCCCCAGGCCCAGGGGTTGAGGCCCAGGAACAGCCAGCATGGAGACCTGCCTGCTCTGT
>NW_004524646.1:12188498-12195451 GCF_000260255.1 Octodon degus
CGGCCGGCGGGCGCACGTGGTGGGCGCGGGGCCGACCGGGCCGGAGTCGGCGCGCGGCGCGGGGACGGAATGGCGTCGCGCGAGGAATGAATGAAGCCGCGCGGGAATGGCGGAGGGCATGAATGGAGGGGTGCGGGGCGCAGTCCCTGAGGCCGGGCCGCTCTGGCTGCTGGGCCGGCCACTCACTGCCCCTGCCGCTCAGTTGAGCCTGTGACATTTATTGAGCACCTACTGTATGCCAGCCTGCCCTGCGCTGCCTGTTTAGGGAACTCCGCAGAGAAAGAGCCACGTTTCTCCCCTAAGGGAACTTGTGCTTTACAGGCGAAGAAGCTGTGGCACCGAAGCTGATCTCCAAGCTGCCGCTGCCTGAGCCCCTGCTCTGCCCCCACGCTCTGTGGGTGGGTCCCTCTGTCTTCTGCCTAGGTACCTTCCTGCCTGACTCTCCTTCTGACCCGTGGGTCAAAGGAGCCACCTTCCGGGAGCCTCTTTATGCTGTCCTTTTTTGGGACTGGGGCTCGTGGTCACACATGTTTGCATCATGCCAAGTATATTGCAGATTAGATGCTGCCGATAAACAGCTTACATGTTCAGCGTGGTAAAATACGCACAGCACAGCACGGAACCCTTAGCCACTGTTAAGTGTACAGCTCAGCAGCACTGAGGACATCCACATCGCACCGGCCTTCTTGGTTTGTGTGCTGAGCATCTAGCAGCTTTTTCCTCTCTCCCCCAGGGAATTTGCTCCACTTGAGCACGGCTGGCCCAGCCAGACGATGTGGGGCAAGGCCAAGACTGAGCCTAAGGCGGGGTGTCCAGTCCTTTCCAGGTGGGAGGGTGTGCGGGCCTGGTGTCCATGTCTCCCTGCCTGGTGTCTTGGTTTCTCCGTCGTGAGTGGGGCTGGGGCTCCGTGACCTGCGCCCTGGGCTGTGGGATCCGGATCCTGTTTGGATCATGCAGGTGGGGAGTCATGCCGAACCCACCAGGATCAGTGGATGCTCATCCTGCACCCCAGTGTCCCTGCCCTCCCCAGGGACAGATAGGAATGGGGGTGTCTGTCCACAGGGCCTCCTCCTGGGCTGTTGCTCTTCTCCCGGGGCATAGAGTTCTTCGTGCTGCCCTGGCTCCTCGCTTCCTACAAGCAGAGGTTCCCAGGAGAGCCTGGCCTTCTGTCCCCTTGCGCAGCCCCACTGAGAAGAGTAGTAAGGAAGGGAGGGTTGGTCCTGGCAGGCGTTTTGGAACATGGGGAAGCTGAGGCTCAGAGAGGCAGAATCTCTTCCCAAAGGCTACTGACCAAGCAGGAGGTCACTCTGGTGAGCCTTCACCCCGTCTCACCTCCTACAGGACCCAGCCCCAGGAGGGGGGGGGGGGACAGCGGTGTCACCAGAGCATAGCTTCTCTGCCACGTCATGGGCCTCCTGGCGCAGCCTCCCATACTGCAGGGCTGTGGCGCAGGGTGGCTAGGAGTGAATGGTCAGTGACCCCAGCAGCCCGGTGGATGGGCCCCCCCCCAGGGGCTGGGTGGGCAGCATGGGTGGAGCTATTGGAGTCAGGGACAGGCTTCCTTGGTTGGCGCCTGGGCCATGCTGGTTTCCTCCCAGCACCTCTAGGCAGGGTTCCAGGCCCCAGGCGCTTTGCCAAGCTGATCATGGATGAGGATCCCACGGAGCCTGGGCACCATGCAGTGAGCTAGAGCCCAGGCCCTAACCTAGGTACTGGGAAGCGTGAGAGGCCTTCTACGCATGCTTGGTACTGCTTTGTGTCCTGGGGTGGTGGAGGCCAAGCTGAAGTGTGCAGGGCTGAGGCCAAAGCTGAGGGCGCATGGAGCTCACCCCCCACATCCACCATTGTCAGCCCAGAGGCTTCTTTTGTTCAGGGAGCGCCCCCATAGCTTCCTGCCTGCCCCATCGCTCACATCTGCTTCATGGCTGTCACTGTATTATGTCACTGATGCGTGTCTCACCCTCTATGTTTCTAGCTCAAAAACCTGCTGTGGCTCCCTGCTGCCCAAAGTATCCCATGTGGGACTCCAAGCTTTCCGGGAGCTTGTTGGAGCCGCTGATATGACACTCCTGGCAGACCCCAAGGCTCTTCTTCCCCTCACGCCCTTCCAGAGTAGCCTTGTGGCCCTGTAACCCTACGCTTGTGCTCTCTTTCCTGCTCCAAACAAGGGGTAGCAATCTGATACAAAAGAGGCTCTGGTGGCCCTGGGTCCAGACCATTTCCTGGCCCTGCAGAGACACCTGGTCTCCAGTGCTGTCTTCCAGCCACACAGTGTCCCCACGTAGGTGTGGCTGTGACCACCTCTTTTCTGGCTCCCGCCCAGGACAGCAGTGAAGGTATGTGAGACCTGTGAAGCCCCCCAGATGTCCCTGTGGTTACCAAGCAGCTTTGTCTGTGTCCCAGGAGACCTCAGCTCTTCCTGTGTGCCACAGTGGCCCTGGACAAGGCAGTGTCCTCCTGTGGAGGGGACGCCCCACCCACTCATAGGACTGGCTAGGAAACACCTTCTGGGACTGGTGCAAGCAAGAGTCTGCAGTCTCGAGCCTGGGGTCTATGGCAGGGAGGCTCAGTGGTGGCTGTACCCCCAGTGCCAGTGACAGAGCTTCTCCCGGGGGGATTGCACAGTGGGCGGCAGGCCACAGCTGCCGGAAAGTGAGCAGCTGCCCTTGCTGAAAACTGGGCTGCAGAAGCAGCCACTGATTTTCCTCACTTCACTGGGCAGGAAAATTATTTCTACCGATCTCTCAGTGTCCTGCCAGTCCTCCTGCCTGCGAGAGATGTGGCTGGCCAACTCACGGAATGGTGGCCACAGCTAGCCTTGAGGTCATGCTGGTGGCAGGGACATCCTGCTCTGGCAGGATAAGGGACAGGCGGGAGGAAAAGTCCTGGCCAGGCTGTGGACCAAGTGTTGGTCCACCAGTGTCCTCCAGTGCCGGGGTGACTGTTCTGCCTGCTCTTGCTGCTCTGTCTCCAGGCTCTATGTTGTGACCCCTCCAAACCAGACTGTGGATGAATTCTGAGCTCCACACACCAAAAGCAGGGCATGGTGGTGCATGTCCCTGACCCCAGCTATGTGGGAGCTGAAGCAGGAGGATTGGAAGTTTGAGCCCTGGGTAGTTTAGTGAGCCTCTGTCTCCAAGGGAAAAAAGAAAAGGAGAAAGATAAAAGCATCAGAATGCCACTGAAAGTGCTCCCGTACCCTGCATGCATGAGGTCCTGAGTTCCACCCAGCAGGAGCCCTTCTGGCTGAGACAGTAGCCTTGGGGTCTCCAACCCAATTTAGAGGCAGATGTGCTCCAGGGAAGTGACTGGAACTGGCATCTGTCTGAAAAGAGGACCAGGGAAGAGGCAGGAAGGGGTCCCATGCAGCAGTGGTCAGGATGAGGTATTTCCTGGGGTCATTGCAGACTCGACACACCCAGGTGCTGTGGGGTGTGGACAGGGCCACACTGAAGGCCCAGGAGCCTAGCAAGCTGCTCTAGGGTCTGTGGGGCCAGAGACTTGAGCAGGGGGTGGTGACCCTGCTCCAATTGGCTCAGGTTCCTGGAAAATGATAACTTACTGCTTTCAATCAGTCCTAGTCAAGGGAAGGTAAATGGCACAGGCTCAGAATTTGGGTAATTTAAGGCAAGAGATTAGGCTGAAGGTAGGGAGAAGTCTGGCATTAGAGAAAATCAAGTGTGGGTGTTGTGGTTGGGAGGGAATTCAGGATGCAGTTCCCTCAGACCATTCTGCTAAGACCCCCCAAGGGGCTGCCTGTTTTAAATGGGGACTCTGTCTTTCCCAGGCACATCCTGGACTCTGCTCCAGCTGACGACCAGCTTTCCTAGGTCCAGCCCCTCAGGGTCATCTGATGCCAACCCCACCATGGCTGTGGTGTCCCACTGTCTCTCTGGGGACACAGGGACGGGAAGCACCAGATTTCCGTGCCTCCAGATTTCCCTTCTGAGCTCGGCTGGCTGCACCTTGCCCATGCTCAGAGCCCTCGTTGTCCCTTCTGTAAGACCATACTGTGAAATCCTCACAACTGAAATGGCTTTGCTCATGTCAACCTTAATTAAAACTGTAAACGAAGCAGGGGGGGTGTGAAGAAAGGGTCCTCACGCACGATCGTCCGAAGGTCACTCTCATGAAGCGTTCTGCAGGACCATCAGCTTGTGCACAAGCCCCTGAGCTCACACACAGGCCACCTCTGCAAGGACGCCTGCCCAGCAGCTGGTTGTCCACTCTCGGTCGGGTGCCAATGTTATCCTGCCCGGTGGCCAAGGATTATTGTTTCAACGACTCCATGTCTTCCTCCTCTTCCTCCTGTTCCTTGTTGTTGCCCCAGGTAACTGCCCAGAAAATGCCTCTATGCCCTGGAGAGTCTTTGACTCCTCTGTGAAGATGGGCAGTTGAGGGCCAGGGAGCCTCTGCTCACAGCCGTGTCGAGACAGTTGGAACACAATGAGACCTGCTGCGTGCTGGCCCCTTGGAACTCAGGGAGGCTCCACTGTGGGGCTGCTCTGGCAGGGAAAGCTTGGGTTCTCTCCCTCCGTGCTAGGTCCTTCCTTGCTCTCCGACCTTTCATGCTGTGGGCAGAAGCCCGGTGCCAGCCCAGGGATGGTGTCATCTCGCAGGCGCACTTACAGCCAGGTGGCCATGTGATGGAATTCTGGCCAGTTATCTGGAAGAAGTTGTTATAAGAGTCTCTTTTTGCTCTAGGCATATTTTTTATGGGTTTATTGAGGCATCACTGATTCCCAGTAAACCACTCATGTTTATAGTGCATCATTTGATGAGTTTTGACATAGGCAGATACCGTGAAGCCACCACCCAGATCAGATAGCGAATGATCCCATCATTGGGAACGCGCTCAAGGCTCCTGGTAAACATCCCTCCCTCCGCCCCAAGCCCTCGGCATAGCAAGTGCTTTCATTGTTGTTGAGTCTGGGTTTATACAAGGGGAGTGATGGTGTAGGTACTCTGTAGGGGGAGGGTCTAGCTTCTGCCATTGAACGTAAGGATTTTGTGGCTCCCCCGTGTTGTCGTGTGTCTTAATAGCGTGTCATTTTGGTTGTCAAGTAGTAGTATCCCACGGCACGAGTGGGCTGTAGTCTGCTTATGCATTCACCTGCGAGTGGACATTTGGACTTTTCCAGTTTGGGGCCACTGTAAGCAGAGCTGCTGGGGACATTTGTGTGCAGACTTTGCATGTGGGCCTGGTGCCTTCATTTCTTTTGGGTACACACCTCGGTGTGGACTCTTGGATGTTATAGTGGATGTTTTGTCTCACTCGCTAAGAAACCACCAGAGAGACCTGGTGTCCGCATTCTCCCTGGTGCTTAGGACGGTCAAATCAGCCAAATGGTTTTAGTTCTTGCTGTCCTAATGACTGAAATGAAAAGAATCTACTTCAGTGTTCAAATCCTTTGCTCTGTGTGTGTGTGTGTGTGTGTGTGTGTGTGTGTGTGTGTGTGTGATCAAATTCAGGTCCTTGTGTTTGCCAGGCAGGTGCTGTGACACTGAGCTATAGCCTCCACCTCTTTGCCCACTTTTTTTTTTTAAAGTATGTTGTTTCTGTGATTTTAAAAAATTCAGTTGTAGTGTTCTTTATGTACATTTTTTTTTTTTTTTTGCATTAGTTGGAATTGAACTCAGGACTCTGTGCTTGCCAGGAAGGCGCTTATTCTACTGAGCTATCTCCCCAACCCCACTGTATATATTCTTGACACAATTTCTTTGTCAAGTATATATTTTACAGATTTTGATTATTTACAGATAAATTTTTGCTTGATTTTTGGTTTTATTAAAAATGCCTTCGAAGGAGAAAAATAGTTTTGCTAAAGTACTTTAAAAAAAATGCATCTGGTGGTTGCAGGCCTCACTGTGCAGCTCGGACTCGTGGTGATCCTCCTGCTTTCAGCCTCCCCAGCGCTGGGGTTACAGGCATGCGTGACTACACCCAGACTCGGGGGGGTGGGGGGGCTCCGCCTGCCCTGGGTGCTGGGGGTGCCCGGGATCAAACCGCGGTCCCCGCGCCTGCCTAAGCTTGCCTAAGCAGGCACTTTAGTCCACTTAGCTATCTCACTGGCCCCAGAAAGTCCCCTTTATCCAATTTTCTTTCATAGTTTGTATTTACTGTGTGAAGGCATCTTTCCTACCTGATGGATGGTGGTGAGAACAGCATAGAGAAAGTAAGCCACTTCGTATCTCACAATCTTGCTATTCTTGTATTGGTTCTAGTGCTTTATAAATTCCTTAAATATTTTTATATAGATAACTGAATTAATCTGTTCTCTGTTGCTCTAACAAAACACCTGCAACTGGAAAGGAGACAAGGGTTGGGCTCACGGTTCCCGAGGCTGGGAAGCCCCAGAGGGGGGCGCTAGTGAGCACCCTGTGTAGCCTTCATGCACGTTAGAAAGAGGGAAGGTGAACAGGTGCTGTGGTCCTCTTGCTTTATGACAACCACTCTCAGGGGAACTGATCCAGTTTTGGGGGGCAAAAGCTCATGCCTATGAAAATTAATCCAGTCCCTCCAAAATCACTTCTTGAAGTCCCACACTCCTGACACGGCCACAGTAGCAGATTGCAGCTCTCACTGTGCTGGGGACAAGCCAAGCCATATTCAAACCATTTCAATGTCCCACCGTCTGCCATGTGAGGACAACTCAGTGTCTCGCGTTAATGTCAGCATGACTTCTGTGTTCCTGCTTCCTGCGTGGCCGAGTATCACCACCATGGAGCTGACAGAAGTGGTGAAACTACATGTTCTTAGCTTGTCCTTGTGTAGGGTGCAAGCCCTGGCTCATTCACCATTTACACCAACTAAACTAAGCCTTTACATTTTTCTTTTTCTTTTTCCCCCCCACAATTTTATTGAGAAACAAATAGCAATGAGACAGTTTCAAACCAAATTGGTAGGACAGTTTCAATAATTAACACATTGCATACATTCTTCCTAGGGGTTA
>NW_004524646.1:12196831-12198211 GCF_000260255.1 Octodon degus
GTGTGTGTGTGTGGCCAGCTCAGCCCACCAGGGGGCGGGGCGGGCTGGCATGCAGTGCTGGGGGATTGAACCGTGGTCCCTGTACTTTGCTCAACTTGTTCTAAGTAGGTGCTTTAGAACACTGAGCCATCTCACCAGCCCTACTAGGTCTTTATGAAGAATGGAAGCTGTGGTTTTCCTTTGCACTGGACTGGGGGTGCCTGTCTCCAACTAGCTACTTGGGAGCTACGTGGGAGGTTGATGAAGGGGGCCTGGAGGCCAAGGCTAGGCTGGGTAATTTAACAAGCTCTGTATCAAAATAGAAGTTTACAATGGGCTGGGAAAGTAGCTCGGTTGCAGAGTGCTTGCCTAGCATGTGCAAGGTGCAGAGTTTCCTCCCTGGTTCTGAAAAAATTGTATCAGTTAAGATCGATTGTAAGTGTTTATTTTCAGTTGTTAACATGTTGAATTACATAGGTTGATTTTCAAATGTTCACCCAAGTGTCTATTACTGGGAGAAACCTCATTTTGATATGATATCACATTTTTATGCTTTGTTGATTTTAATTTGTAATTTTAGTTGCTAAAATTTTACGTGTATCACTTCTCAGCCTTCTGGTGAAGAGCAGGTGTAAAACCGCGTGAGTATTCGTGAAGGATATTATGCGTAGTCTTCTCCACTCATGCTGCTATCTAGCTTCCAGGGTACTGCTGGCCTCAAAAGTGGGTTGACACATTCCTTTCTCTCCTATGTTTTTGTAAGAGTTCTTTTGGAATGACTTTGGTATCAACAGTAAGTGTGTGGTGGAATTTTTGTGTGGAAGTTTTTAAACTACAGACGTCATTTCTTTAATAAGTGTCGGCCTGGTTTTTTGGAGATCTGTTTGTGCTTAGGACAGCTTTGGTGGTTTGTGTCCTTCAAATAATTTTTCCAGTTCAAGCGAGTTGTCCAATTTGTTGGTGTAAAGTTGTTCAGAATAGTCACTTGTTATCGTTTTAATGTCGGTAGGGTCTGTGATGGTCTCGGTGACCAGCAATCATGATGGTCCGCTGGAGTGGAGCGAGAAAGCCCCGCAGGGCGGGGAAGCTTGGGTGGGGGCGTATCTGTGGATGACTGACATTTAGGCCAGCCAACCGAGGGAGGCGCCACCCCCCAGGTGAGTGGTGCCAGCAGGTAGGTCTGCGGCTGGGATGGAACAAAAGACAGAAGGATGCTCGCAACGAGTACTTTTGAGCGCCGAAGTCCTCTTGCCCAAGTGCATCGTTCACTGTTGTCGCCTTTGAACATCAAGCTTCAGCCTTACTTCTCAGTAAGGCTTTGCCTTAGTTACCCCTCTTGGTGCTGAGACGCAGTGTACGACACCCAGAGTTGTAAGAGGGAAGGTCCATCACGACCCACGG
>NW_004524646.1:12210069-12219110 GCF_000260255.1 Octodon degus
CGAGTAGCTCTCGGGCTCCCTTCTGAAAGTGGACAGTGCAGGCTGGTGTGATCTGGCAGGAGGCTGGAGGAAGACACATGTGCACCGGGGCTGCCAGCCTGCACGGAGCTGGGGACTAGCTGGTGCAGGGCTGCATGGCTTTGGGAAGGGCAAAGGGCTCAAAATTCTAACAGACGTCTGCCTCTGAGGGGCTCAGATAAGGGATCTGGGGCAGCGTTCACCTCATTCTGTGCAGGGGACATTTGAAGCACGGAGCCAGAGTGGAATGCTGGGATTTTCTCCGGTTCCAAGAGTCTCAGAGCCAGGGCACTTTGCAGATCTGATACAAGCAATTGATTGGAATGAAGGGTTCTCTGGTTCCCACTGGATCAGTGTGCCCTTGGGAAGAGGCCACAGGGACACTGTGTTTATCCAGTGCCACCAGAAAGGGGTCAGTGAACACCACAGCTGTGGCACCAGGATGACCTTGTCAAAGCCCCACAGCTAAGGCTGGGGGTCAGTGACACCTGGGAGTAGGGGTCTAGGGCTTGCGTTGGCCCTGCTGGCAGGAAGGTCAGAACTGAAAGCCCTACCCACAGTGTGCAGCAATTTCTGCTGCATCCACGAGGCAGGAGATGGAGTCAACAGGGCTGTTAGGATGCTGCTGGGGATGGGAATTGGCCGAGCTGGCCACGGCCCCAAGGGCTCTGCAACGGTTCAGGGGAGGAGCCTGGTGGGGGAGGGGCTGGTGGCCCCTGCTGGCACTGCTCCAGGGACCCATCTAGGGCTGGGCACCTGGCTGGACGCTGGAGGACTGAAGGGCCTCAGTGCAGCCTCCCTGCTGGGGAAGGCTGGCCACGTGGGGGGAAGGGGAAGCAGCTCTCCTCTCACCCCATTGCTGCAGGGGCCGGGAGCTGTCAGTGCCTCTGGCCTAGCCTCCTGCAGTGTAGGGGAGAAGCCAGGATGGTCTTTCCTCGAGTGCTCGTTTTCAGCTCTTGTGTTCATGTGGAACCTGGAAATTAATTAGCTAAGACATGAATTCCAGTCTGAGTGCACAAAAAGGATCCTTGTTAGTGAAACCTTGCCCTGTGGCTGGCGGGGGGGTTGGCAGCTGCAAGTTGGATCGTTGGAGCGGTGACGGTGACAGGTGCCTTGTGGGTCCTACTAGGCCCCACCCTCCAGTTCGTGCTCAACTCCCCCAAGGGGACTGCTGACTTCTGCAGCCCATCAGCACCTGCAGGCGACCCCGAGGCCCCTGGGCTGTGGAGTTGGAAGTGCATCATTTGGGCAGGGATTTAAGAGGGCCTATTTTGGAGGACCTGGGCAGTAACATTTAAGTAGAAACCCAAAATAGAAGTTAGAGTTGCCAGGCAAGTGACAGAAGGACCAACATTCTGGGGAGGGGAATAGCCTGGACAAACACCCTGAGAACGTGGCCAGAAGCCAAAGCGGCGTGAACACAGAATGCCAGGAGCATTCTGACTGCTCCACTCAGAGACCTGGGTACGGCAAGGAGCCTCCTGGCACGGCCTGGGAGGCCTGCTGGGCGCGGGAGATGGGAAGGCCCAGGCACCTTCCAAAGGTCTCCGTCTGCCAAGGCTCCAGGAGGGGTCGGCTCCTCCACCCCCACGGGAAGCAGCTGGCTCCATACCATCCTCCCTGTGCTTAATTGCTGGGTGGGCTGGCGCACGCGCTCTCTTCTGCTGAGCCTGCGAGTGTGCAACACAGCGAGCGATAATCACAGCTTGTCACTCTCCTCCTCCCTCCAGGACCCCAGCCTCCCCCTTCTTTATCTGGCAGAGCCCTGAAGATGCTGTGCAGAATGATTCAGAGTACGGCCAGGACCGTCCTCTGAGGCCAGTTTTTCCAGTAATAACAATAATATGGGCAATAATAATTAACCAGCTTTTCCTGAGCCTTTACTATGCTCAGGCAAAATGATGTTAATACCCTCACTCAGTCTTTACTTCAACCTTATGGGATAGAGGAGGTTATCACCCCATTTTACAGAGAATAAAATGAAGGCACAAAAAGGCCAAGTAATTTGGCCAAGGTCACGCAGCCTGGCAGCCTACAGTGCTACATAGAGCACCTTAACCCTTACTCCACAGGCGTCCTCACCACTTACTGACACGTGGTTGGCACTGAGCCTTCATTTTGGTGGCTTCCTCCCCAGCCCCATTAGAAGTGTGACCCCACTTTCTGGAAACCCCAGCTGATTGGTTCAGGAGGTACAGGTGGCAGCCAATCCTGATGGCTGGGTGTGGCAGGCAAATGCGTGTGGGCCAATCAGAATCCTCCTCTCAGGCTTGAGGTAGGGAGACCCAGTTGGCAGTCAGAGCCAGGTTTGGTGAAGCCCAAAGCCCGAAGTTGAAGCCAGACCTCAAGGAAAAATGGGACAGAGGAAGAGCCTGGGGTTAAGGTGGGTCTTCCTCTTCTGGGTCCCTCCCTGACTGGGATGTCCAGATTGTCTGTGGTCCTGTGTGTGAAGGAAGGTGCCTAGCTAGCTTCTTGAGGGGCTCAGCCTGGCTGGCAGCCTGAACTTTCTCTTCCTCCTGCTCCAAAGAGGACACAGTCGGAGCCTTCCTGGGAGCCCATCCCAGGGACAGACCTGCTGCCCCAAGTCTGACACCATTCAGCTGTGCAGCTGGCCTCCAACCCCAGAAGTCTGGTGTGCAGCGCCCCCCCCCCCCCCCCCCCGGCGACCTGAGAGAAAGCCACACCCCGCACCACCACTATCTCTGCACGGCTGTGCTCCTGAATGCAGCACCAAGCAAACGCTGTGCAGATGTCCTCATTATGTCCTGGCATGGGACACTAGTGACACTGAAGGTCACTAGTGTCACCCACAGGTGTCCATCGCTGTCCCCTGACCTCCCGACCTCCCTCCCTGCCAACCTGGCACCCACGTCTAAGCGGCATGGGTTTCTATTTGGAGGATTTGCATGGATTTTAAAAGTGGCCTTTGCTCTGACCGAGCAAAATCAAACAGAAAGGATGATGTTCGGTCAACTGAATAAATGATCATCTGCCCTCCAGAGCTGGGGAGAAGGGATGAGGATCAATCGTCCACTGCCGGGGGCTCCTCTGAGCCACTGTGGCCGTGTATTGATGGCGGGTTGGCTGCCCAGCCTTGGGGCTGATGCTCCGGTGCCAGCCGCTCGCCCACATGGGGAATGTTCGATCGCAGGGCTGCTTGTATTAGTTTTGGCCAGAGGCCTGCTTGAATGCAAGAGCCCAGAGACCGCAGCAGAGGCAGGTTCAGGGCAGGGAAGATTTCCAGTCTTTCGGGGTCCCTGGGTGGGAGCACCTGCAGTTGTTCCTTCTCGGCTTGGTTTAGCTGTGGCTGGGATGGAGCTGGGTCAGGGCCAGAGCTGGCTGGTGATGTGCGTGCGTCCTGGACCTGACACGTGGGTCTTGGTGTAGTTGCTGCTGTGTCCGGGGAGACGCGAGCCAGTGCTCCTTGGGCTGTGTCTGGGGGCCGCCTGCTTCTCTGACTCATCTGTTAGGGGTGAGTGGTCCACATCTTAGCTGGGGCCATAAACTCAGGAGCTACAGTTAAATAAAAATAAAGGCACCTGCTTTTGCTTTTGTATCAAGCTTGTGGCTGCCTCTTCTGCATCCCCGGGGTGGTGCGGTGGAGGGCACAGTTGCTCCACACTTGGCAGCTGTCTCCTCCCCAAAGCCCTGGATGTGCTTCCCCAGGCTTCTGCTCACACTTTCCTCCTGTGTTCCTGACTCAGCCTCCCTCGCAGGCCGAGTCTCCACTGTTAGGTTCAGCTCCGCGTCCCTAGAACTGCTCTTGTGAAGCCTCCTAGCTCAACTGCTGTGGCCCCCAGGCAGCCCCTGGGTTCCAGCTTGCAGAGCTGTTCTCCAGCTGCAACCTCCACCAGGGACTTGTCGCAGCGAATCTGTTTCTGGATTCTAGACTGGGTAGAGGCCTTCAGTGTGTCCGTGCTGTGCTGTGATGTCTTGCTCTTGGATTTTCTTCAAGGAGAGGTCCATGGAAGGAAACCCAGAGCCAGAAGTAATGACTTAGCCAGTGCCATAGTGGATAACAAGCAAGGTACACTCATAAGCAAAGCCGACTTGTACTGAGGACACTACTCTCCCAAGACGGGGGAGAGAACGCCTTGGCAGGAGCCCAAGTGCCACAAGGATCCGGCTGACTTCTTTGCTTTCCTAGAGTTTGGGGACTAGTCAGGGTCTGTGACTATGAGGGTTTCCTAGAATCAACTATGAGAGTCTACCATGGTCTTAACCAGGATGAGCATGGTGGCCAAAGCCTGTGTGTGTGTGTGTGTGTGTGTGTGTGTGTGTGAAAACTGCAATGCAAACATACACAGAGGAGGCCTTACTGGGTCAGATATGGTTAGTGAGAGCCTGAGCCCCTACCTGCTCATGTACTGAGGCCCTAGAGCCATTGTGCTAGTCAGCTGAGAGGAAAGGAGGAGAGGTTTACTTTGGCTTATGGTTTCAAGGAGTTCAGTCCATGGTCAGAGGCTACAAGGAAGAAGGGCGTGTTGGAAGGGTCTGGTAGAGGGAAGCCACCTAGCCTCTGGTGGCCAGGAAGAAGGCAGAGGGGGCAGGAAGGGCCGTGATGCCTGCAGTGTCCACCTCTACATATCATCTAAATCAGACCTCCGTGAGACTCAGAGTAGAGTCTATCCTGAAGCAAGAATCCTTCCTGGCGGGGACCCTGGGAAGCCAGACGAGCCATCTGGCTCCCAAGCACCGCAGCACAGGACACAAGCTAGATATCCCCCTCCCCAAGTGGGGAGGTCTGTGGAGAGGAAGGAGTTGAGTCCCAGGGACAGTAAATCCTCCTTATCTGTGAGTTTGCTATCTGGCTTCAGCTACTCATGGTCTGAAAATGTTAAATGGAAAATTCCAGAAATAAATAATTCATAAGTCTTAGCTAGCTTTATTAAAGTTTATGCTATCATTATTCTGTGTTATTATTAATTATTGTTCTTAATCTCTTACACTGTCTGATTTATAAATTAAACTTTACCATAGGTATATATGTATAGGAAGGAACATAGTACGTATAAGGGTTGCTTGTCTGTGGGATGGTCTTGGAACATGGCCCTTGAAGATAAGGAAGGACCACTCTAACCTACCATGGCAAACTCCATTAGCCTTTAGGCTTGTGAGTAACACTCTGGCTGATGTTCTGCCTCCAGGCCCACTTGATGGCCATGCCGCCCGCATGGCTCGGGGGGCAACTCCACTGCTCCACCGGGGGGTCCAGCCTGAAACTGGAATTGAGACTTCGCTTGGATCACCTCTAAAGTCCCTTCCAGACATTCTTGCCTTGTCTTAAAGAGTACCACAAGTTTGCAGCCCAGTGGATTTACTGCCAAGTCCTCGAGAAGCCCAGGAAGCCTGACAGCCTGCTTTCATTCCGTGCAGCCTTGTTCACTCAGTTAAGTGCAGCACTGATTCTTTCTTTGGTGGGGAGAGTGTGGGCCTGTCGTTCACACCAGCACTAATCTCCTTATCAAATCTCCACCCCCTTAATACTCCTTTCAAGTGTGCTTTGTCATTTTCTGCAATATGGATAGGATGAGAATTTTCCAAATACTTAAGTTGCAGGTCCTTTTTGCTTATCAGTTTCTTCTTCAATTTATTTCTCTTCTTATATTTTGCTAGAAGTAGCCCGGAGGAAGCAAGTCACTCCTCCAACTCTTTGCTTAGCAATTTTCTCAGTTAAATATCCAGTGCACCGCTCGAAGCGATTTCATTACATACAAGTCCTCTCTTCTGCAAAGCACTAGGACACAAACACGCTTCAGCCCAGTTATTTGCCACTTTATAACAAGGAGTGGCTTTTCTCCAGTGGCCGGGAACTTGCTCCTTCTTTCTGTCCTAGACAATACCAGAATATGCCTTCATATCCCTAATTCTAGCAATGTTCAGGACATGCCCTTTTATGTGTTTTCTAAGATGGAAATTTTCTCTATATCTTGTCTCTGTTCTTTTGCACCTTCACCAGAATCACCTTTATCAGTTCTTTCTTGGCAGTATCAGCTTTTTCCAACCTGTGCCTCGAAACTCTTCCAGGCTTGGTTCAACTCATGCCCAGGTCCAAGATCTTTTCCGTATTTTTAGGCCTTTATTCCACTCCGTGGTGTCGATTTCTGTCTCAGTGTGAGCAGTTACAACGAAAGATCCCAGACTGGATGTTTTAAGCCATAGCAGTAGAGTTCTCATTGTTCCGGAGCCTGAGATGCCCAGGATCGAGGTGCAGTGCTGCTTGCCAGATTCTCATGACGGGGAAAGGGAAGGAGGTGTGGGCGAGAGGGCAAGCCTGCATCCGGCCTCTTCTTTTGAAGGCACTGCTCTCGCCCCAAGGGCCCCACCTCCACAGCTTCATCTCAACCTGATCATGAGCCAAGATCCCACTCCAAATCCCATCACCGTGAGGATTAGGGCTTCAATATGTGAATCTGCGGGGGAGAGAAGTAAACAGTCAGCCAGTAGCGTCACTGTAACTTTGAACTTTGGCTTGCTTTGGACTCTCATCTTCCCCAAGGAGACACAAAGGGTAAAGATGAAAACATCTGCTGCTTCCTTGTGTGGGTGCTGACTGGGGGCTCAGAGTGCCCCAGTATCTGTGTCAGAGTCACACTACGTAGCGGGTGTGCAGAGAGACAGAGAAGCGAAACCCAAGGGCCTGCCCCGGTCTCCTGACATGCAGCACAATGTCCCTCTGTGGCCCGCTCATTGCTCCTTTGGGGAGGCATTGTAGAGAAGAGCTGGCTGCCAGCTGTCAGTGTCGGCTGGCCTCAGAAGATAGATTAGTAGCTCCCCAGCTCCCTCAGAGCTGCCGTTCTGCTATGGAGGGGACGCTCACACTCTTCATTTAGAAGAAAGAGGAAGGTAAAAGTCATCACTGAGTCTGTTACAGGCAGACAGAAGATGCCTGGTCCCAGGCAGATCATACAATCAAGGGAAAGTCCCTGAACTGTTGCCTGCTACCCCATTCCCCAACCCAAAGACTGTACCCCAATCCTCAGAGGCCCATACCCTTGGTCCTCACTATTCTCTGTGCCCTTTACTACATTCTGGGTCCTTTTGAGAGGACCACCAGAAAAATAATGCAAACAAAACTTAACGACGTTTATGAAAGAGGACTTCCAGAATTGCTTGAGAAGGAGGTAAGAATGATGGGCCAAGTGTATTCAAAACTCGAGGGGGCATTTTGAGGAAGTTTAGGGACAACATGTCTTTTACTGTAAGACATTTTTAAAACACTTAAAAAATCACTATGTTTTGACCACACTGTGCAGGACAGATACAATAAAACTCAAAGAAAAAAAAAAAACCAAGAGAGAAGATGATAAAAATAGAAATGCATAAACTGGCAACAGAAAGTGGAGCAAGGTAGCTGACTGAGATGCCTGGCATGCTTTCCTCCACAGTAAAAGACCATAGCAAGAAAATAACACAGCCGTTTCTTTAAAGTGTTTGCGACAGAGTGTTAGAGTGTAGGGAGCACGAGGCAGAAACATCAAGGAGAAGGAAGACACAGTAGCCTTATGAAGAGGGGAACCATGCAAACAACATCAACTGCTCATTTCCTTAAGATCAGCACTCAGCCCAGAAGAAAGGTAAGCAGGAGGTCCCTGGCCAACACACCTATACCACAGACACTGGAGTCATTTTCTGCTGCAGCACACTGAAGCCTTTAGATTCTTTGGTCCTACCTCCAGGGGCTGTTGGATACCATGCCACTGTGTTGGTGAAGACCCCAGTCCTTGCGTGCCCTTCCATAAACTAATTCTTACTACAAGCCACCTTCTTGAGAACTGGTTTGCCCAGTGTTCTGTGGAGCCCTCAGGCAGTGGCCTTCAATTACTGAAATGGTCTTGATTTGTGAGTCAGCCAGAAAACTTTGTTTCCTCTCCCAGAGTATCTGGGAGGTGCATCTGGAGCAGTGCGGTCTGCAGAGGTAGTTCCATCCATCCTCTTGTTGTCCACAAAGTGGCCCAGTTGCCCTACCTAGCAGGCCCAGCACTGGGAGCAGCTGGAAAGCAGCCCTGAGTGGCTTGGCTATAGGGCCTCTGGGAAGCAGCCAGGCAGCCCCACCCACCACACTCAGTCCTGAACTGCAGCCGAAGAGCTTCTTTCTCTGAGTAAACTCACAGAGACCCGGGGAACCCCACAAGCTACCTCTCTCCCATCTACAGCCCTGGAAAGGCCCCGAGAAGCCTTATCTGAGCATCTAGGCCTGCTGAAGCTCCGGGAAAGCAACTGGGTGCTGTACTCTGTTCTCTTGTGGACTCCTAAAGCAGGAGAGGGACCTGTTCTCATATCAGCCAACTGAGGATCTGAGAGGCGAGTGCTTGGGTCTCATTCACAAACCATCTGCCTTGGAAAGCAACTGGGAAAGTCTCCCTAAGTGGTTGGCCCCCAGTGCCCTGTGAAGTCAGCGTTGCTTCTTTTGCAGACCAACATGTGTCTCCATTTTGGTATATGGCGTGGCCTAGACACCATACAGCACTACTGGACATACCGCACCACACATACATGAGACCATTGGAGTGGGCCTGTACTCACACAACCCACAGACACAGACAGGCACTGCAGCTGTGTGCACAGTGACCACAGATTTCAGTGAATCCAGCCTGCCTGTAGGAGCCATCCCAGTGGCGGTAGAATCTCACAGACCCTATGGTCTGGGCCACTAAGACACATACAGCATTGCTAACATTGATTACAGCTAAAGGAGTTATGGAGACATGGTACTGAAACACTGGAACTGACACCAGTACAGCCCTTCTAATCAACACACTCAGACACGTAGTGAATGGAAAATCTGTTGGTGTGAAAGCCACTCTAAATCTGGTAGATGAAATTGATGCACAAATGCCAGTGTGAGGACACAAGAAGCAAGGTGAAACAAGGTCACATGGCACCTCCAAAGGAACACAGTGACTCTCTTCTGTGGCCTCAAATTAAATTTTTTTTATTTATTTGAGAGAGAGAGAGAGAGAGAGAGAGAGAGAGAGAGAGAGAGAAAGTGGTGTGTGTGTGTGTGGCCAGCTCAGCCCACC
>NW_004524646.1:12219210-12231596 GCF_000260255.1 Octodon degus
CAGCTCTCGCTGATTTGTTTTTTTGATTGTTTTAAGTTTTCCATTTAATTGACTTGTGCTTTTAGCTTTGTAATTTCTTTTCTATTTTTGTTTTCTGTTTGCTTTGAGTTTTTCTATTCCTTTTTTTTTTTTTTTAGGTTTTAAAGGTTAAAGCAGAGGCCCTTGATTTGAGACCTTTCTTTTTTTATAGCAAAAGCATTTAGTACCATCACTGTACCTTAGATCACTGCTTTTGCTGTGTTTCGTATGCCACGTTCCATTGCATTCATTCAAGAAAAGTTTATAATTTCTTTTGTGATTTTTTTGACCCATGGATTAGTAAAGAGTATACTGTTTAGAGCCCAAATATTTTGTGATTTTTTTAGGCATCTTTCTGTCATTGATTTCTAGTTTAATTTCATAGTGATCACAGAATATATTTTGCAGGATTTCAATACTTTAAAATGTACTGTTTTGGGGCCAGGGAGAGAGCTCAGCAGCATAAGTGCCTGCCTGGCAAGCACAAGGGCCTGAGTTCAATCCCCGGTTCCACCAAAAAGAAAAACAAGGTATAAAGATCCCTGCCTTGGTTAGCCTAGTGCAGCTCATCTTGGCAAGTGCTTTCTGCTCCCGTGTGAAGCGTGTCTCTGCTGGTGCTGGCAGCAGCGTGCTGTGCATGTCACATTCGCTGCTAGCACTGTTCAGGTCCTGCTGCTTTGCTCATTCTCAGCCAGCTTTTATTGGTTATTCAGAGCACAGAGTTGACGTTGCCAATGAAAAACTGTGAGTTTCTCTTTGCAATTCTTTTAGTTTTTGTAACATGTATTTTGAAGCTCTGTTATTAGGTACATAAACATTCAAGATTGTTACACTTTTGAAGAAGGGATCTCTTTACCATACTGAAAGTCCCCTCTTTCTTCTGGTAATAGTCTTTTCCCTTAAATCTACTTCATTTGATACTTCTGTAGCCACTCCAGCATTCTTTTGGTTACTGTTAATATAGTCCTTTCCTATATCTTTTACTATTTATTTTATCTGTTTATACTTTATAAATCTGGTCCATCAGCCTCTGCCTTTTGCCGTGTGTGTGTGTGTGTGTGTGTGTGTGTGTGTGTTACTAGAGATCAAACTTAGGACCTTGTGCTTGCCAGGCAGGCACTTATGCTGCTGAGCTCTCTCCCCGGCCCCTTCTCTGCTTTATACTTGATGGATTTAGACAATTTATATTTGTTATAATTATTAATATGATTGACTTAAATTTGTTATCTTAATACTTATTTTCTGTTTGGCCCATTGTATGCTTAGATTCTTTTCCTTTCTTTTTGAGCTGAGTAATTTTTTTTTGGGTTTGCTTTTGTTTTTGTCCCTGGGATGGAACTCAGTACCTTGTGCGTGGCAGGCAGGGGCGTGTGCCACTGAGCCATCTCCCCGGCTCTTGAGTTGAATAATTTGCTAATTCCTTTTCACCCTCCTCTCGTTAGCTTATCAGTGGGCCTTTGTGCGCGAGTTCCGTGTGTGCTGTGGTTGCCGCTTAGTGACTCCCAAGGCTTGCGGCACACGCCGGTAACTTAGCGACCTTCAGATCGTATTTCTTCGTATAATGTAACAACCTTACAAATGCTGCTTTCACTCCCGCTCATGCAGATCATTTCTATGGATGTGAAAAGTCCTACAGCACATTTCTATTATTTTGTTTTTGCTTAGAGAATTAAGTATCCTGTAAAGAGACGCGTAGACGCAAGGGCGAGGAAAAACCCGTGGTCGTCCTGTATAAGAGCCCCTTGCACATCCGCGCTCCTGCCACACACAGGTCCGGACCCCTTCTGTGAGTGCGCTCCTGCTGCTCCGAGAACCCCGTTAACATTTTGTGCAGGTCTGCTACTAGTGAGTTCTGTTCAGAATTTGAAGATCTGGAAAAGGTCTTTATTCACGTCTGTGTTTGAAAGGTGTTTTGTCTGTGTATTAAATTTCAGGTAGACAATCTGGTTTTCTTTTAATAAAGATGTCGCTCTCTTTTCTTTCAGCCTGGATTGTTTCTGTTGTAGTCTATTTTCTGTTGCTGATAAGGCAATACCACAGACAAAGCGTGTTATAAAGAGAAGCGGTGTATTTGGGCTTATGCTTCGGAAGGGGTTCATTCAGTGAGCCGCAATGGGGGTGGCCTTCTTGCGACACGTGTGGAGGTGGCACAGGGCCACCCACGGTGAGAGGCAGGGAACATGTGTCTGTCCTTACCTGTGCCCCTCTTCTTGGGAAGCCACCAGGATTTAGGTGTGGGGGCTTCACAGTGAAGCACGGCCGTCTTCCAAAGGCCCCCAACTCCGAACAGCGTGGCCCACTTGTTTCCACCCTCTCAGCCCCTGACAGTTGGAACGAGATCCAACACAGGAGCCCTTCGGGGACGCACACACGTATCCCCGCACAGTGAGTCTCTTGCATGCTGTGACTGTTCCCGCAAGTGATCTACCGTCCTTCTTGCCTTTAAGTCTGCACGTGCCTGTCTAGGCTCTTGTTGCCTGGGTTTCTGGGCTTGATCATGATGTATGTTGGTGTGATTGTCGTCACATTTTTTCTTTTTCTTTTCTCTGCTTATTGCCATTGAGATCTTGAATCTGTAGATTTAAAATTTTCCTTAAATTTAGAAAAACCATAGTCATTTTTCAAGCACCTTCTTCCGTTTTGGTCCTTTCACCCCTCACTGCAGGGGAAGCCGCTGCACATGTGCTAGGCCCGTGGTGTGGTCTCACAGCGCTTTGTGTTTTGCACCTTGGGCAGTCCCAGTGGCCATCCCTTTATATTTACTAATCTTTCCGGTTTGCGATGTGTACCCTGCTGTTATTCCATCCGTTGTGTTTTTCATTTCACACAGTTAATTTTTTTTAACCCTGGAAGCTTGATCTGACCTTTAGAAATATCCTACTTGCCTGTTCTCCACCATGGTGATTTCCTTGATCGCCCCTTTTGTCATCTGCTCCGCCCATTCTGCCACCTGGTCATTCCCAGACCTCCGGCTACTGAGTTTCCTTCCTACCTTGACTGATATCTTGTCCTTCTTCAGTGGCTGGTAATTTTTAATTGGATGTCAGACCTTGTGGTTTTACTTTGGCAGGTGCTGGGATTTACCTCTTTCTTTAAATACATATGTGTGGCGCTGGGTTCTGATTCACAGTGAAGTGAGTTGGAGACAGACAATCCGATCCTTCCAAGGCTTGCTCCTGAGCTCTGCAAGCGAGGCTCCTGCGGCTGTCAGCCGAGCACACACTGCCTCCTGAGCTCTGCAGGCGGACTTCGTCCTGCCCCTTCTCATCCCTGGCAGGGGTGGGGTGCTCACACTGAGGCACTGCCAGTCCCGTGGCTGAAGCCTGGGACACCCAGGGCTGTCTTTGCACGTGGAGTTCTTCTCCTTGATCCCAGTGATGCGATGGCTGGAACTCTAGACACCTCCCTAGACCAGGTGGCCACGTGCAGGGTGGAAGACACAGGAAAGGTAGGCAGATAGAAGGAGCCCATCCTCGGTGGTGCTGGAGCAGCCACCGCAGCTCTCCGTGGCTGGCCTCCCAAACTCTTCTACTTGAAAAAAAAAATAAACTCTTGTGCATTTAATCCTCAGTTATTTTAGGCCTCCTGACTTGCAGCCAAGCCTTATTTTAATGGGTGCAGCCTCCTGTCCCAGCTCAGCTTACATTTCCCGAGGATTAGGGCCTGGCGTGGGGGAGATGGGCTGGGCCTGGTTCCCGCACGCTCCCTACCCGCCCCGGTGGGCTTGGCTTTGTGCCGGGACCCTGCGTCTGTGCTGCCCCTGTGCTCTGCCCACCTGCTTCTCCACACATGGCTCCTTCTGGGTCTTGTCTGCTCGTGCCCCATGACACGGGCCCAGGGGTGGTCTTTGCTCCCAGCTCTGCTTTCTGACCTTGTGTCTCTTCTCAGATGCCGCTCACTTGGCCCAGGACATGCAGTGGAGGGGACAGTGTGGTTGTGCGGCTTGTGGAGTCACTGTGGAGGGGACAGTGAGGTGTGGAAGCTCCAGAAGTGGCCGCAGGACGGCAGGCAGGTTGTGCTGCGCTGGTGCAGGTAAGTGCTGAGGTTCTGATGGTGGTTGGGGCCGTGCGTGGGGTGCCTCTGCATACCTGACCCAGCTTCACCCCAGGGCCTTCTGCTGCCCCTGCCCACTGGCACCCTTCCCTGCACCTTACTCTGGGAACTCCCATTTGTTTTGGTCTGCAGATTCACCCATGTAGCCCTTGGCCACTAGGCAGTCACAGGAGTGCTACTGCTCCAGCTGTGGTGGGCAGCTCAGGACGACTGGGCCAGCTGCTGTGTAGTGTCCCAGGAGACCAACAGGGAGAGGTGTCCTCACACCCTCGAGTGAGTCAAGGTCTCTTTTCCCTGGGGGGGGGCTGACATATGCAAGCGCCATCTGGAACCAAGGGCTCCCGTGATCCCTGCAGGAGGGAGGCTGCAATGGCCGTAGGGAGGACCTGAGAAGCTGCCTGTGCCCCCACCGTGGGGTTGCTCACCTGTCTCGTCTCTGCAGACAGCGGTACCTGCGTGTCAGCCGCTCCGTACCCCTTGCTTGCTGCAGGGACGAGCCTTGCTTGTGTTGTCTGGAGGAGTGCAGAGTTGTGGGAGGTGAGACCCTCACACCCCGCACACTGCGAGCTCCAAGGCCTGCTGTCCTTCCCTGGTGTTGGGTGGTGACAGCCACGTGCATCCCGGATGGTCTCTGCCCCACTCCAGGGCACACAGAGAACTTCAATATTATTTGTAATGTTTCTATATTTTGCATTAAAAAGGGAGAGAGTCGGCACAATTGGGACAGAATGCCGGTGATTGTCCTTTCTGCGCGGAGGCGCACAGCTGTGCCTGCTTTGTGCCGGGGACTTTGAAAGGAGATGACTCGGACGCTGAGCTGCCCTCCCCCTCTGGGCCTGGTCTGCAGGTCACTGGCATGCTGCGCAGTGTCCCCTGCTCTGATTTCAGGATGTGCCCTGGCAGGGTGGGGACACTGCCCGCCCATCAGCCCTCCCCTCCTCGTCCTTGCTGCCTGCCAGCTCTCGTCCTGCTTGTGGCCGTCAGGCTTGGGCCGTGGAGCAGATGGCTGCTCTGTGGGCACCTGGCTCCTCTCCCATGACCACCTCGCTGGGCTCTTTTGCCTTCCAGGCACTGCGAGCTCTAGGTCGGGGGAGACTGGCCGGTCGGATGCGAGGGCAGAGAGGCTAGTCTCTCTCCGAAGCCCTTTGCAGCCCACTGGGCTGTGTGTGTGGAAGGAGGGCACCGGCAGGAAGCCCACGGCCACTGGAGGGTTGAGCTCCACAGAATGTCCTCAGCAGGGCTCCTGAGGGCAGCCAGGGCAGGAGCCTGAGCTCCTCTGTCCAGTGGCCCCAATTTGCAGTCAGTGTCCTTATTGTGATCTTGCTTTCCTGGGTCCCCACCCCTTCAGGCAGGGACTCAGTGCAGGGTGCCTTGGAACCTGTGGCACTGAGGGCAGCGGAGGGAATAAATATTCAAGAGAGAAGCCTGGAGCTGGGTTTGTGCCCCTCTGCGGGCCCTGGGAGCTAGTGACCAGGGACAAACATGGCCTCAGGCTTGTCCTTTTGTAAAGTGGGTCTGATACCAAGGACGACTCAGGGGTTATTTAGTGCTTGTGCAGGGCAGACCCTGCCCACACTGGGCAGCTGGGGCCCCGTGAGCTGCTGTCTCTGTCCCATGCTGCATGTCCCACCTGCTGGGTATATAGCTGCTTGTGGCCACAATACTGAGCATGAGAAGGTGGTGGCTTTATTGCTGTGACCAACAGGAAGTTCCTAAATCCTCACGGGTCCAGTCATTGTGTCCACAGACGCACAAACACAGCAGTGGAGGTAAACACAGAACTTTTTGAGCTCAGTGAGCCAGTGGTACCCATGTGCTGCCCTGGCCCACGTCCGCCCTGGCTCCACCTTGGATTTCTCCACCTCTGGGGTCCTCCAGAGGGAAGGATCCGCCCCAGCATCCTCATGGGCTGTGTCTGCTGAGCCATACCTGCTGCCCCCAGTAGCCCTCCTTGCCTCTGGGACTGGTCCTCAGCGTGTCCTGTGATGGCCTCAGGCTTCACAGCAGCTGAGCCGAGCGGCTTTGCTGCTGCGATGACCAGGAAGGCAGTGGGCTTCCAGCTTGCTCGCTCTGCCCCTGTCTGGGTCTGCCCAGGCCTTGCTCTCTGTACCCTCCACTCACTGAATCCTGTATTGCCCGACTGTCCTCGGGCCTCAGGTACCCACAAAAGATATTGTTCTTCTCAGAACTCCTTATGTTGCAAAGAGCTAAAACTCGACATCAAGGGGCTTGGTTGGCTCAAGTAACTAAAATATTTGGAAGCTTCAGGCACAGCTTGATACAGCAACTCCACAGACCACCAACGCAGCCCCGCTGTGCTCTGGCATCTTCATCCACGGGCTCCAGGGAAGCTCCAGCCTTCCCCAGCCACTATCCTCTCTGTAGTGAAAGTGCATGTGCTCTTCTCTGAGAGATGGGCCTCCCTCAGCCTGCCCTCCAGTGCCAAGGCCGAGCCAGCTGTCCTGCGGGGGCTTCCATGCTGCCAGAGCACCGCAGTCAGAGGCTCGCTGATATGAAAGTTTGCACAGCAGAGGAATTGAGGCCCCTTTCCAAGCAGCTGGTGAGGGCTCAGAAAGCAGGTCAGGCCCCGGGAGGGGCTGTGCACTTTTAGTTGTTATTAGGGCCTCGTCCATTAATTCCTTCATTTAATATTTATTGAGCAACCACTCACCACCAGCTCCTCAAGGGGTTGCCAGTGCAGGGCTGGGCAAGATGGGGTAGAGGACAGTGCCCAGTGGTAGGTGTGCAGTGAGTTGTGGTCCAGGTGAGGAGCCACCCTTAGATGCCGATGTTCAGGGGTGGGGCATGGTGCTCTCTCCTGGCGTCTGTGCTGGGCGTCGGAGGAGGTGTCGCACCATGGAGCGGGAGAGCTTGCGGGCAGGGGGAGTGGCATGTACGGTGATGCACAAGTGGGACCTGGTGCCACAGGGAGGACTTGGCCATTACAGCGGGGGGGGGGGGCGGGCAGGGCTGGGCCATGCTGGATGGTGAGACTGTGGGCTGGGTGGGTGTGGGGAGAGGTGAAGGAAGCGACAGGGAGTGTGTCTGTGTGCACCTAAGGACGGTGCAGGGAATAGCTTTGGCGCGGGGCTAGGGGCTTGGTTGACCTGCACTTTGGAAAAGCCCCTCAGAGGTACAGTGTGGAGAGGGCAGGGACCTGAGAGTGGCCGGAAGCCAGGGCCAGGCAGCAGGGACCGGGGGATGGAAAAGGCGAGGGCACCTATGAGGGGTCGAGAGCAGGCAAACTGACAGCCACAGGAAGCCTGTCGGGGGTCGTCTGGACTGGTTAGCAGAGCGAGGGTCTCCGAGCCACTTTCTCATCCCTGGGACAAAATGCCTGATACCCACAACTCAGGAGCTCACGGCTTCAGACCACGTTCAGCTGGTTCTGAGGCACAAGGAGCATGGCGAGGGCACCGTGCAGGCAGAGGTACTCAGCTCCTGACATCCGGGAAGCTGAGAGAGGGGGGAGGAGGAAGCAGCCCTCCTGGGTCACGCCCCCGAGACCCGCCTCCAGCGGGCCCCACCTCCTGGCATGACACCCAGCTTTCGAGCTCAGTAGTTGTATTCACCAGTGGCTGTGCCTCTTGGTGATCCAAGCACCCTCCGAACACAGGAAACTCCCAGGCCATTTTAGATCTACACCCTAATATTCCACCCTAGCTTCCAACAACTCATGTTCATTTAATTAGGTCAAATGCAGTTAGTCCATCACTAAAAGGCACCGAAGTCTTACCGGTGCCACTGCTGAAGCATCTCATCTGAGACTGAAGGCGTACCCTTTAGTTGAAGCCCTGTAAAAATTAAAACAGAAGAAAGTTAAATGCTTCCAACATAGAATGGTGTAAGGTTAATATTCCCATTCCAAGAAGGAAGCATAGAGGGGTGGAAAGGAGTGGGGTGAAGGAAGACCAGCAACCAGCATGGCGAGTGTTAAGTCCTGCAGCTCCGTACGCAGTACCTGGGCAAACTGTGGGGAGACGAACTCGCCCTTGTGGCACTGCCAGTTGCAATCCACGTGGCGTTCTCTCTCTCTCTCTCTCTCTCTCTCTCTCTCTCTCTCTCTCTGTCTCTCTGTCTCTCTGTCTCTCTGTCTCTCTCTCAATATATTTAGTTCAGGGTATACAGGGTCTTACTACACAGATTGTACTTGTAGTGACCCTCCTGTTTTGAGGCTCACAAGTGCTGGGATTACAGGCACATGCCACCATGCCCAGTCTCACTCACCATCTCAGTGTGCCCCGAGGGTGGGGCTGGCATGGCACGCTGGGGATCAAACCCTGGGCCCTGCATCTGCCTAAGCAGGTGTTTTAATCCACTGAGCTATCTGGCCAGCTCCTACACAGACTCTCTCTTAGGGTGGCTCTGCTCATAGCCTGTGGCTTCCTTAATGGGCTTTGCGTGTTTCTGGCACCTCCATATACCTATAGAGTTTCCACTGTACTTTCAGCTTCACTCTAACAGTTCCATTCATTGTCCTCTCAGGCCTTCTTCTGAAATATGTTCGAAGCCTCCCTGACACCACAGTTCTTGCTTTATGTATATCCATAAAATCAGTACCATGTGGTTGTTGGAAAGGTTTGATGCCACATATCAAGCAGTAGTCAGGACCTTTGAGGTCATGGATGCAGAGACCTCCCTGCTGGGCTTGCTGAGCATTAGGAAGTGAATCTTGGGTAACCAAGTTTGTAGGCAACTTCCTTAGAGGGCTGTTCATGGGCTCTCTTCTCAAATGAAAGCTTATAGTTTTGTACCTTTGAGCCTGTGAAGGGCAAATGCTGATTCTTGAGATGCCGTCGAGCCATTTTTGCTACTGTTTTGATGCAAAACACTTGGCTTATTTTAAGGCTCATTTTTTCAGGAACTGTTCACTCACTTGGCTTAACCTTATAGGTGCTTTCTTCCATATGAAGCTGCAAACATTTCACGTGGGCTTTCTGATACTGATTTTCACTGTAGATCTGGCTAAAAACAGCCACCAGTACCTATGTTACATCCTGAACATTGGGCTGCTTTGAAATTTCCACTGCCAGATTCATTAGTCCACCACCCTCAATTTTAGTCTCCCACAAATTCTTGGGATGTGGGTAAAATGAAGACAAATTTTCTGCCAGAAGGTAACAAACAAGCCTGTATTGCAGCTGTCAATGGAGCCCAGGCTTTCAGCTTGAACTTCCTGAGCCTGGTGCTTACCATCTGCATTTCTATTTTGGTCTTCTGAGCTCTGACCAGAATCTCCCATTAAACTAACTTTCAGCATTTCTGAGCTTCTCTAGTTGGCATCTCCAAACCTTTGGAAACTCCTTTGACAAATGTGTTCCAAAGGATTTTCAACCACAAAGCTACAGCCACAGTGGTGACTCTACTCTTGGTATCTATATCTGTGTTGGCCACTTTTTGTTGCTGGGACAAAATACCCAACACCCACAAGTTAAGGGAGAAGAGATTTGTTTTGGCCTATGGCTTTAGTCCGTGGTCAGCTGGCTTCTAGGCAGAAGTGAGATGGCAGAGGGGCCCAGTGGAGGACATGATGCTAAATCCATGACTTCCAGAAAACAGAGAGAGAGAGAGAGAGAGAGAGAGAGAGAGAGAGAGAGAGAGAGAGAGAGGCCAAGGACAAGAATGTGCCCGCCCTTCCAGGTCAGCACCCGCAGTGACCCACGTCTAGCCAGCCCCCAGCTTCTAACAGAACGTTCAGCAATGAATGTACAATTTGGGGAAAAGAAAATGTTCTGAAGATTAAGGGAGATGGGGATTTTGTATTTTGAATTTAATGCTGCTGGATAACGCTTTTGAAGTGGTCAAAATGTATCCTTTTGTTAAGTATTTTAATCAGATTTTTTTTTAAATGGAGGGGAATTATAGAAGAACCAAAAGTAGTTGCTAAGTTCCATAGTGAAAGAGCTGATGTGGCCTCAGTTCTCAAGACCTCGAGCCCCACGAGTCCTGGTCCCTGCCCATCCCTGTCTAAGGCTGACTGAGGTCTTATGATAGGTGACAGGTCCTGGCAACAGAGGGTAGCCACCCTGCAGCAGCAGTAGATCTTTGTGGTGGCCTTTTTTGGGGAGTCAGGTCATTGACAGTGGCTGTAGTTGGGGATGGTTGGGCCCAAGATTTATTCTTGAGCATGTGCATAGGCCAAGACTGTCCAAGGTCAGTGTCCACCTAGCACTGAATGCTGGGCAAATCCCCACAGTTCTGCTGGCTTGTCTGAATCTTGAACCCTGGCAGACTGGGCCACCTGGAGGTTGGGCAGATACATGGTGTGTGTGGGCAGCAGCAAGACTCAAAGTTGGTGGTGCAGACTGGACTGCAAGAAAGGGACAGATGGGCCTCACCACGTCAGCGATGGGCTCCACACTGTGCCTCTGGGGGTGGCTGATGCTCTTGACAAGTTCTGGAAACTTCTGCAGATCCATGGGCTGCAGGGCAGCAGCCACAGCTGCAATGGCTCCATTCTGTGAGATTGGCAGGTTGCAGGAAAGAATGCAGCTTGCCCCAGAGGAGCACAGATGCTCACCTTCCGCTCTGGGGGTGATCTCCAGGCCACGATGGGAGCGTCGAGCCACATGCTCTCAGCTTGTATGTCTGGAGGGACCGGGGACTGAGGTGGCCAGGTGGATGGCTGGTCCTGGAGGCCTCTTAAGGCCTTAGAACCAAATGCCACTTCACAGAGGAGCTGTCCTTGTTGGCAGCCCTCAGTTCCACCTTGATGCTGGGAAGGGAATATTTTCTGCGCTCCATTGGCTGGGTATGCTTGGTGCTGTGGTTTGGTCTAAGTGTCCCCCCAAAGCCTCACAGATGTGGAAGGTGATTGTGTCCCAGGGAGGGTGTGATCATGGGGGGATTCCTCCACTGAAGTGTTCATAGCTGAAGGTGCTATGAGGAGGTGGGGCCTGGCTGGAAGATGTGGGTCACTAGGGCTGCGACCCAGAGGGGTGCACTCATGGCTCCCTCCTCTGTCCTCCCTCTGCTTCCAGGCTGCCATGAGGTGAGCAGCTTTCCTCCGCTATGCCCTTCCGCCAGGGAGCCAGCAGCCCATGAACAGAACCCCTGGACCACGGAAGGCAACAGAAGCCTTTTGTCTTCTAAGTTATGGGTGTTGGGTATTTTGTTCCAGTGACAGGAAAGTAAATGACATACCTGGGCTTTGGGCCTGTGCTTCCCAGGCCTCCAACTTTGGGTTGGGCTGCTGTCTGACCTCGCCTGATTTTGCCCAGTATCTTCCTGAGTCCCTCCTGCAAGTGATGGACAGTGGGGGCCTGGTGCTGCCAGACTTGCAGCTCATGTTGGCAGCGAGGTGGGCTGTGGACTGCCTCCCCGTCTCACAGCGACGCTGCTGGTGGGCAGGTGCCCAAGCAGAGCAGGCTGCTAAATATGTTGGATTTCACTGATGTGGGCAGGATTTTGAAAAGGAGCAGTTGATGGTGAGTGGAAGGGTTCCTCCTTTTATAACTTATCTTTGTGTAGTTAGAAGGAAGAGGGAGAGAGATAGATATGTATATATGATATATGTGGGAGAGAGACGATATATATGCTATATATACACATATGTATGCACATCAATGTATACATGTATGCATACATTTACACATATATACATACATTTACACATATCTTCATGTATATGTATTTATATGGAAGGGCCTTGTCTACGTACTTCCCAGGGGCGTTGAGCCACTTCCAGTCTAGCTGAGGATCTGCCCAAGACAGAATGTGGGAAGCCTGCTCTCTGACTTACCTGTGTTCTGATGCTGTTTCCCAAAGCTGGAGCAAGGGAGGAGCAGGGGACTCTGCGTGTGTGTGTGCGTGTGTGTGTGTGTGCATCTGGTTCACCCAGAGCGGTTAGGAAGAAGCACAGCATTTGTTGTCTCCTGAGATGACTTCAGAGAGCCTGTCTGAAAATGCCTCAGAGAGCATATGCCTGGGCGGTGGGTGGGAGAAGTGATCCGCAGGCTCTCATGGGTCCTGCAGCTGTGACCACCCCTATCCCATAGGAGACTTTGGAAGCGGGCACTGCTTTCAGAGCCTGTGAGGGGCAGGTAGGTGGGCAGGACCTCTGTGGGGCCCCTTACACTGCTTCACATCCTGGACCAGCACCCAGTGTGTCCCCTTGATTTGTAAGAGGAAGCCCTAAAGACTTTGGTCCAGAATTGGTAGCATCTAAATCTAAAACAAAGACCCCCTAGGGAGGGTGGGCTTTAAGGAAGTCTCGTTTGTCTGGGAGATTTCCTAAAATAACACTGTTCATTGGAAAAGGAGACCGAAAGCTCTGTTGTGCAGCCGGAGGGGCGCTGTAGTATGTGTACCAGCTT
>NW_004524646.1:12242646-12245109 GCF_000260255.1 Octodon degus
GCCCACCAGGGGGCAGGGCTGGCTGGCATGTGGTGCTGGGGGATTGAACCGCGGTCCCTGATGCTTTACTAAGCTTGTTCTAAATAGGTGCTTTAGACCACTGAGCCATCTCTCCAGCCCCTCAAATTAAATTAATAAGTCAGTTTTCTGACAAAAATTCAAAATAACATTTTTAAGGAAATTTGTGGAGGGATAGTTGGCTATCATTTTTCCCGTTTGTTGGTTTTCTTTTTACTCTGTTGGAGATGCCTTGAGGTGCAGAAACCTTTAAAAAAGATGAGATCTCAGTTGTTGATTCTTTGAAGTATTTCCCAAGCAGTTTGGCTTTTGTTCATGAACTCTCTACCTACACCTATGTCATCAAGATTTCTACCTACATTTTTCTCCAGAAGATTTAGTGTTTCTGTTTTAATATTTCATCTTTGATCCATTTTGACGGTAGCTTTGTGCATGGTGATAGGCATAGGTCTAGTTTTAGCCTTCGGTATGTGGAAAGGGAGTTTTTTCCAGCAACATTTATTAAGAAGGCTGTCTTTCTTCCAGTAAGCCTGTTTGGCTCCTTTATTGTAGATAAGGTGGCTGAGCATATTTGCAATTGTGTCTGCATCTTCTAATCTGTTCCACTGATCTCAGGTCTGTCTCTATACTAGTATCATGCTGATTCTTAGCACAGTAGCTTTATAGTATAATTTCAAGTCAGGGATTGTGATACCTCCTGCCTTTCCTTAGTTTCCCAGGATTGCTTTTGATATTCTGGGTCTCTTCTGGTTCCAGATGAATTTGAGGAAAGTTTTCTCTAGTTCTTTACAGACAATTCATTAAAACCAGGAAGACAATTCATGATGTGAATAAGAAACCCAACAAAGAAATAGCGATCATAAGAAGAACCAAACAAATATTGGAGTTAAATAATTCAGTAAATGAAATTAAAAAAATACAGTGGACAGCCTCATAGGCAGAGTAGTTCAGATAGAAGAACTTCTTATTTAGAGAAAGTCATTAGAAATAACCAAATCAGATTTTTAAAAAAGCCAACTATAGTAGCACACACCTGTAATTCTACTTACTCAGGAGATGAGGCAGGAAGACTGCATTTTGGGGGAGATTAATAGCAATGTGTCTTTTACTATAATTCATTTAAATTTTTTTATTTAAATATTCATTGTAATTTTTAATACACCTTGTACACAAATAGCAGAACTTCTGAGATGGAAGTAAAAAAGGACCCTATTTATAATAGCTTCAACCTCTCAAGGGATAAATTTAAGTAAGCGAATAATCTCTACAATGTGATTTATAAAGCATTGATGAAAGAAATAGAAGATAACACTAAATAATGAAAATGCACCCCACATTGATGGAGTGGAAGAATCAATGTGGTTAAAACATCCATGCTACCCAAAGCAACAAGCAGATTCACTGAAATTCCTAACAAAACACCAATGACATTCTTCACAGAAATAGAAAGAACACTTCTAATATTCTTTGAAACCTGAAAGACTCTGAATAACCAAAGGAATCCTAAAGAAAAAGAAGACTTTAGGTATTGTAATACTTGACTTCAAAACAAACCACAAAGTTATAGTGATCAGACAGCACGGCACTGACATCCTAGAGCACAATGTAGACATTCCAGAAATACACTGCTGTGTTTACAGACAGCTGGGTTTTGACAGGTGTAGCGAGGACGTATCCCGGGGAGAAAGAATAGTCTCATCAACTGTAGTGCTGGAAAACTAGCTATCTATGTGGAAGAAGAACTAGTTTCTACCTCCTGCCATACAATAAAACCAACCCAAATGTATCAAAGAATTGAACGTAAAGCCCCAAACTATGAAACTATGACAGGAAAATATAGGGAAAAATACTTCAAGACTCTCACCTGGGCAAAGACCTTTTGAACAGACCCAAGAAACACAGACAACATAGCAGAAATTGACAGATGGTATTAGGATGCTTGAAAAGCAACAATTATTGCAAAAGAAATAATCATCAGAGTAAAGATACAATTTACAGAATGGGAGAAAATCTCTCCAAACCACTTATTTGAAGAGGGATTAATTTCCAGGATATAAAAGAACTTCAAACAACTCTACAGCTATCAATAAATCAATCATCAATATGATTTGAAAATGAGCAAATGATCTGAAGATTCTTCAGAGATGGATATACAAATGACCAACAAATATGTAATGAAATGTTCAATGTCCACGATCATCTAGGAAATGTGAATCAAAATCATAATGAGATAGCACCTCATTCCAATGAGAATGTTTATTATAAAAAGACAAAAACACTGGCAAAGACATAGGGAAAGGAGCTCTTTCATGTTGTGGGTGAGATCATAAACAAAGGCTATTATGGAAAACAGTACTGAAGTTCTTTGATAAAACTGAGACTAGAACTAGGAGTAGGACTAGGACTAGAACTGGAACAAGAGCTTGATCTAGATCTAGATCTAGA
>NW_004524646.1:12245209-12246953 GCF_000260255.1 Octodon degus
TGAGGTGAGCAGCTTTCCTCCGCTATGCCCTTCCGCCAGGGAGCCAGCAGCCCATGAACAGAACCCCTGGACCACGGAAGGCAACAGAAGCCTTTTGTCTTCTAAGTTATGGGTGTTGGGTATTTTGTTCCAGTGACAGGAAAGTAAATGACATACCTGGGCTTTGGGCCTGTGCTTCCCAGGCCTCCAACTTTGGGTTGGGCTGCTGTCTGACCTCGCCTGATTTTGCCCAGTATCTTCCTGAGTCCCTCCTGCAAGTGATGGACAGTGGGGGCCTGGTGCTGCCAGACTTGCAGCTCATGTTGGCAGCGAGGTGGGCTGTGGACTGCCTCCCCGTCTCACAGCGACGCTGCTGGTGGGCAGGTGCCCAAGCAGAGCAGGCTGCTAAATATGTTGGATTTCACTGATGTGGGCAGGATTTTGAAAAGGAGCAGTTGATGGTGAGTGGAAGGGTTCCTCCTTTTATAACTTATCTTTGTGTAGTTAGAAGGAAGAGGGAGAGAGATAGATATGTATATATGATATATGTGGGAGAGAGACGATATATATGCTATATATACACATATGTATGCACATCAATGTATACATGTATGCATACATTTACACATATATACATACATTTACACATATCTTCATGTATATGTATTTATATGGAAGGGCCTTGTCTACGTACTTCCCAGGGGCGTTGAGCCACTTCCAGTCTAGCTGAGGATCTGCCCAAGACAGAATGTGGGAAGCCTGCTCTCTGACTTACCTGTGTTCTGATGCTGTTTCCCAAAGCTGGAGCAAGGGAGGAGCAGGGGACTCTGCGTGTGTGTGTGCGTGTGTGTGTGTGTGCATCTGGTTCACCCAGAGCGGTTAGGAAGAAGCACAGCATTTGTTGTCTCCTGAGATGACTTCAGAGAGCCTGTCTGAAAATGCCTCAGAGAGCATATGCCTGGGCGGTGGGTGGGAGAAGTGATCCGCAGGCTCTCATGGGTCCTGCAGCTGTGACCACCCCTATCCCATAGGAGACTTTGGAAGCGGGCACTGCTTTCAGAGCCTGTGAGGGGCAGGTAGGTGGGCAGGACCTCTGTGGGGCCCCTTACACTGCTTCACATCCTGGACCAGCACCCAGTGTGTCCCCTTGATTTGTAAGAGGAAGCCCTAAAGACTTTGGTCCAGAATTGGTAGCATCTAAATCTAAAACAAAGACCCCCTAGGGAGGGTGGGCTTTAAGGAAGTCTCGTTTGTCTGGGAGATTTCCTAAAATAACACTGTTCATTGGAAAAGGAGACCGAAAGCTCTGTTGTGCAGCCGGAGGGGCGCTGTAGTATGTGTACCAGCTTCGTCCTGCCAGCTTGGCATGTGAGGGACAGGAGGCCGGGCTCTCCAGGGCCCACTGCCAGGGAGGCACAACAAGGCCCACTCAGAGTTGGAGGGGCTCTCGCAGGCCAAGTGGGGCTCTGGGCCGTGAATGGGGCATTGATGCATGCGTGTGCCCTGCTCTCAATCTGCTGGCATGAGCCAGCGGTGGCTCTTCAGGGGGCTCCATTTGGTCAGAGTCTGTCCCCACTCTCCCACCCCACCAGGGCTGTGACTGGGAGGGTGGGCCTCCTGAGCAGCAGCTGTGGCCCAGAGCCAAGGCCATCAGAGGCTCCAACCTGTGGCTCAGAGGGCCACTTTTTGCCCCAGAAACTGGGGAGAAAATGATACCTGGAACCCTGTATCCTCTCCACACCATGGCTAGGAGCCTAACGGTGTT
>NW_004524646.1:12247053-12251246 GCF_000260255.1 Octodon degus
CTAGAACTAGAACTAGAACTAGAACTAGAACTAGAACTGCCAGGCGTTTCAGCATCACATACTGGGCACACACCCTAAGCAAAGTGAAATCAGTATGTTGGGAGACCTGACTCACAAGCTCACTGCGGCACTCTTCACAACAGCAGAGATATGGAGTCACCCTGATTTCATCAGCTGGTGAGCAGAGCAGGAAGACACACAAAGGAATATTATTAAGCCACTAAAAGAATGAGATCCTCAGGCAGGCATGGTGGAACATGAATGAAATTCCACCTCTCCAGGAGACTGAAGCAGGAGGATTACGACAAGTTCAAACTCCACTGAGAAAATAGAGAAACTTAGTGAGGTGCTCTTTCAAAGTTAAGATAAATAGATAAATGTCTATGCATGTACCTCAGAGCAAAGGCTCTAGGTTCAATCCCTGATGCCATAAACAAACAGCTCAGAATAAAGTTCTCTTACCTACAGCGATATAGATGGGACTGTAGAACATTGTGTTAGTGAACTAAATCAGGCACAGAAAATACGAACTACTTGTTTTCATTTATATGTGGAAGTTAAAAAGTTGGTCTCATAGCAACATCGTGTTGAATGGGGAAAAACAAAGCATTTTCTCTAAAATCAGAAATGAGCAAATATATTCATTGTCATCACTCTTATACAATATAGTACCTGAAGTTTTAGCCAGATCTACTAGATACGAGAAAGACAAGGGATGTAAATAAGAAAGAAGAAGTCAAATTATTCTTACTTGTAGATGGTATGATCCTGTACTTAGAAGACCCTGAAGACTCCACGAGAAAACTCAGTAGAGTAGCAGGATACCTAATCAACATTCATTAATCCGCATTTTTCTATACACTAATAATGAAATAAGAAATAAGAAGTACAGAAAATAATCTTAGTCATCCTTTCCATTGAGAAAGAATTCAGAAAAAATAATTGTAGTCGTAAGAGCCAAACAAACAACTCAGGAATAAACTTAACCTCTGTAGGGGTAAAACTTCTACAGTGAAAAATGTAGAACACTTAAAGAAAAAGGGCTAAAGAAGATACTAGAAGACAGAAAGGCCTCCATATTAATGGATCATCAGATTATCAATATGGTTCGTTAAAATGGCCATATTACTGAAGGTGACCTACAGATTCAATGCAATCCCAATCAAAATACTACTGTAATTCTTTATGGAACTAGAAAAAAACACCCTTAAATTCCTTTGAAAACCCAAAAGACCGTCAAATGGCTAAAGCATTCCTGAGCACGAAGAGTTATGCTGGAGCTATCACAATGCTTGCTTTCAAAGTGCGCCCGGAAGCCACTGCGGCAAAGCCAGCATGGTGTTGGTGATATCTGGAACAATGGAGTAAAACAGAGGATCCAGAAATAAACTCCTACAGCCACAGGGATCTGATTCACAACAAAAGTGCCAAAAGCATACATGGAATACTAGAAACAGCCTCTTTAAAAAATGATGCTGGAAAGCTGGGTGTGGTGACACATGCCTGTAAACCCAGTGCCCTGAGGTATTGGGGTAGGAAGAGCATAGGCTCGAGCCTAGCCTGGGCAGCACAAGACAGCCAGCCAGCCAGCCAGCCAGCCAGACAGCCAGACAGCCAGACAGACAGACAGACAGAAGAGGCTGGGAATGTAGCCCAGGGCAAAGGCACTGGTTCATTTCCCAGATCCCTAGTACTGAAAAAAAAAGTGCCAGGAAAACTGAATGTCCACATCTAAGAGGTTGAACCTTCAATTCATATTTCTCACTCTATAAAAAAAATCTCATAATGGATTAAAGACCTTAGCAGAAGACCTAAAACTTTGAAGCTGCTAAAGAAAAACTTAGAGAATACGTCCAGATCATAGGGATAAGCAACGACTTTCTGAATAAGAGCCCAATAGCTCTGCAAATAATAGCAAGAAGCAACAAATGGCGTTGAATCAAATTAAAAAGCTTCTGCAGAGCAAAGAAAACAATTATTAAAGAGACAGCCTACAGAATGAGAGTGAATCTTTGCCAGCTACTCTTCCAACAGAGAATTGATATCCTGGAAATAGAAAGAACTCAAAAAACTTAATATCAAAAACCCTCTGCATAATTCAATCAATAAATAGGCAAATGAATTGCACAAACACTTTTCAAAAGAAGATGTACAATGATCAATAATTATATGAAAAAATATTCATCCTTAGCCATCTGGGAAATGCAAATCAAAACTGCATTAAAATTCTGTGTCACCCCAGTCAGAATGGCTATTATTAAGAATATAAAAAAATGTTGGCAAGGATATGGGGGGAAGGAACGCTCCTACACTGTTGGTAGAAATGTAAATTAGCACAACCACTATGGAAACCAGTATGGAGGTTCCTTAAAAAAACTAGAAATAGAGCTATTGTGTAGTCCAGCTCTACCCTCCTTGGTATATAGCTAAGGAATCAAAGTCAGCATGCTATAGGGCTGTCTGTCCGCTCGTGTTTATCACTGCACAAATCACAATAGCTATGGCATGGAAACAGCCCAGGTGACCCTCAGTGGATGAAAGGATAAAGAGAATGTGCTGTATGCACACTTTTTGGGCTAATTTTAACTGCAAATTTAACTGGCTGTGGGGATGCATAAGAGATTAGTAAGAAGGCTTCGGGGTATGTCTGTCTGGGTCATGGGGGCTTGGCCTTGAGGACTGTATTTTGTCCTTGGCCCTGCTTTCTGACTCTTCCTTGCTTGCTTCGCCTCCTGGCTGGTATGAGGTGAGAAGCTATCTTCTACAGTGCCTCTCTGCCAGGATGTTTGGCGTCTGAGCTGGGTAATCACGAACTCAAACCTCCAAACCGGAGGCAAACTGAATGTTAAGTTATGCATGTCAGGCAGTTTTGTTACAGCCACAAAAAGCTGACTAATCTGGGAACTGCTACCATAAATGGGACCATTGCTGGGACTCTCCTGGAAGGCCACAGGGTACAAGAAGCCATTGGAACTAACTGCTCTGTATAAGGAGTCTGGGAAAGTTTGGGGAGTCAGGCTGTAGAAAGCCTGGACTGCTGTATGCAGAGTTTGATGGGTAATTTTGGTTTGAGTTCAGAAGACCAGAATGTTAATGGGACTGTGGAAAGTAAAGACTGCACATGAAATGTCAGATAGGAAACTGAAGCTGACTGGGAACTGAAGTAGAGGCCAGTTATGTCACATTCCGGCAAACAATTTATTTACACTTTGTCCATGTCCTAAGACTGTGTGGGGCTAAATTTAATAGGTGGTGAGCTACTTGATCTAGTTGAGGAAAATCGAAGGCAGCACAGTATTCAGGCTATGGCATGGATATTACTTACTAGGTTAATATTATCCCATAGTTACTGCAGCTTGGTGAGGCCCACACTCTCCCAAATGTTGGGATGCCAAAGGCTAAATAAGAGAGACAAGTCGTATAATTTCAAGGCTCCAGGAGGATAAAACTCTCTCACGGAATTCTAGATTCCCTAGGGGCCAAAACCAAGATCTTCTCTGGGTGGCCCATATTTATTTAAATATCAGAACAAGGGAGGGGAATACTCAATAAAGGTGGGAAACACTCAAGGACTTCTCCAAATAAGCCATTATGTTAATTTAGGAGAGCTATGTTAGCTCCAGGAAGGTCTCCAACCAGAGATGGCTGAAGCTATATTCTTTATCTAGTGGAGGGCGGAGCCATGTGTCTTTAGATCTGACCTTGTCTTATCTTTGGAGGCCTCATGGCTTCCCAGCCTCTTCCAACCTTGCTTTGAGAAGAGATCCTCAAAACATTCTGCTTACTTAGGGCCTCTTAGAGAAGTTTTCTACATGTTCAGCCATTCAGATACTCAGAGGCTGCTGCAGTCATGGTTCAAGGGGTCCCAGCTACTGTGCGCACTGCTGAGAGACCTTGGCACCATCCATACGATGCTGCTTTTTCAGGCATCCAGAATGCAAGAGATGCAGGGCCAGGATGCTTTCCTTCAGATTTCAAAGGCAGGCTGGGATGCTAGACAGTGTGTGGGACGCTGGAACCTCTGCAGACGGCCCCTGAAAAGGTAATGAGTGAGACCCTGGGAGTGAAGCCAAAGGTATAATTGAGTTCCCAGGAAGGTGGAGATGCCAGGAAAATGGTACCTCTGCTGAGGAAAGCTGTAGGGAACAAACAAGCAGAGCCAGCCCAAGAGTCAGGCCATGTGGACTACAAAC
>NW_004524646.1:12252261-12266090 GCF_000260255.1 Octodon degus
TGGCAGCCTCTGCCTCTCGGGCAATCAGGTGCTGCATGCGCACGGCCTCCAGCGGGTAGTCGCCCTTGGCCATCTCCCCGGACAGCATGGTGCAGTCTGCCCCGTCCAGTACAGCGTTGGCCGCGTCGCTGCCCTCAGCCCGTGTGGGCCGCGGCTTCTCGATCATGCTCTCCAGCATCTGCGTGGCGCAGATGACGGGCTGCCCCTCGCGGTTGCAATGCCCAATCATCATCTTCTGGGCCAGGAAGACTTTCTCTGCAGGAATCTAGATGCCGAGGTCACCACCGGCCACCATGATGCCATTGCTGGCCTCCAGGATCTCATCGAACCTCCGCACGCCTTCGTGGTTCTCGATCTTGCTGATGATCTTGATGTTCTTGCCCTTCTCCCCCAGGACCTGCCTCACCGCGTGGACGTCAGCAGCCTTGCGAATGAAGGACGCGAACACCATGTGGTTCTATCCCATGCTCTATCCCAAACTTCAGGTCCTGAATGTCCTTCTCGGACACAGCGGGCAGATCCACTGCAGCACCGGGGAGGTTCACACCCTTCTTGCTGCCCAGGGAGCCACCATTTTCCACCTCCGTCACCAGGAAGTCAGGACCTTTCTCCTTCACTAGCAGAGAAATGAGGCCGTTGTCCACGTAGATCTTGCTGCCCATGTCCACCACCTTGCAGATGTTCTTGTAGTCCAGCCACAGCACGTTCTCATCACATTTCTCCATGTAGGCATTGTCCAGCGTGATCTTGAGCGGGGCTCCCTTCTTGAGCTCCACCTCGGCGGTACCGCTGCCCTTGATGAGCCCGGTTTGGATCTCAGGGCCCTTGGTGTCCAGGGCCACAGCCACTGGCTGGTAGAGAATGGGGTCAGAAGCGAAGCTCTCGGTGGCTGTACGCACGTTCTTGATGGTCTCCGCATGGTACTCATGAGTTCCATGAGAGAAGTTCAGCCGGGCCACATTCATCCCAGACTTAATCATCTCCTTCAGGGTCTCCACCGAGCGGGAGGCCGGGCCGATAGTACAGATGATGCCGGTGTTGCGGGCTGTGATGGGGGCCGAGTCGATGTCCAGGTGGCACATGTGCTCCAGGAATGTGTCAGCCATGGCTGCGTGCAGCTGCTGGGTCTGGATGAAAGCCGTCCCGGCTTCGCTGTGGGACTTCGACATGGCTTGCGAGGTGCTCGTGCACTCGGCTGTGGCTGCAGGCAGGGACAAGCACACAGCTCTGCAATGTCGGGATGCGTCGCCGCTGTGCCTGTCATGCCGTCTTGTACCTCCAATGTTGGACACGACGCTGTTGGGTGCAATGCCTGCCCTGATGAACCTCGATCTTCTTTTGGTCCAATTCCTTCCTCTGCTGTCATTCCTTCCTTTTGAGTGGGAATGTCTGCTTTTTGGCAGTGTTTCTTGGGAGCATTTAACTTGCTTCTGGGATTGTTACTGGGGTTCTTAACTATGAGTTTACCTTTCCTCTCAGAGAAGACTTTGGGCTTGAACTTTTGAGCAGCGGTGTAAATGTTAAGATTTTTTTTAAAAGAAGAAATTAGTGCATTTTCAGCACTATACAAGGTATTATACAGTGTTAGGTGGCATTATGACTGTTATTGTCTCTATTTGAAGATTAAGTATAGTTTCAGAAGATGTGTTTGGGTGTCAGGCTGACAAGCAGTGGACTTTGGATGGCCAACCGTGATTTTCAACTTGATGGGCTAGGAGAGTAGTTGCTTATTGAGCATTAGCTGCTTGTAGCGCACACTTCTGGGCGTGTCCGGGTGGGCCGCAACGGTGTGACCTCGGAGGCTGGCCCCGCCCCCGTGCCCTTCCCGTCCAGCTTGTCCCTGTGCCCAGCTTCCCGGCTGCCTCGCAGTCAGCCGCGCGCCTCCACCATGCGTTTCCCCCAGGGCGTCTCTGCCTCTGAGCCAGCACACCCTGAACTGATGTCTCTGAGTCTGTGAGCCGAAATAAACCCTTCCCCCACTAAGCTGCGTCTGTCAGGTTATTTTGTCTCAGAAACAGAAAGCTAATACATACCCAATGGAGCATTCTTACCCAGCCATAAAGAACAAAGTCACATCATTTACAGTAAAATGGGAATTAAGAAAAATAAGCCAGACTTAGCCAGACAAGTGTGACATGTTTTCTCTAGTATGTGGAATCTATGTAACAAAAAAGATGATCTGAAAGTTGAAGGGAGACTGCTAGAGAACAAGCAAGGGACTAGGGGAGAGTGGGGGAGGCAGAGTGATGGGGCAACAGCTGTACAAAAAGTGCATGAATGAGAAGGGTGGCTATAAAACCTCAGGAGGGCTGGGGAGAGAGGCATGGAGAGAGGACGCCAGCAGGGGCGGCGGTGCAGTTGGAGAGACGAGGTAGCCCCCAGCGTTCTGTAGCATGTTTATAGTTGTGGCTGATGGCAATGAGTCGAGAACTTCATAGTAAGTAGCAGAGAAGATTGTTGAATGTTCCCGAATCAAAGAATTACGTATAATAACCAGGCATGGTGGAGCGTACCTGCAATTCCAGCTCTGGCAGGCTGAGCCAGAAGGATCCCAGGTTCCAGCCCAAGCTGGGAGACTTCGCAATACCTTGTCTCAAAGTGAAAATTCAAAGGGCTGGGGATGTGGGTCAGTATAGCGGCTTTGGGTACAATCCTCGGTGCCACAAGGAGGAGAAGGAGAAGAAGGAGGAGGGGAAGAAGGAGGAGGGGAAGAAGGAGGAGGAGGTGAAGGGGAGAAAGGAAATGATGTATGATCCAAGCCACAGATATGTCAGTTACCCTGATTTCATTATTAGACATTGTACATCCATATTATCAGTGTTGAAACGCCACACTGTATCCCATAAAGTTGTGCAATTATTATGTCAAGGGAAAATTAAAGATGCATTAAAAAGTTATAAAAAGGAAAAAAACAAATTAGAAAATGGGAGGGAAATTAGAGTTAATAAACACATCCAAGAGCTAGCTCTTCAAAAAAGAAAAAATAAAAACCAATACTGAATCATCACTCATCTTCCATTTGGTCGCTTTCTACAGCCCTGTCCCTAGAGGAGTCACCCCAGGCTCAAGGAAGGGCAGCTGAGCACAGAGAGGCCAGTGCAGGAGCCCGGGACTCCCTGCCCTGATCGTAGGCTCCCCCTTTATTCTCAGCCTGATTTTGCTTCCTGGGGCTGTGTAAGTAATTACCGCAGGCTGGGGGGCTTCACGCAGCACAGCTGTCCTGTCGCTGCTCAGACTCTGAGATCCACAGTTGCAGTGCGGGGCCACGCTCGATCCACTCTGCGCTCTGCCTGGAACCTCTAGTGCCTCTGTCCAGCTCCTGGTAGCTCTGGCCTTCCTCGGCACTCCCAGGCTTTGGGCTGCCTCGGTTTACTCTTTTGCCTTCATGTCACATGGCCATCTTCCCAGTAGGGTCTCTGCATCCTGCTTTCTTCCTATAAGGACAGCAGTCACTGGATTTAAAGGTCCTGCTCAGGAGGCTTGGTGTCACCTAGTGCCATCTGCAAAGGCTATTTCCCAGTAAGAATCTCTGTGTGGACATGAGTGTTGAGGGTGATACTTTTTATTTACTTTTTAAATCTTTTCTGAGGCAGGGTTCCACTAAGTCGCCTAGGCTACCCTCCAATCTATCTGCCCCAGCCCTCCTAGTGGCTGGGTCCACCGAGGAGCTGGCACCTAGGTGGTGTAAACGCACAGGCTGTGGGTGCACTTGTAGCCCCATATGCAGTTGTTTTGGTCCCCGTGAAGCAGTGGGATATAACTGCTGTCCATTCCACAACCCAAACCTGCACCTGGCAGAGCTAGTGTGAGGGTGCTCCTGTATCTACCGCACCTCAGGAAGAATCCTCCGGTGCCCACCCTGGTGGGGACCACCCCTACCAGTGTCCCTCTGACCCATCTGTGTGCTGGCCCCACCTCCTGGAGGACATCACGCAGCTTCCTTCCTGCCAAGTGTCACCCTCTGCCTTCACTAAGTCTCCTCAGGGCTGGTGTCAAAGCAGCAGGGGAGGTTTGAAACTTAAATGGACCAAAGTTTTGGTGAGCTGAAGACACTGTAATGGGGACTGATCTCGCGCTCACAGTGCAATGTGCTGCTGTCCAAATGCTTTCCTGGCTATTTTCAAAGTGTCTTTTCAGTGACAGGGTCTTTCCCGGCTTCGTGTCATTCATCTCCCAACAGCCCCCTAAGACGGGCTTCACTGAGCTCCTTTCACGGATGGGGAAAGAGGCCCAAAGACAGTGACTGGCTTATATGGGCCTGGTTAGAGGGCTGCTTGTCTCTCACTTCACATCCCCCAGGCAGGGGGGACCACGGGAGCTCATTTGTCAGACAATGAGAGCTTAGGATGCATGCGCTTCAGAGAAGCTCGTGGGATGAGCAGGGCTCCTGCTGAACCAGGCCTGTTACCTGGGGACAGCGCTCTGATCCAGTCCCCTGCAGGAGGTGACTTTTCATCAACCAGCTTTGGTGGTGGGCACAGCTGGGCAGAGCCGGAGGCCAGTGGAAGGGCCCACCCCGCGGAAGCCTCAGTCCAGGGCTCTGTGTCTCCGCAGCCAGGGCCGCTCTGAACCCCACAAAGGCTCTGCGGAAGGCGGTCTGGGAGATCCCAGGGCAAAGCTGGCAGGCGAGCCCGATGTGAAGGAGGACTGACAGGTGTCCCTCCATCCCGCCACGGACTGTGGAGGCATGATGGCGTGCTCAGCTCTCAGCGCAAAAGCCAGCTGGGAGCGAAGCCACAGTCCCTCGACTCACCAGGGCCCAGGTGCTCTTCACAGCCAGCCCAGGCTCGCTAACAGGCTTGAACCGGACTGGCCTGTGCTTCCTTGTGAGTGATGTGATGTCCCGATAGCAGGGGAGAAACAGTGTGTGTGTGTGCGTGTGTGTGTGAGTGTGGTGCGGTGGGGGGGAGCACTTCCTGGCCTAGGGGAGACTTTTTTCAGTATGGGGACTGAAGTAGGGCCAGAGACACCTCACATCCCCACATGTGTTCAGTTTATAAGATGCTGCAGTGATGTCTGGATTTGGGGAGGGCCAGGCTGGTGGCTGCTGACGTCCTGCCCAGAAACGGGCAAGGGCAAAATAAAGCCGGCGGCTTGGCCTTCCCCACGGTCACGCAGAGAGATGTCCTCTGGGTCTCAGCCACAGCGTGGGACGTCCACGCCCCTCCAAATCAGCTGCTGCTCTCTGGGGGGCTAAGTGAGGGTGCCTGCACTGCCAGCTATGGCCAGACCAGCTGCCCTTTGTCGCAGGCTGGGCGCGGGTGCCTCACACTGCAGACACCTGGGCCTGACTGCAGGAGGACTCTGCTGTGACCTGTGTGTTCTCCGATGCTGGGCGCTGCCGGGAAGCAGGCAGCAGGCTCGGGAGAGCTGGTCCTTCCCGGCCTCTGCCATTCATGCGGCGTTTGAGTGGCTGTGCTTTGCAGATCACTTAAGATGAAAGGCTGCAGTTGGCCTCTTGGCTTCCGAAGCATGGATGACTCAGTAGAGCTGTGAGCATTCTCCAGTTCATTGTCCCCACGGCCCCTCTGCCCCCTCCTAGTGCACCCGAGGGCCCTCCCACAGCCTGCTCCCCTAGGCTGGGGCCTGGTCCTCCACTCCATTCAGGCATAGAGGAGGAATGAGAACCAGGAAGCGAGAAGCCCATCAGTCTGGCAGGGCTCAGAGGCCTGGAGAGGACAGTAGGCGTGCCTCTTGGTGCCATGTCCCTGCGCAGGAGCTGCAGCTCTCAGGGACGCTCTGCAGCTCTCCCAGTGCGCTGTGTGGGGTTAGGGACCATCGGTGCCCCAGAGGTCTGCTTTAGAACCCTCTGGGAGAAGCAAAAGGAGGGTTCTGCAAAGGTCCCCAGCCCTTGCCATCTTCTGGCCACACAAATTTGCCTAAGTGTCGTCCTGAGTGTTGGACATGAGTGAATGGATGAAAATAACACCGCCACAAGAGCAGCGAGCCTTTAATGCATGCCAGTGAGTGGCCCGAAGCCGGGTCCCACCTCACAGCCTCTGCTTGGGCTGTCTCCTCTGGGGAATGGTCCTTCTGCCAGGGCTATGCTTGCACCTTTTCCTGATGTTGTAGGAGGACACTGTCAGCTGCCACCTCGTCCACCTGTCCCCTTAGCACATTAGCTTTCCTCCAAGCATTACCACTGCACAGCATCTTGTTGCTTTTAATTGATGTTTGTCTTCCGCCTCTGCTGACTAGAATGTAAATTCCACAAGGAAAGGGCTTTTTTCTTTTGTTTTTTCACTGATGCAGCCCCAGCTGCCAGGAGAGCACCTGGCATACAGGAGGAGCGCATGAGATGCTGAGTGCATGCAGTGATTTCAGTGCTTGGTGTCACCCCAATGAAAGGCATCCTCACCCCCAGGTCCTGCCTGATAGACGAGGCTGGCCTGAGCTGCAGATCCCCACGTGTCCAGCCTGGAGCCCAGGATGCCTACCTCGTGCCCTGGCCATCCGACCAGCTCAAAGCCTCAGTTTCCTCGCCTGTAAGATGACGTAAGTGACCACCCGCTTCATAGCTGGGCAGTGGTGAAGTTGCCCTTCACCCCGTTTCCCCCTCTGCAGAGATAGCTGATTCCTGGCTGTTCTGGAGTCTGAGGGTGACACATCAGGATTCCCATGAGCTCTGGCCTGAAGAGAGCCTGCCAATGTGGGGCTGGGGGTGAGGACAGCCACACAGTGCAGGATGGTCCAGGGGCTGGATAGTGGCTCCCTGGAGTCCTCACAGCACAGCACCCTTCCTCTGGCGCCCAGCTTCCTCTTCTGCAGCCCAACCTTCCCCCCATCTCTCAGCCCTGGGGCTGCAAGCATTCTTGGGTGTCCTTCTCCTCCTCCTCTTCTTCCTCCTGCTCCAAGAATCAAGGCAAAGACATAGGGCGGAAGTGGCCTAGCAAGGAGGAAGGAGGGGAAACCAACAGGATGCATTTCCAGGCTGTCTCCCCTTGTATCTCTGCTTTCTGAAGACAGGATGGGTGTTACCTGCATGTCCTCTAGCTTAGGGCAGAGACCGGCTCAGTGTCACACCTTGGAAATAGCTGCTGAATGACAGTGTGGCTACCCCAGACATGCAGAGAGGAAAGGTCCCTGTGCCTGCAGGGAAGGTCGACCCCACCAAGGCTGGCACTTCCTCCTGTCCTTGGTCACCGTTCCTTGAGCTTTCTGTGTCCCCTGGGGGAGAGCCCTGCTGTGGGCTTTGTATACCCTCAGCCTCCCCCACTGGCTCTGGCTTTGTGTAAGTAGTTGAAGCAAAGGGTGGTGATTAGTTTGTTTCTGCCTCATCTGCTAGACCTGTCTTTTCTTACAGCCTTCTGGTCCTTGGGGTCTGGAGCTCCGCCTGCCTCAGCCAGGCATTAGCAGATGATGCTGAACACAGGAACCGATGCTGAACAGACACATCAAAGCCAAAGATGCAGACAGTGCACACCAGCACCTGTGCGGGCCTGGTGCACCAAGCTGAGCCCTGGAGTCAGGTGGGCATGCTTGGCAGGAAGTCACAGGAGGCCTCCCCAGCCACTGCCTGGGCATCGGGGGTTAAGGAAAAGCACATCCCTCCCTGTGGTGCTCGGCCAGACCAGGCTGTCCTGTGAAGCACATTCTTCCAGTGTGGGCCCTGAAGGACATGCTGTCCCTGAAACATGGTGTCTGGGACACAAGTCACGACTGAAACTGGATGAACCACAGATCGCACTGGAGAGGGAGGTGCCTCCTGCATTGGGGTGTACTGGGCCACCTGTGCCATCAGCCAGCTAGTGAGGGCTCTATAACTTGGACTCTGGGGTTGACGATTTGGGCCGGGTGGCCCTGGCCTTCCTGAGGGGTCTGAGCCAAGCCTGTCTTCCAGTCTGTTCCTTGCTGCCGTGCACCGGAAGCCTGTGAGCTGGACATGGCCCATGCTTTGCAGGTATGCATAGCCAGGCACACTGGCCCATTCCCTCACTTGTCAAATGGGGCTCATGACGGTCGTTCTCACAGGCTGATCAGCAGGTTCACTGAGAGCATGAGTAACAGAGATAATGGCGGAGGTTGGGATTCTTGTCCAGCGATTAATCCAAACTGTTGCATGATCTTCATTTTGCAGAGAAGAAAACTGAGGCAGGAGGCAGTGAGTGACTGCCCAGGAGCCCAGGGCCACAGGGCAGGTCTGCTGCTGGTCACACCCCATCTTCTGGCCTGGGCTTCCCGCTCACTAGTGGCCTGCTCTCCACGGACACATGCGGCTTCCTGAGGGTGTCTTTGCTCCCTTCAGACTGCATCTACTCTCTGGCCTCAGGGCTCCTTCTCTACCTCCGCAGGCTGCTGCTGGCTTCAGCCTTGAGCAGCACTTGGCCCGCGACTCCGTCAGGGGCAGTAGGCACAGGGCCTGGGAGCCGTCCTATTGTAAGGGCCTGCAAGCTTGTCCTAATTATTATTCCATTTAAAAACAAAAGGAGAAAACAACCATAATAATGATGCATACACAGTGACAAAGCCAGATGCAATTATACTTGTGTTGTGCCATTGCAGCTGTGAAATACAATTTAATCTTTTGTGGGAGGAGCCACAAAGGCGAAGTGCTTTGGTAGGAAGTCTCGCCCCAGCCCCAGGCAGCAACTTCAGTCTTACTAGATACAGGAGGCCAGGGCAGAGCACAGGTCATCACGCGCTGCCCTGTCTCTTCCCCGGATGGCGACCACTGCCCATTAGCCCCTCTGACCATGTGGTCACCGTTTCGAGTCTTTCTGTTAGGGCTCCCGTCTTGCCACTGTGACTGTACTGCTGTGTGCTCTCTTGGCTGCTGCGGTTCTGTGCTCTCTCCATCCATCTCGTCAAAGCACATAATTAGGTATTGGCTGCTTGCACGCGTCTCCAGGTTCATCTCTGTGTCCTGGAGGTGGAGTCACCAGTACAGGCCAGGCATGCAGGGGGCTGGGCCTATCTAGGGAGGATTTTTTTTTTTTGCCGTGCTGCGGATTGAACTTAGGACCCTGTCCTTGCCAGGAAAGGGCTTATTCTACTGAGCTGTCTCCCCAGTCCCCTAGGGTGTGGAGGGTGTGAATGCTCAGAAGCCAGGGAGGCAGACCCCACATGCGCACAGGCTCAGCACATGATGGAGGCTCAGGGCCTGCAGGCTGAGGGGATGGCAGCTCCATGCTGTCCTGATGCTGGAGCAGCACGGGAAGACTCAGGGCCAAGAAGAAAGGGCTGAGGGGAGGCTGAGCCTGATGGCAGCTCACACTACCAGAAGTCATCATGGCAGGCTGTGGGCTGGGTTACCAGGCTGGACGACTGGAGGGACAGGCAAACAAGCAGGTGACTGTCATCTGGAGGACAGTTTTGGGGAAGTCTTAGAGATCTAGGTATGCTCAAGGAAGGAAACAAAAGTCTGGGCGCTGCGTGGTCCAGGCACAGAGTCAGTGTGTGAGGATACTCATGGGGTGCAGGAAGAGGAGGGGGTGTTTGCTTGCAGCATCTAGGCTTGGCTTCCTTTGTACTCACTGAGGCCACAAGCACACTGGGTAGAGTACTGGGGATGTGAAGATAGCTCAGGAGATACACAATGGGAGCCCATTAGTGAAAAGAGTTGAAGGGGCAGAAGGAATACAGGGACAGTCTTGAGCAATGCGTGGACATTTGGGGACACAGAGAAGGAAAAGCAAGAAGGTGGTGAAACAATGGGATGATTAAGTGGCCAATCTTTTCTTTTTTTTTTTTTGGTGGAACCAGGGATTGAAATCAGGCCCTTGCGCTTGCCAGGCAAGCACTTATTCTACTGAACTATCTCCCTGGCCCCTCAATCTTTTCTTTTTTCTGTGTGTGTGTGTGTGTGTGTGTGTGTGTGTGTGTGTGTGTGTGTGTGTGTGGTCAGCTCAGCCCACCAGGGGGAGGGGCTGGCTGGCATGTGGTGCTGGGGGATTGAACCGCAGTCCCTGTGCTTTGCTGAGCTTGTTCTAAGTAGGTGATTTAGACCACTGAGCCATCTCACCAGCCCAATCTTTTCTTTTTTAAAGGCTTTAGTTACTTATTTTTTGCAGGGTCTCACTATGCAGCTCAGACTCATAGTGATCCTCTTGATTTCTGCCTCCCTAGTGCTGGGATTATAGGCATGTGCCACCATGGCCTGACTCCATTGCCAGCTCAGTGCACCTAGGGGTGGGGCCAGCACAGCATGCAGTGCTAGGGATCGAACCCTGACCCCTGTGCTTACCTAAGCAACCACTTAGTCTGCTGAGCTATATTGATGGCTCTTAAGTGATCAGTCTTGATTGTCAACTTGATTGATTTGCTGGAGTAATGCCTAGGAGATTAGGAAACATACTTTAGGGTGGGCTATGGAGGAGTGAGTTGGTGGCCTATGTCTGGTCCCTGACCTCTTCTTCTCCACTTCCTAGCAATGAATTAGACATTTTCCACCATCATGTTTCTGCCCTTGAAGCCAGTCAAACATGGATTCAAACCTTTGAAGTTGCAAACCATAACAAACATTTCTTCCTTCTGTGTGTGAGTGTCAGGCATTTTGGTCTCAACAACAAAAATTCAGCTAATATAGAAACCTGGTAGTAGGAGTGGGGTTGTTACTGCTTCTGTACCTTGAATGATCTGAAGCCTTTGGAACTGGTTTACACAGGGTATTTGGAAAGGCTTGGATAGTTGAGCAGCAGAAAGCCTAGAATGCTGTAAGAATGCTTGGTGAGTAATTCCGGCATGGATTTAGAAGACCAGAGGGCTGATAGGAATGTGGATAGTAAAGACTGTCTTCTTGGGGCTCAAATGGAGGCAAGAACTCTATTAAGAAGAGGGTTATAAGCTACTGTCACCTTCTACCAAAGAACTTGTCTACATTTTGTGAATGTTGTGAGACTGTGAGAAGCTGAATTTAAAAGTGGTAAACTAATTATTCTGGTAAAGGAAATTTTAAGGGAGAACAACACTTAGACTATGGCATGCATATTGCTGGCTGCTTTTAGCTAGATTTACAGTGAGAAACAGGAACAGAAGTAGACTAAAATTTTGTTTTAAACTTGCAATTTGGCCAGAAAAGAAGCACAAGTAAACTTGTCTTAATTAGCTTTCTTGCTGCTGAGCCCAAATACCCCAATACTGACAATTAAAAGAGGAAAGGTTTATGTAGTGGCTCCACTCCTACAGCGCTTCTAGGGGCCGTAGATCCCATGGCTTCCCTGTTTGGCTGGCTTGGCCTACTCCTTGCAGCTTTCCTCAGACAATCCATGCTCCTTGCTTCACCAATCTTCTGAGATCTTTTCTTTCTTTTCTTTTCTTTTTTTTTGCGGTACCAGGGATTGAAATCTTCTGGGATCTCTGCTGCACATTGGCTTCAAAAAATTTCACACACTGCCCTCTCAGAAGCATACTGCCCAGCCTCCAAGGTCTTCTTCTGAAATGTGGGTGGAAAAGCTTCCTGACTCAACAACTCCTGCATTCTGCATGCACCTAAAACCAGCATCAAGTGGATGATGCCGAGGTCTGCTGTGAGCTGGAGCAGTACTCAGGTTTTCTTCCTTTGCTACAGCGGTTGAGCCTGGATCACTGAGCACTCTAACTTCAATCCAGAGAAACAAAGTCTCTAGGCTTCTGCCATTCTGGAATGTGGTGCTCTGGGGCTTGCTTCTTTTTTTTATGGGGGAGGGAAAGCCTTTATTGACTCTAAACACACGGAGAGGATCGAGGGCAGGGAGATGGGCAGATCCTCTGGGGGGCTTGCTTTTTAAAAGCAGTCTTTCACCCTTAGTACCTGGAGTCCTGCTTTTTCTTGTGACGTTCTCAGGCTATGTTTTCCACTGTCCTGTTCCTTTTCAGCAAGCAAGTACTCCTCTACTCTATCTTTTTAGTCCACAGCTTTACTGGAGCTTCCTTTCTAGCCAAACTCACAATGTTTTAAATCATTCTTCTGGGCTCTTTGCTCTTGATTCTTAACATAAATCTGGCAAAAGCCCCCAACAGTAGCAGTGCCACAGTCTCAACATTAGACTGCCTTGAAATTTCTTTTGCAAGGTTAATTAGTCTTTGAAAATTATACTGCTGATTTCTTCTGGTCTGTTGAAAGAATTGATGCTTACATTTTTTAATTCTTCTTTTTAATTTCCTCTAACTTTTAAAAATCAATTTTGCATGCTTATATTTGGTAAACTAAACAACTAAATGAAGACAACATTTGCAATATAGGAACCTTTGCTGAATTCCTATTATTCTGTTTAGTGAAATTCTGTGTCATTTCTAATGTTTTTACTATTTTTATGCTCTTATAAAACCACAAAATAAAATAAAATAAAATAAAATAAAATGTCTTGGCAACATGAGATCCACCCAAGGAATGAAGGGATAGTTCAGTTTATCCAAATCCATAAATGGAATACACACATCAACAGAATCAAAGACAAATATCACAGAATCATTTCAATAGATGCAGAAAAAGTCCAACACTCATTCATGATAAAAACACTGCAGAAAATTTGAATAGATGGTCTTACCTCAACCTGATAAAAGCCATCAAACCAACAGCCAACATCATGCTAAATGGAAAAAAATTGAAGGCCTTCACTTCGTTTTTTAAAATTAAATTTAAAAATTAAAAAAATGTATTTGGTACAGGGTCTCACTACACAGCTTGGACTCATAGCAATCCTGTTTTGAGCCTCCCCAGTGCTGGGATTACAGGTATGCACCACCATGCCCAGTCTCAGTGGCCAGCTCAGCGCACCCAGGGGTGTAGCTGGTGTGCAAGTGGTTCTGGGGATCAAACCCAAGACCTTAAATTTACCTAAGTGGGCACTTAGTCCATTGAGCTATATTGCTGGCCCCAAATCCTTCTCTTTAAAATCAGAAACAAGAATGCCCACTGTCACCACTCATGTTCAATATAGTTCTGGAAACATTAGCCAGATCAATTAGACAAGAAAGAGAAATAAAAGGAAAAATGATTGAAAAGGAAGAAGTGAAATTATTATTATTTGCAGATGACAGGATACTCTATATGGAAGACCCAAAAAACTCTACTCAGAGACTTGTAGATTTAATAGCAAAATTCCGTAGTATAGCAGAATACAAAGTTAACACTCAAAAATAAATAGCATTTTTATACTCATTCTTTGTTTCCAGGATTGCTCTTGATATTCTGGGTTTCTTCTTGTTCCAAATGAATTTGAGGAAAGTTTTCTCTAGGTCTGTGAGGTACACTAATGGTATTTTAATCAGGATTGCATTGAATCTGTATAACAATTTTGGGAGTATGGCCAGTTTCACAATGTTGGTTCTTCCTACCCAGGAGAATGGAATATTTTTCCATTTTTCTCAAATCCTCTTCAATGACTTTTCTCAGAGTACTGTAATTTTCACTGTATAAATCTTTTGCATCCTTTGTGAGATTGATTCCTAAGTATTTCATTTTTTGGGTGGTATTGTGAAAGGTGTGATTTCCCTAATTTCTCTCTCAGGGTGTTCATTGTTTGTGTACAAAAATGCTGCTGGTTTTTGGGTGTTGACCTTATATCCTGTGATGTTGCTGAATTTGGTTCTTATATCTCCAAAACTCTTGGTGGAGTTTTTGAGGTCCTCTATGGAGACTACCGTGTTATGTGCAAATAATGATAATTTTGCTTCCTATTTTCCATTCCTTCCTTTTATTTCTCTTCTTGTCTAATTGCTCTGGCTAATGTTTCCAGAACTACATTGAATAGGACTGGACACAGTGGACATCTGTGTCTTGTTCTTGATTTTAAAGTGAAGGCCTTCATTTTTGCCCATTTAGTATGATGTTGGCTGTTGGTTTTTTACAGATGGCTTCTATCAGATTGAGATATAGACCATCTATTCCAATTCTCTGTAGGTTTTTTTTT
>NW_004524646.1:12274530-12275972 GCF_000260255.1 Octodon degus
TGGTTGTTACCGGGTCTCACTACCCAGCTCCAGTTCATAGTGATTCTTCTGTTTTCAGGTCACCAGAGCTGGGATTATAGGTGTAATCCACTACATCCAAACTCTGTGGCTGGCTCAGCCTACCCTGTGGGGTTGGGCTGGCATGGCATGTGGTGCTGGAGATTGAACTGGGGTCCCTGTGCTTGCCTAAGTTTGCCTAAGCAGGTGCTTTAGTCCTCTGAGCTATCTCTCTGACCCCTAATTTCTTCTTTAATTTCATCTGTGACTTTGGTTGTTTAGGAGGTTGTTATTTAATTTTGATGTATTTATAGTGGGGTTTTTTTTTTTTTGGTCAACAATTTCCAGTTTTATTTCACTGTGGTCCCATAGTATTCATGGGATAATTTCAATCCCTTTCCATTTACTTAAGAGTGCTTTGTGTGCTAGTGTATGGTCTATTTTGGAGACTGTCTTATGTGCAGCTGAGAAGAATGTGTGTATTCTTTGTTGCTGGGTAAAACACTCTGGAAAGGTCTACCAAATCAATTTCTTCACAAATTTGGTTTAGTTCTGTTACTTCTTTGCTAATTTTTTTTGCCTATTTGATCTATCTCTTTGTGACAGTGGAGTGTTAAAGTCCCCCATTATTATTGTATTATTGCTCAACAGATTTTTCATGTCCATTAAAATTTGTCTTATGTAGGAGGATTCTCCTAAATTGAGTGAATATGTATTTATAATTGTTATCTCTTCCTCTCACAGTTTTCCATTAACAAGTATGTAATGATCTTCCTTATCTCTTTGGATGAGTTGTGGTTTGAAGTTGATATTGTCAGAAACCAGGATAGCTAACCCTGCTGTTTTCTGATTTCCTGTGGCATGGAATATTGTTTTCCATTCTTTGACTTAGTCTGTTAATTTCCTTTTGAATTAAGTGTGTTTCTTGTATGCAGCATATTGTTGAATTTTGTTTCTTAATCTACTGCGCTAGTCTGTTTTTTTGATTGGTGAATTAAACCCATTTACATTGAGGGTTATAAATGATACATGATGGTTTATCTGTGTCATGCTCTTTTCCTGTTATGGGTTCTATACTTTTTCCATCTTTTTAGTTACTTGCTCTGTTTGATGCTTCCTTTCTCTTGTTCTTGAAGCTGTGTTCACTTTTGTCTCTTTCTAGAATATCTGTCAGAACCGTTTTAGGGTTGTTTTGGTGATCCTGGATTTCTTCAATTGTTCTTCATCATGGAAAGATCTTATTTTATCATTGAATTTGATAGATAGTTTTGCAGGGTACATCAATCTGCATTGAAAATTATTTTATTTTAGGATCTGAAATACTGTACTCCAAGCTCTTCTTGATTTGATGGTTTGTGTTAAGAAATCTGCCATGATTCTGATGGGCTTTCCATTGTAGGCGAGCTGTTTCTATTCTGTAGCAGTTTTAAATTATTTATTTATTT
>NW_004524646.1:12276927-12287792 GCF_000260255.1 Octodon degus
GGGTGCTTTAATCTGCTGAGCTATCTGGGTGGCCCTAGAGAATTTCATCTTTTTGAAAACTCTGCACATCAAAAGAAATCACTAACAGAGTAAGGAGAATACCCACAATTTGGGAAAAAAAATTACAGCGGACTCTCCATCAGACAAAGGATTCCTATCTAGAACATTTGAAGAACTGAAAAATCAGGCCTCCAAAATTTGAAAACCAAATCCAGAAATGTACATCAGAAATGAATATGCACTTCAAAAATAAAGAGATATAAATGGGAAATAAATATATGAAAAATTATTCAGTGTCATTGATCATTCAAGAGATGCAAATGGAAACAACATGGAGATATCATCTTATGCCAGAAAGAATGGCTGTCATCAAGAAGTCAGCCAATAACAAATACTAGAGGGTCTGTGGGGAAAAAAATCTTTTCCACCTTTGGTGGGAGTGCAGGCTGGTACAGTATGAAAATCAGCAGGGACACTCCTCAAAAAGCTAGAATAGGAGGACCTGTTCAAGCCAGATATTCCACTCCTAAGTATTTTTCAAAAGAACTGAAATCATCATACCAGTGATATACATGCACCCATGTTTATAGCAGCGCAATTTGTCAACACTGAAACTTGGAAACAACCCAAAGGCCCATCAACTGAGGAATGGATAAAAAAAGATGTGATTTTGCACACAATGGAGTATTACTCAGTTATAAAAAAGATAAATTTGAGGCTTTTGTTGATAAATGAATGCAGCTAGAGTCTGTATTGGTAAGTGAAATAAACGAGACCCACGTGTGCAAACATGTTGTCTCACTGGTATGAGAACCTGAAAAAGTAAATAGAATCTGAAAGATATATTAGGTACTGTGAAAGGGACAGAATTTGTTCAATGGAAGAAAAAACTGAGATGAGGAAAAGGACAAATAAAAGAAATGAAAAAGATATATTTATGTATATATACATAGGGAGGATAATTTGGATAATTATAGTGCCAATCTCAGCTGATCCTTCGAAAGGAGCAGTTAATTTTTTCTTTTTCTTTTCAATTTATTATAACATTTTTGTTGATTTGATTTCTTGACCAATCTTGCACATTTCTATCTAGTCACCTAAGCCACTAATTTGAAGATTAACACCATGCAATACAGCAACCATTGTTGAATTCCTATTACTTTGTTTAGTGAAATTTTGTATCATTTCTAATGCTTTTATTTGTTCTTTTATTTACTATATGGTGTTATTTAAAACATAAAAAAGCCTTAAGATTAATTAGTCTTCCATGATTCATCTCAGTCTCATGCAAAGTTTCTCAACCTTAGCAAAATGCAGATGACCTTTCCACTAAGGCATAACACACGCCATCTGGAGTCCGCCAGATAAAGAAGTCCTTGTTCTCAGCAGAAGCCTCTGGAATCCAGCCTTTACTAACATGATTTTTATCAGCCTTCTGGTGCAATGAGGTTTTCATAAATGGATTTTATTTTATTTAATGTTTATTTTATTTTATTTTATTTCTTTTGGCAGAATCAGGGATTGAACTCAGGCCCTTGTACTTGCCAGGCAAGTGCTTATTCTACTGAGCTATCTCCCCAGGCCCCCATAAATGGCTTTTAAAATTTTAACATCCTTCTACATCTATTTTCTTCAGAGTTTTTATTTCATCATGGATGCAAATTGAATATTGTTTAAGGATTTTTTCCTATATTAAATGATTGTGCAATTTTTATTCTTACTTTTGCTTATGGGATTTACTACTGTTACTGGTTTATATATATCATACCACCCTTGCATCCTTATTCTTCTTTTTTTTTTTTTTTTTTTTTTTTCAGTACCGGGGGTTGAACTCTGGATCTTGCGTTCTTGCCACGCAGGGGCTTATACTGCTGAGCTACTGAGCTATCTCCTTGGCCCCAGCATCCCTGAAATGAAGTAAATTTGGTGATGATGTATGACTTCTAACTGATTTATTGCACTATGTCTTCAAGTGTTTTCTTGAGGATTTTTGCATCTTTGTTCATTAAGAAAATTGGTCTGTAGTTTCCCTTTTATTCTTCAGTCCTTATCTGGCTTTGATATAATAGTAATGCTAAATGGAGAAATGACTTTGGCAGTGTTCCTTCTTTTATGATCTCATGGAAGAATTTGAGGAATATTGAAATTAATTCTTCCTTGATATTCTGGCAAAATTTAGTGCTGAATATAATGGGTCCTAGGCTTTTCTTAGTTTGTATGCGTTTTATTACTTCCTCTATTTCATTGCCTGTTATTGGTTTGCTTAGAGTATTTTTATCTTATTCAGTTAGTTTTGATAATCCATAAATGGTTATGTACATATTCATTTATTCTAGAGTATTCCATTTATTAGAGTATAAGTTTTCCAAGTAGTTTCTTATATATCCAAGGATTTTGTCAGGGTCAGTTTTGATTGTAATGTTTCATTTCTAATTTCATTATTATGAGTGTTTTGTTTCCTTCTTTTGGTATATTTGATGAAAATTTTATCAATCTTTTTATGCTTTAAAAAACCCATCTCTTTGATTCACTGATAATTATACTGGTTTTTAAGTCTTGTTTTCATTATTTTGCATGATATCTTCAAAATTTCATTTCTTCTATAAGTTTTGGGTTTAGATGATTTTGCTTTTCTAGGAATTTATAATGAATTATTAAGGTATTTATTTTAGAATCACTGTTTTTTTTTAAACATTGTCTTTGACAACTATATACTTTCCTTTTAGAACTGCTTTCTCTGTGTCCCATAAGTCTTGGTATGTTGTCCCATTGTTGTCATTTGATTCTAGAAAAAAAATTGGAGACAGGGTTTTGCTACGTAGACCAGGCTGGTCTTAAACTCATGGTGATCCTCCTTCTTCAGCTTCCTGAATGCGGGGATTACAGCAATGTGGCACCACACCCAGCTCCTCTAGGAAAATTTTAATTTTTTTCTTTGTTTCCTTTGTAACTCGCTGTTCATTCAGAAGTGCAATATTGAATCTCCATATGAGTTTCTGTGGTTTCATTTTCTACTCTTTTCTGGTTTCATTTTGTTATGATCTAGTAGTACGCAGGAGGTAATTTCAGTTTTTTTTGATGTGTATTTAATCGTGCTTTATGGCCTAAGATGTTCATTTTTGAGAAAGTTCCATGTACTGCTAGGAAAAGTGTGTATTCTGTTGTTGGATGAAGTAGTCCATAAATATCTGTTAAGCCCATTTGCTCAGTGATGTGGCTCAACTGTGATTCTTTGATGACTGTTTTTTGAAGGTAGAGTTTAGAGGTTTATTTTCAGACTGAGCAAGACTAAACTTCAAAGCCAATTTAATTTTGCTTAAGGGAACATTGTAAAGTAATGATTCTTGGTATTGCCTTGTATGAATCCATCTCAAACCAGAGAGAATTACATTGTTGGGTCACTGTTCCAAGACACAAAGGTGAACAGCTAAAACATCTTAAAAACACATCAAGCTTATGAAGCCTCAAACAAAACTTGGATTTTCTGTACATACTCCTGTCAGTGAAATTATTTCCTGTACACCACTTCTCTTTCCTTTCATTTGACCTAGATTGGCTGCGAGATGTAGAGAAGGATCGGGATGGCTTGTGATTTCTCTCCCTAGACAGTGATCTCTCTCTTCTCCTATCTCTAGAGAAAGACGTGCTCTGGCTGCAAGAGAAGCTTCATGGAGATCTGCGGCGAGGTGGAGATCTACAATATCATCTCAAAGGTGACTACCCAAGAAGGAGGAGGGCCAGGATTTCGACTTCTCTTTTCACCACTGGATAGTTCCAATCTGCCAGGGCAACCACCTATTGTTCTTCCATCTAGCTCTCAGACAGCATCTGCTGCATCTCGGGTATCTTCAGATTTAATGAAAGCAAGGCCAGGAAGGTTTCTATTAACCCCCGCCCTCCGCAGTGGTCCGTAATAGCCGAAAACCCATTCCAGCTCAGTCTGTTTCATTGTTGCCAAAATTCCCTACATAAACCTTACAGACCAATGGGCAGGAGTCATGATGCATCTCAAGGTCTGGGGTTAAAAATGAGGAGATTCAAAACAACACAGGCCCAGTGGATCTTCTCGCCCCCCTCCAACCCAGCTGCTCTCCACACACTCAGTTACCCAGGATCCATGAAATGGCCTCTTTGATGACTTTTTGTGAAGTACTGAAGTCCCCTGTATGAATATATTGATGTTTACCTGATCTTTTATGTCCACTCATATTTGTTTTATGAAACTGATTAGTGGTATTCAGCGCATATATACTTACATTTGCCATCTCTCTCTGTTGAATCGTTCCCTTTACCAATTTGTGGGACTTTTTCACCACGTCTCATCAGCTTTGGCTTGAGGTTCACATTGCCTGAGAGGACAACAGATATTTCTACTCACTCTCAGATACATGTTGCATGATGTATTATTTTCCATTATTTCACTTTTAGTGTATATATTTTTGTAGGTAAGGTGAGTTTCCCATTGACAACTAATAGTTTTTCAGACACAATTTGAAAGTCTATGTCTTTTGGGGTGAGTTAAAACAAGTACATTGAGAATTATTACTGACTTGTACTTACTATCACTAATAAATCCTATCACTGCCTGTTTTCCCATTGGTGATTCTCTTATTCTTTTCCCTATTGTGTAACTAGTTTTCCCATTAGATGTATTGTTCTTTCTTTTGAGCTCTTTGGTGATGTCCTTACTGTCTTTGTCTAGGATTCCCTTGGGTTCTTTTTCCAGTGTTGGTTTTGTGGTCATGAATTTCTCTAGGTTCTCTTTGTTTTGGAAAGTTCTCTAGAACTCCATCAATGTTGAAAGGTAATTTTGCAGGATACATTAATATGGGTTGGAAAGTGTTTTCTTTCAGGGCCTGACATTTTCCTCAGTACTTTTTTCTTAGTTATTCTTCTCTCACTGCTGAGACAAAATATTGGGCATCCAAAGACAGTAGGGGAAAGGTTTATTTAGCTCACAGTTTGTAGAGGTTTCAGTCCATAATTGGCTGTCTCCAAGGTAGTGGCACGGGGGTGACAATTCATGGCAGCAGGAGACAGCAGAATCAGCAACTGAACCTTAACATCATCTTTCTGCCCCTTTCATACTCTACCCAGGCTATTGGGGTTAGGGCAGTGCCAATGCCTTCAGTGGACTGATCCAGCAGTCACTCATCCTTAATCCCAGCATTGCACCGCCAGTCAATCCATCATGTATTCTAGGTTCAGCCACCTCCAGAAAAACTGTAGGACCCCATGAGGCTTTGGGAGAACATCTACACACAAACATTAACAACTCTCTTGACCCTTAGAGACTGCTGAGAAATCATCTGTTACTCCAACACATTTGCCTTTATTGGCAATTACGTTGATGAATTGGTGTGCTTCTCTAACCATTGTTACTATTCTCTCTTTGTGTTGATTTCTGAGGTTTTGGCTACTATATGTTATGGAGAAGTTCTTTTCTGGCTGTGATTATTTGAGGTCTATATGCTTCATTTACTTGGATGTTGAATTCATTCCCTAGATGTGTAAAATATTCTGCCATAATTTCAGTGAATAACTTTTGAATACCTTTATGTATCATTTCCTACTCTGTTTCTTAACTCTTGTACGTTTTTTAACTCCTACAATTTTTAGTGGTTGAATACAGTTTTCATGGTGTCTTGTTTTTCAGGTATGACTGAGAATGTCATCTGCTGCTTCAACGTTATGCTCTAGTCCCGACACTCTTCTCACGTTGGTTCTGCATGTGGTACACTCCTTCAACTGAAGTTTTCATACCTGGATTTCTGATTTATTTCTTTCATAAATTTTATTTATTTATTTATTTTACTGAAAGGGTCATTCATATCTTGTATATTTTTTAAAAAATGCATTTAGTACAGGGTCTACAGGGTCTCACTACACAGATTGGACTCCCAGTGTTCGTCCTGTTCTCAGCCTCCCAGGCATTCGGATTCCAGGGGTGTGCCACCATGCCCAGTCTCAGTTGCCCACTCAGTGTGCCCTAGGGGTGTGGCTGTCACAGCATGCTGGGGAGTGAACTTCCAGTTCCTGCATCTGTATAAGCAGGCGCTTTAATCCATTTCTTATATATTCTTATCTAATTCCATCAGCTTTTTGCCAGGGTCTTCTTTAATTGTGTAGAACTTTTTATGATTTAAATCCTCTATCTGTTCATTTACATTTTCTTTGAGCTCACTGAACATCTCATGGAGGTTTGTTTCTTCTGTGATCTTTTCAAACACTTAGTCTTCTGGTTTTTGCATTTTCTTGTCTGTGACTTCCTCCAGGGAAGTGGCTCTGAGACTAGCTTTTGGAGGGAAGCTTTAGAGGCATCTTGCTTAGCATTTCATGTTTCTATTATTGTTGTGTTGAGGGCTAAGGATCAGTTCTGGTAGAAGTGCTGTTGCTACTGTAGAGATCTCTTCGGTTACTGTATGTTTCCAGGTCATGTGACCTTGGCTTTTGATGTGTTTGGTATCATACACAGCTTCAGTCTACTCAACATCATGCGCTCAGTCCTCGCAACTGCACTGCAAGTGGAGAACCATCCCTTGTGTCAGTCAGTGTTTTACTAGAGAAACAGATATAACACGAGACATACAAATGTGCAGGCAGTTCCCACATCGGCACAGAGCAGGACGAGGTATGCAGAGGGTGTCTGCATTCCGGAGACTGGCATTTTCGGGCCAGGCTCTGGAGCTCACTGCACTGTTCTGTGGAAGTCTGCGTTGGGAGGCTGATGGTCTCTGGTGGCACGCTGGGGGTCTATGCTGGGAGGCTGAAGGATCCAAGGTGGAAGCTGAAGAGTCTGCGCCAGAAGCCAGGAGACAACGGCCAAGCTGAAGGTGAAGACTCAGTCTCCTCTGAAAGACAGAAGCAAGCCCATCCTCCCTCATTTCCCCTAGGGCAGGCCCTCTGTCTTGGTTTGTTGTCCCCGCAAAGCCTCATGCAGTCACTGGGTGGGGACTTCTAGAGTTTGTGGTTAACCCAGGATCCACTGGGATTATGGGTGATCCAAGGCTGGAATTATGGGCCTTAATACTTGTGCAGTTGTGTGTGTGTGTACTTCCCCCACCCAGGGGCAGAAAGCCTGAATGCAATAGGAGAGAGACAGAGAGACAGACTCTCTCTCTGTTGCAATTGTTGTTGTTCTGCCACCATGAACTGGATGCTCTCTGCCATGTGTCACTATGCCTTGGAGCCAGCCGAGTATGGAGTGAAACCTCTAGTAACTGAGCTCAATAAATCTTTCCTTCCTTCATTTTGGGTATCAGGTATTTGTCCCAGCAACAAGTTTTAAGAGTAACTGAGACACCCTGTATACCTGTTGTGTAGAATTGCTTTGTTGACTTAAGCTCTAAGCTTCCCAAGTCGGGACACTGCTGATCACACAGCTCTTGTCCCTGTGTGTGTCCCATGTGCACCCCAAGTACCACTGTCTCTACTCAGCCATAACGGATCCTTGGATTTGCTTCTTCTTAGCAGGCTCCTCAGAATGCTTAGGTCTTAATCTTCTTTCCAGTTCAGTGTGAGATTCCAGTGTTTGGCAGGTGAATTCTCCCAGTCCCAGATTCCAGGGTGAATTCCATTTGAAGATCATTTACCTTCTATTCACTGCGTCTGCTGACAATAGGGATTGTTCGTGGTCACATCTCTCTTTAAGCCAAGGCTCTGCGTGCTTCCTCCTACTGCCTCCTTGGAACAAGAGCAAGACAGCCAAGTAAGATGCTGCAGCTATTGTCTCTCCACAGAGAAACGGTCCCTGGGTTTTGGTAATATCTGTAATATCAGTGGTCTAAATCCTCCAAATAAAATGGACAGACTACCAGATTGAATTCAGAAGAAGAAGGGCTGGACAGATAGCTCAGCAGATTAAAGCACCTGTTTAGGCAGACACAGGAGCCAGGGGTTTGATCACCAGCCTGCCACGCTGGCCCCACCCCCAGGTATGCTGAGATGGGGATTGAGACTGGGGATGGTAGCATGTGCCTGTAACCCCAGCGTTTAGGAGGCTGGAGAACAGGAAGGATCACTACTAGTCCGATCTGTGTAATGAGACCCTGTACTTAGCACATAGAAAAATAAAATAGATTTAAAAAATAATTCAGAAGAAGAGCCAATGATTTTTTGTTACTTTAAGGGAGTACACATTACTAGCAAATGCAAACGCAGACTGAATACAAAAGGATGGAAAAAATATTCTGTCTATGGAATCTGAAAGCAAGCAAGAGTAACTATACTCACATTTGGCAAAGTAGACTTCAAGATTGCGATTTTCTGTTGCTGATGCACATATTTTATTCCCCCCCCAACTCTTCTGTCTCCTATTGTATTAATTCAAGCGGGCCTTTTGGCATTGAAGTTTTCATTGATTCTGCCCAGAATATCCTTGAATATTCTTTGTGTTGCTGGATTTGTAGTCATGAACTTTTAATGTGCTCCTCACCATGGAAGGTCCAGCATGTGTAAGTACCTGCTCGAGCTAGAGCTGTCCCCTCCTGGATACTTTCTAGAAGAACTATAAACATCATACCACAGTGATATATGTGCACCCATGTTTATAGCAGCACAATCTGTCATAGCTAAATCTTGGAAACAACCCAAATGTTCATCAACTGAGGAATGGATAAAAAAAATGTGGTATTTTTACACAGTGGAATGTTATTTAGGTTTATAAAACATGAATGTTATTCAAGCTTATAAAAATATAAACTTGAGGCTTTTATAGGTAAATGGATGCAACTAGAGACCATATTCATAAGTGAAAAAAATTAGGCCTGCATATGCAAACACTGTATTGTCTCACTAGTGTGAGAGCCTGAAAAAATAAATAAAATCTGAAAGATACAATAGATACTGTGAAAGAGAAAGAATCTTTTCAAAGGAGAGGGAAAACTGGGATGAGGAAAAGGACAAAAGAAAGAAGGAAGTGAATATATATATTACTTTTTTCCTCCTGGTACCAGGGATCACTCAGAACCTTGCACCTGCCAGGCAGGCACTTTTATCGCTGAGCTATCTACCTGGCTCTTATTTATGTATATATACAGTACAGCTTAGGTGATTATTTGTACTGGCGATTTCTGCTAGTCTATTGAAAAGAGCAGGTAATGCTCAATATTTTTACTTTCTTTTATTTTTAAATAATTTTGACCATTTTGCGTGCTTCTATCTTGTAATTGGAACAACTACTTTGAAGACAACAATGTGCATTATAACAGCCATTGCTGAATTCCTGTAATTTTATTTAGTGAAATTCTATATCTTTTCTAATTTTTTAACTTTGTTTATTCTCTTTAAAAAATAAAAAAAGAAAAAGAAAAGAATTAGACAATACATTGAAGAGCACTAAATTTTCTTTTTTTAAAATTCATTTTAATGAGAAAAAAAGATAAAGTATCAATGAAACAGTTTCAAAACAGGTTAGTAGGACAGTTACAATAATTAATACATTCCATATTGTTGGCTTCATAGTAGTTACTCAGAGGACAAGATGAAGACATGATATCTTGTCTAAACAGGATTACTACAAACTTTTATTCTCAAGGAACTAAGAGAAAGTAGCTGTATAGCCGTCCTCATTCTCGTGTGTGTGTGTGCATGTGTGTGTGTGTGTGTGTGTGTGTGTGTGTGTGTGTGTGTGTGTATTTTCTTCTTTTTTTCACAAAAAAACCCAGACCTTTATTTACACTCTTTTTTTTTCCCCCGGAACCAGGGATTGAACTCAGGCCCTTGCACTTGCCAGGGAAGCGCTTATTCTACTGTTTATTTACACTCTTGTGAAGTTAGTAATGCGTGACACTAGCTTGTCTAGCAACTGATAGCTGACCTTAACCAGACCGGATGTTCATCTCAGGAGTGAGGTAGCTCGTTTGCTTTAGGCACTGGGCCACGTCCCACCTATACATCCTTCATCAATTTCCTAGCTTCATGGCTCCCAACATAGCCCCCTTTTTCATTTTTTTTTTGTCAAAGATGGGTGTTCCACTGCAGTTAGAGGAGCTGTATTTGGAGATGTTTTTAAAGCACCTTTTCATACTTGAAGCCAGTCTAAAAATTGTAGGTCCTTGAATTCAGCAAAATAACCCAATATAGTCCAATAATCCATAATAGTAGTGGGTTATCAGCAGAACTGGCAATTAAGACCACTAAATTTTCATAAAGGGAACAGTCCACCAAGAAGAAATAACTATTGTAAACATGTGCACCAAACACTTGTGTAATGAATTATAAAAGAATTCAACATCCAGGGACACTTAAATTTCAATAAAATAATAGTGGATGACTTCAGTTCTCCATTCTCAGCCAAAAAAACTCATTCAGAGAAAAAGCAAACACTGGAACATCAGAGTTAAGATATAGCATAAATTGAATAGACTCAACATATGTGTACACCTCCCGTCATCATCTTCACTCTGACCCAGGTGAAGGCAGGGAGGGCAGCCTCCCATCTTCATCTCTGTTGCCTCTGCTACCCTGGTGAACAGCACAGAGGGCCACCTTCCTACCACTATCACTTCCAGCATGGTGGCCCAGACGAATTGTGGCAGAAGTCTCAGAGAACAGCCCCTTCCCTTGCTGATTCCATGGCTAAGGTGAACTTGAGAACTCCCAGAGAGCAGAGCAAATGCCAGTGATGCAGTAGGGTCCCAACTAGGGCATGCACGATGGACAGAGGGGCTAGTGGTGTGCAAAGCCCAAAGCAACAATAACACTATGCGGGGCTGGGAGGATAGCTCAGCAATCGAAGTGCCTGCTTGGCGAGTGCAAGGACACAGGTTCAATCCCTGACACTGCATACTGTGCAGGTCCCAGAGCCTGGGGTGTGCTGAGCTGGCCACCAAATCTGGGTGTGGTGGTGCACACCTGTAATCCCA
>NW_004524646.1:12288302-12294693 GCF_000260255.1 Octodon degus
GGGCTGGGGATTCGATTCCTGGGCCTGCCATGCTGGCCCCACCTCTGGGGGGTGCCGAGACAGCAATTGAGACTGGGCATGGTGGCACATGCCTGTAATCCGAGCTCTTGGGAGGCTGTAGACAGGCGGATCACTATGAGTCCGATCTAGTAGTGAGACGCTGAACACCCTTGAGACCCTTCCCTAAAAATACAGGAACAAAAAAAGAAACAGAATCCATGAAAAAGATTCAAGTAGACATCCAGGAAATTAAAAATTCTATTGAAATCACGCAAAACTTACTTCAGTGAAGCTGAAGGAGAACTTTCAGACTTTGAAGATAAAATCAAGGCTAATAATGGAAAAAGAAAAAGATTTCTTAAAAATAACCAAGGATAAAGAGATAACAATTCAGCATCTGGACAATGCCATAAACAAACAGAAAACTAAGATTGACAGGTGTCAATGAAAAAGCAAGAGTCAACACATATGACATAAAAAGACTATTTTCAGAAAAAAGAAACAGCAGAAAATTTCCCAAGTATAAGAACAGAATCTGACAATTAGTTAGTGTGGCATATAGAACCCCAATTAGCTATTACCAAAATAAATCTACATCTGACATATAATAATCAAGATCCCAGAAATTTATCCCCAAAACAGAATACTGAAAGCTATTAGAAGCAGGAAACAGGTCACGTATATAAAAAAAGCCCGTTAGAATGACAAAAGACTTCTCACCACAAACACTCAAATTAAGAAGAGCTTGGAGTGAAGTATTCCAAATCCTGAAAAACCCAACTCTGAATCAGATTGATGAACTCTGAAAAACTATCTTTCAAAATTAATGGAGAAATACAGATACTTGCATGATAAAGAACACCTGTAGAAATTCATGAAGAACAAATCAACCCTACAAGGAGTATTGAAATATATTCTAGACAGAGATCCAAATGAGCACATTTTAAAAATGAAATTTAATTTTATTATTTCATTTTGAAAAGTAGAAGACAAAAGCAAGAACAAAAATAAGAAACAATAACAGAAACAGGGTAACACAATGGTACATATGTCACAGATTTTCAGAAGAACAGCTGATTAACAATGGTTGATATGTTATCTATTTTATCATCAAATCTGTTGCTCAGATTAACAGATATAGTTATGTAAGATTGCACATATGATTGCAGATTACAGTTGGTTTTTCAGAAACCTTAAATTTTTGCGCTTGCCCATTGTTTCTCTTTTTGTCTTTTTAAAAAATTTATTTTGAAGAGAGTATAGTAATAATTGATACAACATGAGAAATGATACACATTTAGAAGACCAAGATGACAGGTATTTAAGCATGATTTTTGTATTACACAATTAGCTGTCCTCAGTGTAGTTGTTTAGATTGAATAAGAGCATCAGAAGAAAACCACCAGGGAGGACGAGGAATTAAACAGAGAAGAAAAGAAGGAACCAACAAAAGGAACATACCACGACAAAGCTGATCAATATCAGTTATAACCATGAAATGGCCTCACTTCACCAATCAAAAGAAACCGACTGGCAGAACTGATCAAAAAAGAAAACCCAACAATACAGTGTGTACCACAAACACATTTAACTTGAAAATAAATGCACAGAATAAAGGTCAAAGGGTGGGAAATAATATTCCAGGCAACATGAACCCAGAAAAAAGCAGAGATAGCTATTCTGTTTTCAGAAGATGTGAACTTCAAGAATGAACAAAAGAGGTAAGGAAGGTTACGACATACTTGCCAGGGGAAAACTACAAGAGGAAGAGATAGCCATCATAAATATGTATGCACCAAAATACAGGAGCACCCAACTATGTAAGACAAATGTTAATAGACACAAAAATCAAATAAGCACTAACACTTCTGTAATGGGGGACCTTAATACCTTCTTGTCACAAAGAGTTAGATCAGCTAGACAGAAAATCAGCAGAGAAAGATCGCTAGTGAAGGAAGCCTTTGAACTAGTGGACTTCATAGTAGTTTTCAGTGTTCCACCTAATATCTTCAGAACACACATTCCTCTCTGCTTCACACAGGATGTTCCTAAAATAGACCATATACTAGCCCATAGAACATGTTTAAGTAAATACCAAGGAATAGAAAATATCCTATGAATATTATCTGACAAAAGTGCAATGAAATTGGAAATTAATGACAAAAGAAACTGCAAAAACTTCATAAACACATGGAAATGAAAAACACACTTCTGAGCAACCAATGGGTCACAGATGAAATTAAAGAAGAGGTTAAACAATATGTATCATAAAAGGGATAAAATTCATTGATTTTCTTTAAAAAATATTTGCAATCAAAGAAAAATGCAAATACAACTTAGAACATGTAGGATGCAATAAAAGCAATCCTAAAAGAGAAATTTATAGTGGTAAATTCTCACATCAAGAAAGCAGAAGGAGCACAAATAAACAACTTGATGCTATACCTCTATCTTCTAGAAAAAGAAGTCAAGCACAAAACTCATAGAAGACAGGAAATTGGAAAGATCAGATGAAGAATTAGTGCAATTGAGACTAAAAAATTACAGGGCCTGGGGAGATAGCTCAGTGGGATAAGCGCTTGCCTGGCAAGCGCAGGGTCCTGAGTTCAATCCCCGGTACCGCTAAAAAAAAAAAAAAATTACAGAGTTAAGGAATTGAAGAGGGGCTGGAGAGATGGCTCGGTGGTCTAAAGCACCTACTTGGAGCTAGCTTGGCAGGGCATCAGGGACCCGGTTCGATCCCCCAGCACCACATGCCAGCCGGCCCCGCCCCCTGGTGGGCTGAGCTGGCCACACACACCCCCCTCTCTCTCTCTCTCTCTCTCTCTCTCTCTCTCTCTCTCAAATAAATAAAAAAAAAGGAATTGAAGAATTGTTTTTTTTTTTTTTAAAGAATAAGTGAAATTGATAAACCTCTAGCTAACCTTATTGTGAAAGGGAAAGAGATGACTGAAACTGATGAGCAGGAATGATTCAAATTCATGGAACGGGATAAAAAGGGCAAAATCACTGCAGATCCTGCGGAAATTCAGAAGGTAGGCAATAGCTACTTTGAAAATCTTTATAGACATAAGATTAAAAAAACAAAAGAAATATTCTGATTCGGAGAAATGTATGACTGGGGCTGGGGAGGTGGCTCAGTAGCATAAGTGCTTGCCTGGCAAGCACAAGGGCCTGAGTTCACTCTCTGGTTCTGAAAAAAAAAAGTATGACTTAGCAAAGCTGAACCAAGATATAAAATTCTGATTATCCTAATATCAAATGAAATTGAAATTAATTTCAATGAAATTGAAAATGTAATTCAAATCATACTGACAAAAAAAGCCCAGATCCTCCTAGATTCATGGTTGAATTCTACCAGAAATTTAGGGATTTAATGCCAATACTTCTTGAATGTTTCAATGAAATTGAAAGGGAAGCTATTGTCCTTCACTCATTCCTGGAGTCAATTATTAACCAGATACCAAAACCAAAGAAAGATACAGTATAAAAAGAGAACTACAGGCCAATCTTCTTAATGAGCATAGATGCAAAATCCTCAATAAAGTACTGACAAACAAGATGCAGTATATCATCAAAAAATATATATACACAAAAAAGGTGAATACACACCATGACCAAGTAGGAATCATTCCAGAAATACAGGAATTGTTCAACATATGTAAATCAATAAATGTAAAACACTACATCAATGGAGCCAAAGACAAAAATCACATGATTATCTCAACTGATGCAGAAAAAGTTTTATCCCTGTCCTGCTAGAAAAAACTGGGCTTGATAAAATGGATAAAGTCCAACACTGATTTATGACGAAAAAAACCCTACAGAAAATTGGAGTAGATGATCTTTACCTCAATCTAATACAAGCTATCTATGACAAAACAACAGCCAAAATCAAAATACATTGTAAAAAATGGAAAGCTTTTATGCTAAAGCCATGAGCAGGACTATGGTCACACCTATTCAATATAGTTCTGGAAACATTATCCAGAACAATTAGGCAAGAGAGAGAAATAAAAGGAGTAAAGATAGAAAAGGAAGAATTTAGGGGCTGGGGAGATGGCTCAGTAGAATAAGCGCTTCCCTGGCAAGCGCAAGGGTCTGAGTTCAATCTCCAGTTCCACCAAAAAAAAAAAAAAAAAAAAGGAAGAATTTAAATTATCATCATTCACAGATGACATGATACTGTACATAGAAGATCTGAAAAACTCCATCAAAAGACTTCTAGAATTAATAAGCAAATTGAGTAGCTTAGCTGAATGCAAAGTCAACACTTGAAAAATATATAGCATTTCTGTGCAGAAAAACCCAGAAAGAAATTAGGGAAAAATTCTCTTTACAATAACATCTAAAGACAAGGCAGGAGGCATGACAATCCCTGACTTTAAATAATACTACAAAGCTACTGGATAAAATCAGCATGGTACTAGCAAAAAACAGACCTGAAGGTCAATGGAAAACAGTAGATGATGCAGATACAACTCAAAACACTCTAAGCCACCTTATCTTTGACAAAATGGCCAATCATGTTCACTGGAAGAAAGATAGCCTCTTTAATAAATGTTGCTAAAATTGGCTGTCCACATGCTCAATACTACAACTAGGGCTGGGGAGATAGTTCAGAGGTCTAAGTGCTTACATAACTGGCAAGTGCAAGGACCAAGGTCCAATCCCCGGTACTTCATGCCATGCCACCATGCTGGCCACAAAAGCTGAGTGTGGTGGTGCACACTAGTAATCCCAGCATTGGGGAGGCTGAGAAAGGAGACTCACTATGGGTCCAAGCTGCACAACGAGACCATGTACCAGATAAATACATAAAAAGATTTTAAAAAAGACTAAAACTAAACACATGTCTATCACCATACACTAACGTCAAAATGGATCAAAGATCTAACTATTAAAATAGAAACACTAAATCTCCTGTAACAGAAAGCAGGTAGAAATCTTGAAGACAGTGTTAGCTAGAGGTTTATAAACAAAAACCATATTGCCCAGAAAGTACTTCAAATAATTAACAACTGGGATCTCTTCATATTAAAAAAAAGATTTTTCCAGATCAAAAGAAACCACCAGCAGAGTTAAAAGACAACACATAGCATGTGAAAAATTTTAAGGCAACAGTCCCTTAGACAAAACACATATCTAGAACACATAAGGAATTAAAAAAATAAATCCCCAAATTCAAAGTCTCAAACTAAAATGGGCATCTGAGGTGAATACACACTTCTCAGATGAAATAAAATGGCAAATAAATATATGAAAAATTGTTCACCATCATTTGTCATTTGAAAAATGCAAATTAAAAAGACACTGTGACTCTATTTCAGCCCAGAGAAAATGGCTATCATCTAGAATTCATCCAAAAGCAAATGTTGGTGGGCTATGGGGAAAAAGGAACCCTTCTCTGATATTGGTGTGAGTGTAGACTCATACAAACACTGGATATCAGTACGGAGATTCGTCAAAAAAATTGGAATAAAGGACTCATTCAACACAGCTATTTTGCCATCTGGGTATCTTCTAGGAAGAGATACAAACACATCCATGTCTATTGCAGCAAAATTTATAATAGCTAAATCTTGGAAACAGCCCACATGACAATCAACTGAGAAATGGATAAAAAAAAGATGTGGCATTTTTACACAATGGAGTACTACTCAGCTATAGAGAAGGACACACTTGAAACTTTTATAGGTAAATGACACAACTAGAGACCGTATTTTTTTTTCTGCAAAAGGGTTTATTTTGTTTTGGTCCAAGACTTGGGAGGGGACTCCAGGAAGGTGAGAAAGCTGCCTAGTGGCTGGCAGGAAAGGCTTAGGTGAAGCTTGATGCCGGGTGACGCAGGAGCCCCGCAGAGACCGCCAGGCTCTGTGACCTCCGCGTCGTATTTAAGGGTGAGCCTTTCAAAGAAGTACTCGCCCAGCCCAGCCTGGGGCTGCCAGCCTGCGGAGGTCGGTGAGGTGGTCACCTGTCTTCTCGATGAGCTTCACCTCCTCATCTAGGAAGTGGTTCTCCAGGAAATCGCAGATACGGGGGTCGGTCTTGGCAGAGCCCAGGGCATGAAGGTCCAGAAGAGCTTGTTCAGGTTCTTCTCCAGGGCCAGGGCAGCTTCCATGGCGTCCAGGGTTTTACCCCACTCATCTTCAGATGGCTTCTGCACGTCTTGAAAGAGTACACTGCCGCCGCGCCAGTTTTGCATCTTCAGGAGATTCTCAGCACCCTCGCATTTCTCCTTGGCCAGTTCATGGAAGAAATGGTCCACACTCTCCACAGGTTCACCAAGCGGTTGACAGCAGCCTCCACCTCGGTGGAATAATTCTGACTAATCCGAGAGGTCATGGCTGATCAGCAATAAGGAGCTACCCACAAAAGAACGGTGTTGTCT
>NW_004524647.1:0-4784 GCF_000260255.1 Octodon degus
TTACTGGTATTTTTCCCACGAATGATTTCATTTCTAATCCTATCAACATGCAAATAGGAAAAAATTATCTTTCATATTGGAAAGAAAATCCTATTCAGGTCTAACTGATCCCATCCATCTATAATTACATTTGTTTTTTAATTCTTGTAACGAAATCCTTGAAAACATCTACTCCTGCCTACCCTCCTTTTTTTGGTTGTTTTGCTTTGTTTTGTTTTGTTTTGTTTTACTTTTTCTACTTTTCAGAAGATCATGAGTTGAATTCCTAGCACAAAAAAAAAAAGAAAAGAAAAGAAAAGAAAAGAAAAGAAAAGAAGAAAGGAAAAAAGAATATTCAATGATTGTTTCTTGAGATATTGTTTGAGGTTTGAGATAATAAGAAAAGTTATGGGGAAGTTAAAAGAACTAGGATGTGGCTAGGAATATGTCTATGCATCCTCTATCTATTTCATCTCCCCCAAATTAATGCTATGTACTAGAGTTGCAACAAGAATAAATATATGTGAAATAAAAAAAATAAAAATTATACCATGGAAAGTTTAATTTTTTAAAGACAATTCTGTCAAAAAAATTCTACAATGGTCATAGTGAATCTTTCAGAGCTTTCTGTGATAAAGAGTGCTGTGGCATGCAGGCCATACGTTCACCACCACACTATCTGTATTTTGCTTTTCCCATAATTGGGAACAGAATCAAGATACTTATTTAATTGATACTAACAACTCAGGGAGGACCAGAATATATAAATGTTAAATAACTAGACTGTATAGTGGCCCGTCTGTACATTCTAGAGTCCCTAGAATATACGTTGACAATTTATAGGTAGAAAATTTATAATTAAATATGTAATTTCTGCATTATAACTCTGGACTATTAAAACTGAATCATTTTAAATGTAGTATTTATATTTCATTATTTATATTGATTCATTTTAAATGTAAATATTCATATTACATTTTCATATTTACATTTATAATATATTTAGTAATATTACATATTGTGTAACTTATGTATTACAAATAAGATGTTTTGTTCTATCCATATTAGAGGGTTTTTTGTTGTTGTTGTTGTTGCTGTTTTTGGTACAGGAACAGAACTCAGGACTTTGTACTTGCCAAGAAGGCGCTGTACTGCTGAGCTGCATCCATGGCCCTTGTTTTATCTATATTAAAAGACTCCATCCAGCTCCACAAGCCCCTCTAGCCCCAACCCAGGAAGGGCTGAGGCAAGAAAATTGGGTGTGATTGTGCATGCCTGCAATCCCGGCACTGGGGAGGCTGCAAACAGGAGGAATACTACTAGTCTGAGCTGCCTAGTGAGACCCTGTACCGAATACACTTTAAAAATAAATTCTGTAAACTAGTAGATATTTTTTCATTAAATCAGTACATATAGTTGTTAGAATAAGAACAATTCTATTTGGTTTTTTTTTTATTTTTTCTTAACCTTTGTGAATATATTTTAATGTTTTGATTAATATTATTACATGATTACATCAAATATTTTAACATGAAATATGAGCTTTTTTCCCTTTTTCTCCCACCTCCCTCTTTTCCTTCACCTCTTATTCCTCCTCAGTCTTGCTTTTGAGCAGAGGGTTGGGATAGTCAGGCTTATAGCATGCATAGCTTGGATAGTTTAAGCTGTATCCAAAGCATATTTGTGTTCTACTTTCCCTTTTCTCAAATTGACTATTTTTACTGGATGTTGACTGATGAAGACATATATCCAACTTTAATATAGCTACATATAATATTTCCTTTTATCCAGAATTTGCTTTCTGAGGATTCATGTGACCTCAGTTAGCTGTGGTCCAAAAAGAAAAAGGCACATTCTAAAAATGAAAAATTCATAATTCCTAAAGAATTTATAATTTTTAAGTAAATAGCTCATACTTCTAAGCAGCATGTTCATCTCTCCCCCTCTTGCACTCTTTTGAGTAGAATGTGAACCACTCCTTTGTCCAGAATATCCACCTGTGTATGGTCAGTTCACAGCCCTCCAGGTATCAGCTTTCCTGCTCAGCTGTGGTAGTTATTATGGGCAGCCCGCTCTGCCCTAGCAGCCTAATGCTGTGTCACACCCATCTTACTTCATCCTATCACATAGGAATCACATCATCTCCCATTATCTCACAAAAGTATGAGTACAGCACTGTAACAGTGAGAGACAGGCTTACTTGATGTTTATTCACTAAGTTGTTATTTTTATATTGCCATTACTTATTGTTTTAAATCTCTTATTGTGCTTAATTTAAACAGACATTAAATTTGTAATAGGAATATGTATATAGGGAAAAGAACCAGATTACATAGGGTTCAGTATAATTTGTGGTTTCAGGCATCCACCAGCATGCCCAAAATCATTTATGAATAACATAGTTTGTTATATTTTAGAATAAGCTTTTGTGACCAGAAATGCTTTCTTACAGATTTTGTCATCTCATTTCAATATTCCTCTTTACATTGATGATTGTCCACTAGTTTTAATCTTAGCCTTAAAATAGCTCCATTTGTGAATTTATAGCAAACATAAATATGTTTTAGTAAAATGTCCAAAGTTGCGATGTTTCAATAGCACTTTTATTACATCATTTAGAGTTCCTTTCAGCTTTGTGATAGCCAAGTTAAATTTGGGCAAAAATTGGGCATAAAAGCCATGTAATTTGGTTGCAGTTTATGTGTGTTATTATGGGAAGCTCATGTGTAAGTTCCTTTTAAGACTATTTTCCCCTTTTATGTATTTCCATGGAAGCTTTTAACTTCTGTGCTGTATTTCAGTTGATTGCAATTATTATTTACTTATTTTTCGCATTACAAACATTTGGAAAGTGAAAACCTTGTAGAAATTGTCCTTTTACTCTTTTGCCCTTTTATTCTCATTTCAGTATATTTTAAAGTCGTTTTATTTGATGATTACAATTTGACTAGTAAATTTTCCTGTATCCTTAATGTTTCCCAGAGCTCTAGTTCCTCTTATTGTTTAGAATACAGCTTTTGATCTAAGTGCCAGGTATATCATTTTATTGTTTTCTACAAGACCCTGGATTAGAGTACGTAACACAGAGACTTAGCGAACATAAGGACAGAAGAGAGAAACATTTCTTATCTGTTCTGACAGGTTGAGCACCTATAAATATTTTTGATTTATTTGTATTTTATTAAGTCATCCCATCCTTTTTTTCTTTTTGCAAGCAATCGAAATATATTTTCTCTTTCCTTTTTGTAATATATTTATGCTCTACATATGTTATACCATATAAAACATAGTTTACCAAAATATATACTATGATACTGCACTATTAAGAAATAAGAGACAAAAATTTTCTACCACATAACTACTACATGCTACTTATCCAATGAGCAGAGTAGGATGAGGGTGAGGAAAGTACAAAAGAAAGAACTTAAAAACGGAGATTTATGTATATATGCAGGATAGTTTGAATAAATGTTCTGACAATTTTTGCTGGTCTTATGGAAGGAGAAGTTAATGCTTAATTTTTTTTCTTTTTAATTTATTATACCTTCTGTTGTTGTTGCCATCTTTTAACCAATTCTTCAGGTTTATATCTGGTAACCTAAACAACTATTTTGAAGATAACATCATGCAATATAGCAACCATTATTGAATTCTGATTATTTTGTTTAATGAAATTTTGTAACATTTACAATACCCCCCTTTTTTTTACTATTTTGTTTTCTTTATAAGAAACATTTGAAAGACATTGGATCCTTAAACTCATAAACTATTTGGATTAACAAGTTCATATCTGCCTACATTCATTTTGAAATATGAAATAACGTATATTAACCTCTTTTGTGTTTGGGAAGATGACAATTACAGAATGCAGCTCCTGGGTTGAGAAATGGATCAAAGTGATGCCAGCGCGAAGCCTTCACCCTCATTTGTATAGCAGTTGTTCAAGGGGGTGAGTCTTTGACTTGGGACAAATATTAGGAGGATTTTCTTCCAGGGATGTTGGGGTCCAGCCGTGATATATGTAGATTTGTGGGGACCAAAGTGCAGGGCCTCAGTTCTGAGGCAGATGGTGACTTGCTTCAGGAATAGGGAAGTCTTGGGGAAGGCTGGAGGACTGGAGCACTGCACAGGCAAGGTAATATCCCCTGAGGTCAGCACAAAGGAAGCAAGTACCCGGATATGGGTAAGTATCTTAACTTTTTGTTCTATAATGTTACCTCGTTCCTCATTTTACTATCTCCTTCTCATTGCAGTTAATGTTCTAGAAAAAGTACACTACCTCTCTCCCTGCCCATCTCACTGGCTAATAAGAATAGACCAGCTTGAAGAGGTCTTTTGCCCATCTGTGTCCCCCACTACCTGAACATTTGTTTGTCTGTCTTTATCCCTTGCTATGCCCTACTGATCAGGCTACTGAGGGTTTGATCAGCCCTCAGTACTGGAATAAGCATAGTTTATTTCTACTTTTTGTAATGCATTCTTTACTTGGGAAGCTATAGTTTGATCTGCAGGATAATCAAACGACATTAAGAGAAAAGGAACAGTGAGGAACAGAAACATAGTAAGACAGAAATGGAGAAAAAGACCTCATATTGTTTTGTCACTAAATTCAGCTTCATTCTGTTGTTCTCCAGTGTGTTACATTACCTAATATGTTTCAAGTTTTGCAAAAGCCAGGTTGAGTTGGGAATCAATTTGACAAGAGGCTCCTGACTGAATGCAAGCTTTATAAGGATTAATAGCATAACATTCAACTGCTTATAATAGGACATTAAATTAAAAAAACTGTGATGCAACTTTTTATA
>NW_004524647.1:4884-5348 GCF_000260255.1 Octodon degus
AGACAATGCATGCTATAATATTTTTCTGATTTTTGTTCTTATTTTATATTATGTACAACACATGCAACTTACTTGGAACACTTTGGTGGAAAAACATGCAATCATTTAAAACTGTAATCATTATTATAAAGAGATTTCTTGAAATGGTATCTCTGAGTCTTGGTGCAAAGGAGAATTCCCTGAAGGAGACAGACGCTCAGCGTTCTTCCCTCTTGTGTCAATAACCATGGACTGCGCCCCTGGAACCTGAAGCAGAAGGGTGGCATGTAATGTCTGAGGGAGGTGGAAGCAAATTTAATAGAGTTGGATCTGAGCTCTGCTGCTGCCCTTACAGGCTGTATGATTTTGATGTAGGTGTTCGTATAGTCCAAGACTTCTCTTTCATAACTTCTAAATGTGGTCAGTTCTTTCAACTGAGGGTAGACAAACAGTGCTTCTATGTTATACAGCACAATATCTTGACA
>NW_004524647.1:6198-7278 GCF_000260255.1 Octodon degus
ATTTAAAGAGAATGAAAACACATCATGACTCATGAAAACCCAGTAAGGTAGGCTTAAACTGGATTTAACTGCAACTAGTTTATGAATTTTAAAGATAATTGTATAATTTTTGGAAATTCAGACAAAAAGATCATATAACTGCCAGGACAGAAATATCAGACTGGCCTTTGATTTTACAGAAATATATCATTAGAAACACTGGAGGGATAACTGCACAATTCTCCAGGAAATAAAGTGTGAACAAAATGTGCACAAATTGTTGAAATAGGCAGCAACAGGCATTTCAGATCATGTGAGTGCTAGTAGAATATATTACCTATAAAGCTACTGTAAATAAAACGTTAAAAGATAAAACTCAGTTGGACACTGGCTTGATAGAGATGTTGTACCCAAGAGAGTTGAACCTGAAACCCACTTAACTCTCAAAAGTGAGAACGAAACGACAGGTGGAATCACAGTTTCAGTACAAAAAGGAAGTGGGATGATGAGGAGCAATGTAGCTCCGAAGAGTGAAGAAAGAAGTCAGAAAGTCGTGGAAGAATATTTAATATTTTACCTTTGATAATCATAAGCCTATGAGTGTCATTGCTGGCTGACTTCAAGTGACTGTTGTGGTTCAAGGTATGGAGTATTAGAAAGATTAACAATTATAATAAAATCTACTAAACAATGTGGAAAAAAGTAATTAGATCAATGCCAGAACATCTGTGTTCAACTGGCCTAGTGTCTGTAAAATTAGTTATACTCAAGGAACATAATTGTTATGTACTGCAAGCATCTATTAATAATGGGGATAATAGGCATAGGATAAAGTTCACCAAAAATATTATAAAATAAAATAAATATTTCTCATATATTTAAAAAATACTATATTCTATAAAATTGCATTTATCAATGGAGACATAGAAAAATTATTCCCTTCTGATATACTTTAAATGTGAAAACTTCTACGGAAACCAGCTTGGCAATAAGTTTGTCAAAGTGTACCAAAATTTAACATGGTAGCTACATTTTTATTTTTCAGATTTATTTCTCTGCATTCTTTTTTCATGCTTTCTAAAAGTTAAAGCTGAAAACAGA
>NW_004524647.1:7908-18220 GCF_000260255.1 Octodon degus
CACTCAATAAATAGTGTGTTAGGGCCAGCCAAATAGTTCAGCGGATTAAAGTGCCTGCAAGCAGGCTCAGGGGCCGAGGGTTCGATCCTCGGGGACCTACTGTGCTGGCCCTGCCCCTGAGAAGGTAACTGAGACCACGAGTCCTGTAATCGCAGCACTTGGGAGGATGTAAACAGGCGGATCACTGCGAGTCCCATCTAGTAGTGAGGCCCTGAACACCCTGAGGCCCCTTCCCTAAAATACAGAAAGAAAAAAAGAAAAAAGCAAATAGTGTGTTAATCTTGGATATATGTGAGTCTAGCATGGTAACAGAAAAAGAGAATGGTAATAGAGAAGGGAATCTCTGGTAAATATTATGCTTTTTATTGCCTTGTAGGATTCTGATATTTAGATATGAAGCCAGATATTTACATACACTGACAAGCAAATTGCACTTTTCAAATGGTCCACACTAATGTACATAAAAATAAATTGGAATTAGTAAATTGCAGCAAATAAATTTATAAACTGACTACATGACCAGAGAGGAAGAACGCAGAACCCAAATTCAGAGCATAGAGACAGCTGGCTGCTGATTGTGAGTCTAGATGTGACCTGAAGGACCGAACTTAACCAGGGCTAAGAATACAGGATGCCACCCATGAACACTAGTCTGAAGCTCAGAAACTAAAGCTTAATAGTCATGGGTTGTTATCCTGTCCAGTTTATTGAATCACTCATTTTAAAAATGGTCGTACAAAGAATAGTCATTCCTGGTTAGCACAGACTTAAGGTTGAGCAACTATCAGTCCAATTATTTAAATACAAGACGAGCAAAAATTGTGTAATTTTTAATTTTTATCTGAAAGAGCAGGAAATATAAAATGACAATTTTATTAAATTTATTCAATACTTTCTTTTAGGTAAGTATACCTTAAAACATACTCAAAACAATGTTATGATCTGGTCTCTTTCCAAATTCCTTTTGTGTAATTGTCTTTCTTTGCACAAGTTTACTCTGTTGTGTTGGCTTTTTCTTTATTTCTGTGGATGGTACAATTTCAATAAACTATCTATACACTAAACACAATGGTGAAGACACTGATGATGGACTTCCTCGTTAGCAATTCCTTAACTTTCCGCTTAAATTATTTGCTCTATGAGACTTAATTTAAATTGTAAATGACTTTTCAAACCCTCTTATTTTCAATAAGCAACAAATGAATTCAACATCATTTAGCTCAGAAAATGGCTATTTTATAATAACATTTTTTTCTCAGTCCTTGGTCACTTGTTAGATGTTGGTCAACTCTGTCAACACCATCCATTGAATTATTACAATCATTTATCACTATTGGAATTATTTAAGGTTTGTTTTCTTTTTCAAGTTCCATCTTTTCCTTATTATACAGTTGACAATAAGTAGATGTCTTTTTTGTCTATTACATAACAAACATTTTCCTCTCTATTATACTAATCTTTCTTTCTTTCTTAGTTTTTCTTTTGCAGATCTTTTGACACATTCTCATTGTCCCAAACATGTTTGTTTTGCCTTGTCAAAGATTATCACTGTTTTACAGTGATATGAAAATATTATGTCTAATGTCTTTATGGTAAGAGTTTTTATGGAACTTAGCACAAAATTTGATCATTTTTTGTTACAAATAATATAAATTAGTAAAAGAAAATAACCAGAACTTATCATTAGATTTCACTAAAAAAAATTAAAGGTGACCATTCTCGGTATACATTTTGCAAAAGGGTTGATATAAAATAAATAAGTACAGATATGAGTGTGTCTCATATAAACAAGAATTGACTGAAGTGACACCTGCCAGAGCAGGGACACTCAAGATAGTCAACATGTAAATAGACACACTACCTGAGTGATGCTTGAGGCAAATTGTTAAATGGTCAAATTAAATCATTAGGATAATATTCGCAGTTTAGTAATAGAGTATACATATAAGCTGTTACTATTTTTGTTATTAATTAGAGCAGAGAGGAAAAAGTGGAAATGACCTTATAGACAAAAGAGTGACATAAAGGAAAGCAGAAAGACGGGAGAAAGAGCTCTGTCAAGCATGCAATTAGAGAGATAAGCATACTGTGGACCCCAGCATCCTCAATGCCACCTTTAGAGACTTGGAAGCTCTCCGAATGTGAGGTTTCTCTGTAGTAGAATAGTACAGTTGTACTTGCCATTAAGACTTATTATCACTCCAGAAGTCTGCAGTGAATAAGGTTTGAGTTGTGAATTAGTGGGCCGATTTAGGCCAGAAAAAGTGAAAGTCTGAAATACAGAAGTGATATTTGAGAATAGAAAAGAAGAAAGAAATTTAATCTAATAGGAAATATTATCAATTGAAAATGGACAATTGACTGTATATTGTAGACAGAGAAGGGGAAGCCAGGGGTCTCATGGATTACAACATAAAATGGATTATTATTGTTATCAGCAAAAGAGAGAACATGTTACATTACATTATTTACATTATTCACATACATTACATTATTCACATACCTTCTCCTTTTTTGAGCCGCAGGCCCTTTCTTTAAACAGTTCAGCCTTTCAACTTGCTAAAATGTCAGCTCAGTTGAGCATTACAGAGAATAAGGAAATATAAGAGTCTCTCCTGACAAATTACCCCTTCTCTCTGTCGATGTAAATGCTTCCTTAAATCACCCTTAAGTTTTCTTCTTTATTCCCAAGGTACTGGTTAGGAGTTGAAGTGGGCTATAATTATTTAATCTCTGCATAAATTCATAAAATGGAAGTGACAGGACCAAGTTTCACCCCACTCTATTCTAAATGTTCACATCTCACTTCTTGATGTCACTGAATCTATCCTTTAAAAGAACATCAGATTCTTTAAAAATTCTAGTAATTTTCCTCTTATTTGATTTGATACGGCATCCTAAAGAGATTTGGGCCATCTTCCATCTTACTTTTACACATTTGTATTCCATATAAATGCTTTCAAGGTCTTAGCTGCTGAATCTGCATTGTTGAGATGAAATCATGAGCTTTTTGATTTAATGTAAGAGCTTCGTTATTCTCAGCTGTGTCATTTGGTGGCTGTATCTTGGCTGCTTGAAAATGCCATAAGGACTCATCAAAATAAACAAAACTCTTAAAATTTACTTTCTGTCTGAGAACAATGGAAAAAGTAGCTGGGAGGATACAAAGAAATCTACAGAGAATGCATAATAGAAGTGGGGAAAAGAATAAGTAAGTGCGTACTTTTGCTAGCAAAAACTTTTTTTCATGCTAATGTTTTGAAAATATCTCATAAATTCAGTGACTAAAGTCATGTATTCTTCCCATACAAGAAAAGTTTGTTTTAAAGATGACACTAGTTTTTTTTCTAACTTTGTATTTCAGAAAGTTGAATGCTTATTCTTACTTTTGTATCTTTATCAGATAGATACACACACACACACACACACACATATATATATATATACATATACATATACATATACATATACATATATACATACATACATACATACATACATACATAGAGATTCACCAAATTTATCACATTAAATAAGGTGGGAAGGATCATATACAACTATGTCAAAGAAATCAGCTTTTGAAACAAAAAATAAAATGTCATTAATATACCATGACCTCTCCTGTTAAGTTACCTCAATGTAAAAGAGAGAAATTTTGGGGGTTACATCAGTCTAAGTGACATATCTCTTGCTGAGCACTTTTTCAAGACAAGCGGATTGAAGCATACAGTTTTGGAGGTCAGGGGATGATGCTAGCTTCTGCGTGACACTGGTGAAGCCTTCATGGTAGAAGGCATCTTAATTCAAGAGCATGTTTAAAAGGGAAGGGTCACAGAGCATGCCAGGAAGCTGGAATGTGGGAGGGCACAGTATTGCTGTTTAGAATTAACTCAGGAATGCATAAAAACTAACTTATATGCTTCTGAAATCACAGCACTGGCTGATGACCTAATACAATAGGTCCCACCTCTGAATTGTGTTGTGGCTTTGTTTTGTTGTCATTCTGGAGATTGAACCCAGAGACTTGTGTGTTGTTGGCAAGCACTGTGGCTCAAAACTTCTCTTTAGCAACCTCCCATATAATCAATTAATCTCGCCACATTGGCATCCAGGCTTTCAATTCATGAAATAATGTCATATAAACCACATCCAAACCATGGGAGAAAGTTACCTGAAACTTAAAAATACTATTTGTAATAAACTAATATGATATTAAATATACCATTAAATGGAATTAGTCAGATGGAAACATAGGAAAAATGTTTTTATGTGTTCACTATCATCTTTCAGTGCTGTTAAGGAAAGACTTAAAGGCCATGATATTTTGGGGCCACTGCTTGGATATTCACAGGTACAATCTGTGTTTCCTTCCATTTATGTTCATTTATAATGTTACCTTGGTAACTTGAAATTGGTTGTGGGAGAAAGATTTTCACCACAGAAATTCAAATAAATACCACAGGTCATTCTCTAGTCTGGGTAAAGGAGGTTGAACACTGACCTTACCTTTTTGCTGAGTTGAGAGAGTGCATTTCTTTCTACTAGTTAGGTCATGGTCACTTTGTTTATCTATATTAATCTTGTTTGTAAAGGGCTCTCAGGTTTCTGCCTGAGGTATTTCCTTTTAACATCTTTTTCCTTGCACTGCTTTAACTTTTGGAGTTATCTTTTACTTTTTCTAGGTTTTTTGTTTTTGTTTCACTATAATTATAAATGTTTTTCTTTGACTATATTTAAACACCTTCAATAAAAAGGATAGGCACAGTTAATATATACAAAATGGTACATAAATAAGACAAAATCAAGAAACTATTTCTAATAAATCTGATTGGGCATATAGTTCTGGGCAATTTTCCAGTATTTATTACTGTATGGTGAGTAGATCTTAGTTCTCAGTCACAATTTCTAGCCTATTAAAATAGCATGGAGGAGTAAGAGTAGGTTTCAAAGACATATGCTTGCCTTCTTTTCCTATGTGTTTCATTTTTCTCTCTTTCTTTACTCTAATACAAGCTTCTATGAAAAAAATAAGGGATTTTTCTTTCCTTGAGGCAGGCCTGCCTTAAACAAAAACTGTCTGCTTATTTGTGATGATTCTGTAATTGTCTACCTTAAATGTTAAAAACCCTTCCTGGGTCCTTTCCTCTGTCCTTGATGTCTTTCCAGGATTTATCATAAGCATTAGGGGAAGCACTGATGGTTGGGGAGGGTGGTTGTGTGAGGAACTACCACTTCTGAGTTTTTATTTGTAGTTCATTGTTCTTATCCGGTTTTGTGCATGTGTAAGCATGTAGTATAGTGTTGGAGAGGAGACGGGAATTCGTGGCAAGTACGTTGTCACTCTAGTGTTTACTTTTGCTGCCTCCTTTCACAGTTTTATTTCTATAAGAAGTATAAGCAACACTTTCTCCCTCCTATAACTCACATCACAAACAGTTCATTTACATAGCACTGTATACGGCCTTAGTCACCCGAGACCTTGCACTGCAAAAGAAATGTACTAGTTAATCCCTTTGCTGTCTGTTATTCTCTTCAAATGCAGCTCGTTTCCTGAAATATATAAAGGTAAAAAAGGTATGGGCTATAATGTTGAAGTGTTTGTCCAATATTTAGAAATGAAAGTCTAATTTTTCTTTCTTTCCATGAGCCTTTCTTCTCTTCTATGTTCAGTTTTAGAAGTTAGACAAGCCCCAAAGAGAAATATGAATTAATCTTACAACTGGTGAAATAGACAATAACATTAAGCTACTATTTGACTTTGAAAACATTGTTTGCTCAAATATTTTATCTTGATGTTCATTTGCCTTTGAATAAAAATAAATCTACATTGACAGGATCTGACTCACCACTCCGAAGATGTGGCATTGTCTTTCAAATACAATCACTGTAATGGTGACAATTATCCATGATGTAGACACATGTGTAACCTATTATCCAGTTCCATGGACAGCTGAGGTGCATGTATGAAAGTGATGTGTATGTGTGTCCATCAACATAGCAACTTTGTGCTTTATACTCTGTCACCTCTTACATCCTTGCTCTTTAAGAAAAAATAGATTTGAAAGTAAATATTTATATTAAAAGCTTTTTAAAGAAGTATGATTTTAGAGAAATCCTAGTCATAATTGACAGATACTTATTGTTTTTCCTAAAGCATTATAAAAGATTCACAACTGAAGAGGATTTTATTTACTAAAGGAGATGTAATGGCTTGTGTCTAGATGTCCCCCAAAACCTTATTCAGTCATAGCTGGGGCTGGATGTACAGTGCATGATGCTGAGATTAAGTATATGATGCTGGAATACAAGTCTTGTGATTCATAATTTAGTCCACTAGTTGATTGGGCACATTTCTAGGTAATGTCTCATGTGCCACAACCCATGAGTGACTGCTACTTGCCCAGCATGGATAGAATATAAGGGATAGCCAATTATAGACTGAAACTTCTATAAATTTTGAAATAAAATAAATCTTTCCTCCTTTAAATTTGGGTGTTGGATGTTTTGGCTCAGCAATGAAAAAAATAATACAGGAAGAATGGAGATAGATTTACAAAAAAAAGAAAAATAGGAAAAGTGAATCACTCATTTATAGGACTGTCAAATATTATGTGCAATTTCATACCTTGTCATCCATAGTACTATATTTCTGAACAAGTCACAATTTTTTTCTGTTATAAAGAGCAATTCAGGACTCCAAACAGGAAGTTTTTAGCACATGAATACATCGTTCTTCACATGGTGAACTACAATCCAATTTCCTTATACCCTTGCCCTGGTCATTTTCTTGCTTCTATGTGTAAAACAAAAATTTAATGTGGCCATAATAAATCTCATATTGCTCATATTGTCTAGTGATTAGCAAAACACTTACTGTTAATATTTGCTTAATAAGCTGAAATAAATGTATTCCACTTTAGAGACTTTTGCACAAAGGAACACAAAATTAGAGGATAGGACAGAAATTTCTGGTAATGATGCACACATATTTTAGATATTCAAATAAATGTGTGCCCTGGGGTCACTGGTCTACCTTTATAGTTATAGATATTACAGATAGTATGGACTAGAAAGGACATGTTCATGGGCCAGCCAAATAGCTCAGCAGATTAAAACACCTGTAATCAGGCACAGATGCCATGGGTTTGATCCCAGGCCTGCCGTGCTGGCCCCGCCCCCCTGGCACACTGTGATGGCAATTGAGACTGGACATGGTGGTGCTCAACTGTAATCCCAGCTCTTGGGAGGCTGTAAAAAGGTGAATCACTATGAATCTGACCTTGTAGTGAGACTCTGAGTACCCTGTAGACCCTTCCCTAAAAATACAGAAAGAAGGAAAGAAAGAAGAAAGAAAGAAAGAAAGAAAGAAAGAAAGAAAGAAAGAAAGAAAGAAAGAAAGAAAGAAAGAAAGGAAGGAAGAAAGAAAGAAAGAAAGGAAGAAAGGAAGAAAGAAAAGAAAGAAAGGCATATTCAGATTGTGTCATTTCATATTCTTCATTGGTACAGTTTTGAGAAATGAGCAGACAAATATTGAAGATGAGTAGATCTGGTCAGAATATTTTCCTACACCCACTCTATTTCTTCTTATAACAGTCCTTTCCCTGCTGAACAGTAACTATCTGGAAACCCGGACCAAGTCAATAATTTCAAGCAAGTTAGATGACCCATTCATGAGTTCCCAGAGGATGCCATCTAAATGGGATGCACCATGTTGAGCTAGCCTGTAAGTTTTTTGCATATAAATGGTACACTCTCAGGCTGCCTTGCACAAGGAATGTGTCTTTGTGCCTGGCTGGCTGGATCTGAATTCAAAGTCACAGGCTAACAAGAAACTCAGGTAGTAGTGCCACAAAAATCTATTTTGGCATTGCAGATTAGCTACTTATCCTCTTACAGTTACAGTAAAATTGGAAAAGCCATTACTTCTCTAACAGCACTAGTATGAAATATGTATTATTAATACCATTTAACAGGCATGAAATGCTTAATTATGTGCTTTGCAATTTCTTATTTCTTTATAGGGATGATATTATTTGTTCCTCACCACAAGCCATATTATTCCTAAGTTAAATAGAGCCATGAATCAAACCCAAGCTGAATCTGATTTTGACTCAGATCTCACCTTCCTATTCTATTGTCTCATAGTTTGTCCTCAAGTAAGATAAAAATATGTAAATATTTGGAAGCATTCCAAAATGATAGTGTAGATGTAGATACCTGAAATGGGTCTTTAATTAAGGACAAAAAAGTTGCTATGGCAAATCCAGAGCAGTTCAGGAATTATATTTTCCCACAAGCAGGTATAATTAGCAAACTAAGTTGGCACAACAACTTCAAACCACCTCCTTTACTTTATATTAGTTCTGTTTTTTTCGGTTTACACTTTCAATCCCAAATATCCATTCCTCTGCTTACCCCTGTTTGCCTTTTACCACTGTCCTAATCTGCTCAGAACTCTTATGGTCCTTTAAGCTTCAGTCCAAAGACCATCTCCCTTAGATTTCTTCCTAAATTCCCGCATTAGTTCCTTATTCATTTATTATTTCTTCCTTTTCTACTCTCACAATCCCTTTTCTCTCTATTTCAGGATTTCTTATTTTTATTGACATTTGTGCCCACAAGACTTCTTGTGTCTTGGGGTGTTCTATAAAGTCTCCCAGGTGTTTCCAAAGTCTCCCTGGAGCACAGCTGTCTCAGTTGAATGCTGCTGCTCTCTTAACCATTATAATCATGTAACTGCATTTTAAACATGAGCCTGCATATAAGCAAATTGCTTCAGCCTGCACTTAGAAAAATACATTTACTATAACTCAGTGTTTCTCAAACATATACAAGGATTAGAAATGCCTGTGGATCATGTTAAAATACAAATCCCTGCAACTTTCATCACAATCTCAAGTTTTTGATTGAGATAGTCTAGGTTGGGGATCAAGATTTTATCTTTCTAATACATTTTTTAATGTTTCAAGTGATAGTGGTACCATTGGTCTGATGTCCATGACTAAAGACTCATCATCAACACAACTCTTTTGCAGCTCTATCTCCACTCTAGTTGCAAGCTGCCACTGATACAGGAACACACTGTGCTGCCTGTCCCACCCCAGTTCCGTATTTTGCACATAGTGTGCTGCTATCAAGGTACATAGATAAATTAATTTGAAAAGGTTAAAGGAGATTACAGAAACAAAGTGCCATTAAAATAATGGGATTTACAAATTTGGCAACAAGGTGGAGATAGCTACATTCTTAGAATTGTCCTGACAGGAGCACTGAATGAAATGCCTCCAATGCATTTTGAGTTCATTGTGATTCAAACAAAGGGTTGCTGTAAATTATTCTGTTGTCATGGCCTATCAAGGAAGTTGATGGATAAAGGGACATACTAATGAGAGTCTAAGTGACAGTATGAAATGAAATCAACAGTCTCTAAGTGACTTCTTTTGCAGGATGCTGGGAAAGCATCTTTTCTCATCATTGCTGATTATCAAGATCACCAAGTTTTTAGGAATCACATTAGCTTCTTAAATCCTGCTCATCCAGACCATATCTTTACTGAACTTGGGAACAAAAGAAAAAACTGATAAGGGACTATTTGATGAGAGCCAAAAGTGAGAATTATTATTTTAAAAAGTTTTAGCACCATATATTTTTCAGGCAAGTTGTCTTTTTCTAAGTACTTTGCTATCTTTTACTAAGGAAGACCAAAAAGAATGGTCTTCCTCATGGATTATCCAGTAAAAAAAGAAACAGGAGAATAGAATATTTAGTAAATGATGGAAGTAAGCTCTTACTTGTAATATAAATGCTTAAAACAAAGCTAAGATGAGAAAGGAGGTATCTTAGCTGTTTACATGGGGTTCTCCTGAAAAGAGCATCTCACCAACTTTTAGTGAATCTTTGTTTGTAAATTATTTGTTTATTTTTTCAGGATTTTAATTGATTTCTCTTATAAAAGCCTGAAATCTTGTTCCTCTACTCTTCTAAGACTAATTCTAAATTCTATAGTCATTTACTCAACTGTCACCTCTAGAAAGGCATTTCTGAACACTAGCTTTTAAGTCACATCCAGACCTATTAAGCATGTCACCATGTTGATTTCATTTATGTAGCTGAACGCACCCTGATTTTACCTGGTGAGATTATTCCTGTTGATATGTCTCACTGCAATGTTAGTTCCTCAAGAGGAGGGCATCCGTCCAGTGCTTGAGTTATCTACTTTCAAATTGGTAGCATCTGAGCTTAGTGCTTTCAGTACAACAGGCACATGTACTGCATCTCCTTTTGAATACCTAAATTCAAACTTTTAAATTAA
>NW_004524647.1:18650-19111 GCF_000260255.1 Octodon degus
TAGTGCTCCATCCCTATCAAGGACAGAACAAGTATTAATAACAATAATGATATATTACTACAGGCAAAAGTCCTACTAAAATTCAGATTTCATATAAGTTAGATAGCCAAAATTCATACACACAAAAGCAATGATCACCCCTGAAAAGCATAACAAATGTAGTATACAAATATTTCATATATATGAATGTCAACCTATTTTATTTTTCTTTGTATTATCCCTAAGTTCCTTTAGATCGCACATCAATTTGTTTTTCACTTCAAGGCCAACATATTGAACATAGAGATGTGAATAGCTTCTTTATGGTGTCTCATAATAAAGCATTAAACTCATTCCATAGTCTGTGCTGAAGGATTCAGATATAATTCCAAGATCATGAATGATTTGTACACTTACAGTATCTCAGAATATTTCAGCACAGTTAGAGGGGAAATCATGGACTACCCACATCCTTCCAGGAT
>NW_004524647.1:19468-20408 GCF_000260255.1 Octodon degus
AAATTTTTTTTTATATTCCTTTACTCTTTAATGTATCATTCCTGTCAAGGAAAAATATGTTTGACATCTCAAATTAAAACTTAAGCCTTCTAGAGAAAAGACAATAGGTGTAATAATAACCTAGGCTATATTATGCAATAACAAATCACACTTGAAATGTGTGTCTTTCATTAACCAGAAAATAAGTTTCCTAACATTAATTTTACACTTAAGATATCTATCTTTGTTTAAATGTTCCTCAATTCCTTTTCCAGATGGTTATAGAAGTCATCATGCTATAACTTGAGCAATTTAATCTCATTTATTTTTGTCTTTGTATGGCAGCCACTAGCTCCTTCTGCTTTCTCATTACCAGACCTTTCACAAGTGTTGCCAAGAAGCATATCCATTTGTCTGTTCTGTTGTGATTTTGTTCCTTCTTTTATTAAACTGCTTGATCTCATTCTTACTCTTATTCAGACTGTTCATCTACCTCTCTTAGGTGCTCTGTTAACTTAGAAATGACATTTTCCCCTTAACTCCATCTAGACATGAACATTTACCAATCCAAACTGTCAAATAGTGTCTTTCCTTATTAAAAATCCTATATTTTTCTGCAATAATTTAATGTAAAAGTAGTAATTAGGAGACACTTTAATATTTCCTCATTTCTGAAAGCAAAATTTCAATTTGTAAATTATTGACACAAGGGCCAGCCAAACAGCTCAGCAGATTTAAGCTCTTGCAAGCAGGCACAGGGGTTGGGGGTTTGATTGCCAGGCTTGCTGTGCTGGCCCTGCCTCCGGGGCACACTGAGACTGGGTATGGTGGCGCGCACCTGTAATCCCAGCACTTGGGAGGCAGTAAACAGCAGAATCACTGGGAGTTCAATCTAGAAGTCAGACCCTTCCCTAAAATATAAATAAATAAATAAATAAATAGATACTAACTGACACAGAAA
>NW_004524647.1:20648-22151 GCF_000260255.1 Octodon degus
AAAGATAAATTTGAAATGTAAGGTGATTCTGATTAATCTAGACAGTACAATAAACAACTAAAAATGACAAAAAGTTTATTTTTCAAAAAATATGAAAGTTCTCTATTATCAGTAGAAGGAACTCTCCCTGACATAGAGATGGCTTCTAAATTATGTTATCCATGTATATTTTGTAGCTCTTCATCTAATGAGCAGACAAACTGTCTGCATATGAACACAGTCCCCATACCTGACATGAGAATGTATCATAGAGGAACACACACCAGGTGAGAAGCCAGAGGGTAACTTCACAGTAAGGTTTTAGGGCCTTCACCTGAGGCTTTCCTGGGTAGATGAGATTTTAGCAGAGACATATGAAATGAAAGCATCCAGACAACACTCTCAGAAATCAGCGGAGAAGGCTGTAGTGTTGAGACCCTGTGCTTTTAAGGTGTTAAAAGCATTTGAAGGGCCTCTAAAACTCAGATGAAAATCAAGAGGTAGTATGTGGGAAATGAAGACAGTAAGAGTGAGGTGGGGCACACATCATATTTAGCCTTATTGATCAGATTAAGGATAGCAAATTTTACTAAAAACTATTATAAAAATCTCTAGAAAGTTTTGAGTACAATGTAGTGAGGTAATAGACTTTAGTTTTTTATTTTGGTACTGATGACCAAACTCTGAGATTCCTTATTGCTAGGCAACTGTTCTACAAATGAGCTACATCTTGAGCCCCTGTAGTGATATAATATTATGTACAGTTTGTCTTTTCTTTTGAACTATTTTTTCCTAATTCATAGTATCTATTGCTAAACTTGTATCTTATGGGGGAAAGGGGAAAGTAAGGAAAGGAAAAAGAAAAATATATATTTATACACAAGATATTTAAGATAGTTACACAGTTAGTTTCTCTTAGTCCTTTGAAAGTAAATGTTTGTGCTAATATTACTTGGACAAAATTTCATGCCTATATCTCATACGCTCAACAACTGCTACATAGACAGAAATACGCAATGCATTAATTATTATCACTCTCCTACTAGCCTGTTTTGAAATTCTGCCTTATTTTAATTTTTTTCTTTAAAATAAAAAATAATACGTACATTGTAAAAGGATCCCTTTGTCTCTTTTTAGAGAATAGTGTTAGAGAAAAAAATGAAATGCCAACCTAATTTTTTAGAGATAGTAATCCAGGCAAAGTATGTCCTATGATGAAATTCTAGCTCTCTGCCAGCAGTCATCCTCTCTGAGAGTTAAGCAAGTTTTCTACATTTTAAATGACTGTATGTTGATAGTGAGGTTAAGCTCAACTGCTTATGTTATAAGGTAATAGTATCATTAAACTTCTCTTCTGGAGGGTTAACAGCTTAAGTTTGCAGACCAGAAATTAGAGAAAAAGAATAGATGAAAGGACAGCCAACATTTTGGCCCTAGCCTTTCAAGGTCAGTGAGGACTCAGGACATAGAAAAACTTGTATGGTAACATCATGTAACTCAGTTGTGTTCCAAATTATTGATCAA
>NW_004524647.1:23466-33295 GCF_000260255.1 Octodon degus
GGGTCATTGTATGCTGCATGGAAAGGATATTAAATGAAAGAGACTGGGGATCATAACAAAGAGAGTAACTAACATATATAATAATTACTCAATGTAAAGCACCTCTCAGCCAGCACTCTGATCCTAGCTAATCTCCACAGCAAGCAGCATCATTCTTGAGGAGCCCAGCTGCTGCAATCCGCAGTCCATTGTAGTACTTGCACCAAGGCCACATCACAATGGAGATTCCCAGGGGAAGTTTATGCACAGGAGAGGTACTTGGGCCTCTGAAGCTCAGTGGCAGACAGTGCCCCCAGAATTCACGGCTAACCTCATGTAACTTTCTTTAATTTGCACCACAGTCACGGTCTTTCCCCCCAAACTTCCTACTCTCATCTGACACAGTGAGACTTGCTCCATGTTCTGATGTTTATATGTTCCCCCACACTTTTAGGGCCTTTCCTGTTATCTCTCATGCAGGCATTTCTGATACTGAAATCCTTTTACAATCAATGCTCTCTGTGTGCTCACTTCAGGAATCCAAATTAACATAATGGGTAAAATATATCATATCATTTAATTCCCACTGAAACTATGTTAAAACAACTGTCTAAACTACGTTCTTTATCATTCCTGTGTTACAGATTAGAGAATTAGGGATTAAAAAGATTATGTAATTTTTGTCATTGTATACTTCTTTTTAATAAGCTACTATCAAGTGCCTGGTGTCCAAAAAACAGTAAGTCAAGCTTTAAGCCTGTGGTTTTCTAACTCTAAGCACAGGTGTCCACCAATATTACAATATTGGTTCTCAACCTGTGTAATTTCTAGGAGGTATTAAATAATTTCAAGAAATATTAATTATCATCACAAGAGGATGCTATTGGAATCTAGTACACTGAAGCTGGAGACACTGTTAAACGTCTTCTAATGCACAGGAGAACAACAGACACAAAGATTTACCAGAACCAAATACCAATAGTGCAGTGATTGAGACATATTACATTGCAAAAGAACTGCATAGATTGAGTAAAGGAGGCAGATACAAGATTTAAATGGTAACAGGAAACAGACATATAACTAGAAAGAGATACATAAGCTGTTCTCAGTGTCTGAACAACGATGTAGTCAAAATAATTTGAAGGTATATTTGTTAAGTGTACACTTGGTTAATACTCTCAAAATCTACAATGAGGCCCCCAAAAAGTAATTATTTGGAGTTAATTTAGATTAATTGTTTGGGGGGTTGGGGATATAGCTCAGCGGCAATAAGCCCCCGCGTGGCAAGAATCAGACCCTGAGTTCGATCTCTGGTATCTCAAAAATAAAAAAATAAAAATTAAAAAAAGTAGACTAATTGGTTTTGGGAAACAAACACTATTTCTTTGCTGCCTGGAAAATTTTTTTTTAAAAAGACTACCAGTCAGATAGCTCAGCAGATTAAAGCACCTACTTAGACAGACAGAGGGGGTCCAAGGTTCGATTCCCAGCCTACTGTGCCAGACCTGCCCCAGGGGCTGCTGAGACAGTGACCGAGACTAGGCATGATGGTGTGCATTTACAATCCCAGCGCTTGGGAAAATGAAAACAGGAGAATCACTACAAGTGTGATCTGTGTAGTGAAACCCTGTAGTCCCTATAGATCCTGCATTAAATGAAAAATAAATAAATAAAATAAATAAAAATAAAATAAAAGAATGTGCATATAAACATAAATGAGGGCCGGCCACATAGCTCAGCAGATTAAAATGCTTGCTCAGGCAGAAGTAGGGACTCGGTTTGATCCCGGGTGTGCCTTGCTGGTCCTACCTCTGGGACAAGCTGAGATGGCGAGTGAGACTAGGGGTGGTGGCAAGTGCCTATAATTCCTGCTCTTGGGAGGCTAAAAACAGGAGGATCACTATGAGTCCAATCTGTGGGATAAAACCCTGTACTGAATACATAAAAATAAAATAAACATAAATGTATGTACATGTATAAAAATGGATGACCTCATAAGCATAAGAATTTTAGCTAACATATATATGCACACAGCTATATACATTACATACAGATGCATGTTTATGTGTGTATCATGTTATCCTATAATTCATGTTAAACTTTTTATTTTTGAGCTCATTTTAATGTTGGAAAAATTGAAGCTTAGATATAAAAAATAATTGAACTATAATGTAACCTAGAGATAAAATGAAGAATTCTGTGTTCTATAACCTCATTCTAAAACATTTAAGAGGGATAGAAATAAGTTACTTGGCTAGATAGATGTATCTCTACACTTGATAAGAGTTGACGCTGACAATGCACATTTATCTAGCTAATAACTATCTATTACTTTGATTCTTTTTCTTCCACTTTTTTCATATACCATGAAAGGCAGTTGTTCATTATCCATGCAGAGTTTAAATAAAAGAAACAATAAAAATAAGAAACAGAAATCCTGGCACCCTCCTTTGTTTTAACATTTGTGTGTTTCATTGTCTATATTGTATAAAAATAATATGTGTTGATCTGAGATGTAGGGCTTATGTGTGGAGAAAGAAACGTTATGCTGATTAAATTTACTTTGTTGTGACCCAAAGAGAATTTGTACTGCACAGAGAATAGAGATCAACAATTATTCACATTTCTGTAAGCAGATATCAGTTGATTAACAACAAATTCACATTTAATAGACTATTTTTATAGTGATGTGCATTTTATTGATGGAATCTTTGCCTTTAGAGTTTTATGAAAACATCATTTTCAGTAGAAAATTTTCCCTAGAGGGTTCCAATACAAGATTTTTCAGAACAATAAGCAATGGTTTTGTTCTTTCAAATGACAGTGTCTGTATTGTATTTCCATGGTAGAGGGAAATTCGGAATCATTAATACAAAAGTTTCCTAGATAAGTCAGCGTCCAGGTGATAAGAGTCAATATTAAGTAGTGAGGGAAATTTTCCATTACTTTCTCCCTGGTTGCATTTCCATGATTACATTATGTATTTGTTCTCCTTATATGGCATTTATTGGATGTTATATAATTAAGACTTTGTAAGTTTTTTTTTTTTTTTAGAAATGTACTGTTTAGATTCATGTAGTTCAAATTGACACTAGACATGTCAATTTTGTTCAGACCACTGTTCTCACTTAGAAGAATAAAACAAAGAAGAAGAACAATACCACATTTTGAGCAAAGTGTTGAAAATATTCTGAGGAAAGTTTTACTATGGATTACTTATTTATTTATTTAAATATAGACTGAATTGGTGCTGATAATATGATCACAGTGGATAAGATCTACTGAGCACTCGCACTACGCATTTCATCTATGCATTTCATCTTTAGTGAGTCCTGGAAGTTGGTAGTGCATTTCTTATTTTGCAGATAAGGAAACACATACTTGTTAATTCACAAATCGCAGGCACTGTCACTCCATATCTGAAGATCTTGACTAAAATCAATGGGAGCGGAAGGCGCGCAAAGAGCTATAGCGTTGCTGATGGAATTGAGCCAACGGAGTTAACCGCACGGAAGCCACAGATCAGATAATCACTGGTGATCAGAACATCGTCATACCTTGACGTAGTTACCTACAGGCGACTTGCAAGGTCTCTTCAGTATGCCTGCAGCACTTGTGGAGAATAGCCAGGTTATCTGTGAAGACTGAGCAAGCAATCTAGAAGAAGAGATGAGCAAAATCCGAGAAATCGTGCTCGGTTACAGTTATATTGCCATAGACACAGAATTTACAGGTGTTGTGGTACGACCAACTGGTGAATTTCGTAGCTCCATAGATTATCAGTATCAGCTTCTGCAGTGCAATGCTGACCTTTTAAAAATTATCCAGCTGGGCCTTACGTTCACAAATGAGAATGGAGAATTCCCTTCTGGAATCAACCACTTGGCAGTTCAACTTCAAATTCCACCTTACAGAGGACACGTACTCCCAGAACTCCAAGGACCTCTTCGCTGACTCAGGGCTGCAGTTCCGGAAGCACGAAGAAGAAGAAGGCATCGATACACTGCGCTTGGCAGAGCTGCTTATGACATCGGGAGTGGTTCTCTGTGACAATGTCAAATGGCTTTCCTTTCACAGTGGCTATGATTTTGGCTACATGGTAAAGTTGCTTATAGATTCTCTTTTGCCAGAAGAACATGAATTCTTTCTTCCCATCCTTTTATGATGTGGACTATATGATGAAGAGTTGCAAAAACCTTAAGGGAGGTCTTCAGGAAGTTGCTTGATCAGTTGGATTTACAGAGAATTGGAAGGCAACACCACGCAGTTTCAGACTCGCTGCTGATGGAAATGGCGTTCTTCAGGATGAAGGAGCTGTTTTTGCGGACAGCATAGACGACTCCAAGTACTGAGGGCGACTTATGGCCTGGGCGACCGCGTGGAACAGAAGTAGAATGAAGGCTCGGACTCCACCCAGGTGAAGATGAACATCCTGGACATCATCAACAGCACTTAGCCGTGACAGCGCGCGCTGGCGCTTCCTGCGCTGTGCCGCTGACCTCTCTGAGAGCAAGCATGTCTGTGTAGCAGGAAGACGTATGTTCTAGGAAGGCAGAAGATGTGCTTATTTTAGGTCCAGATGAGGGGAGTGGGCTCTGAGTTTGTACGCAGGGCTTCCCCATTCCGCATCTCCACACCTCCCCGCTCCAGCCTCCTCCTGTCACCAACATCCATAGAGCCTTTGACACTATTTTAAATAACCAGGACAAGGCTGAAGTAAACGAGTAAAATGTTATGTGGCTTCTTATATTTGTGCACTGGGCAGTAAAGGAATGACAGGACAAGGCTGAAACAAACGAGTAAAATGTATATAACTCTTACCCGTTGTCATTCTTTTTCTTTTAAATTTATTGCTAATCTCTGATAAGACTGCTTCTCAGCTGAAGGTTTCCAGAGGAAAGGGCACAAAATGGTATTGTTGGGGAGTTGTTTGTAGATTCTAAGTCTCAGCCCCCATTCCTGTCTCGACCCTTCGTGAAGACATCACCTTTCCTCACACTTCAGTACTCTTTACTTAAGTATTACTATATAGAATTGAAGTACCTGGTGCTAAAGCTAGACAAGCTGATCAGCTAATGTCTTGACATCTGTTCCACTGTGCCACTGAGATTTGCTATCATTTACGCATCACCTGAAGTTATTTTAAATTTTCAGCTAATGAAATCTCCTGAATTTGATCTAAAGGAAATGAATAAAGAAAAATTGGGGGGGGGGCCTTATTTCTGTTTTCAGAAACATGATTTCAGATGCTCATGTTTCTCCCTCCTTACTTCCCCTGTCTTTCCTTTCAGCAAACCCAGAGAGGTAGGAGGATGGGTAACAGGAGAACCCAGTTACAGTGCTTCTTAAACTTGTGCACAGGGCAGTAAAGGAATTTGGTTGAGAGAGACCTTGGGGTAATATCCCACAACTGGGGTAGGAAACACAAGACGTTGATTTTAGAACTATTCATTTTAAAATTACAGTTTTCTTTGAATGACTGTAGGATGTACAGAAAAATCAACCCTTTTGAATGGTGAAAATAAAAGCTGGTATCTTGCTAAAGTGGAAGGATAGTCTTATGTTTTAAAAGCTATGAAAAACTCAATTTGAAATGATTAAAAAAGGGTTATAAAAATAAAAAATGTGTTACATGCTGGTACTTAAGATGTCATAAATATTATTTATGCTTTTAATTATGTAAAGATTTCTTTCAAAAAATAAATGAAATCCATGGGAAATGAGCCTATCCTTTTTCTACTGTATCTCCCATTGATCCCCAGGCAGTACCTTTAATAAATAAGTCAGAAAAATTACAATACTATCAAAATTATATGGAATTAAGTATTCACTACAGGACTATAGTCTATAAGATTATAAATTTGGAGACAATCAGGGCTATTCCTTTGTATTTCAGTGTCTCCACTTGCCAAACTTAATGAACTAGATTATGTAATATTTTTAGTACTTTCTTGCTAGTTCTGAAGTCCTCCAAAGGAAAACATGGTGTTCAATCATACTTTTCACTAGGTATGTTTTATGTGCAGAAGTACAGTAATTTCTTGATGCCATGGTGTAAAATACAAAGTATTAAGAGCTGATTTTATGGATGGGCTCGAACTCTGTGTTTTCTGTTTAGAAGAGCAAGCGTGAAACTATATATTTGCTCTTCTCTGGGTCTCACATGACTTATCTGATATGAAAGGATAAGTTAAATATATAGTAGTTGGTTAAAGGTCATTTAATTTTTAGATTTTTAATATTCATACCAGGAGTTGAACTCAGGGCCTCATACTTGCCACATAGGCACTGTGACGCTGAACTATGTCCCCAACCCAGTACAAGATCATTTCATACACTTTATTCCAATATAAATGATTTGCCTCCCCCTTCATGTGGTATGCCAAGAAACTAGTGTTACAGAAGAGAAATGTGGAAACTTAACACAATAGAACACATTCATCATGAGAAGGGGCTTCCTTCTTTTGGGCATCCCAATCTGAAGCATGGTGTAGCCACAGTTTCACAAACTGAACTATGCAAACTTGAAATAGTAATTTACATGTTGTAGATTAAAATATCCTCATTTTGTGAATAATATATAAATAAAGAAAAAATCTCTCACATGAAGAATAGAATCTTATCATTCAATAACTGGTATATCAAGCCTACTAGAATCTAGCTTTCCTCTTCATGTGTGGCAGCTACTTTAGTATGCAAGAAGAAATGCCTGGCACACTGTGGAAAGAGTAAAGGAGTAAGTACTTGGCACATTTGGGGAGCCAGAGATGGATGAATACATGAAACACAGGATATTTTAAGGCAATGATAGACTGTATGATACTACAAAGATGGATGCAGGCCATTATATAATTTTCCAGTGATCTTAAAGCTGCTCTACAAAGGTTTTAAAAATATGTATGTTGTTTCTTCATGATTAGCCTTAACTTATATGACACTAACATGATCATATCCCTCTTCCATAAAGAGAAACTCTCATACTTCTTTGAAATTTGACCCAACCTAGGCCTTTTCTTGTGATTACAATATGACTTTGTTTCCATCTAGCAATAAAAGTGTTAGTTTCTGTCTGTACAAAAATGTGTATGAACTCACTTAAAATTTATGTGCAGGTATTTACAGCTAGAACAGAATGCTTACCATTTCTTTTGAGGCTTCTGTATGATCTTATTTAGCTTGCAAATGATTATGCTAAAAGCCAAAATCTTAAAGGTAAAAAATAGACTGCAATTTTGATTATTTTTTATGCATATGGAGAATGAGCATGCTGGAAATCATGTGAAAGTGTTCAGTGAATAAGGGATTTTGAAGGAAACCTTTACTCAATTCGGTCTGTCAGAAATTATTGAAGGTTGTACATTTATCGAAGTACAGATAATGATATGAAACTATATCAGCCTTTAAATATAACTAATTAAAAAGAAGTAGAGCTTTAGCTTGCTCTTTTTCCACCTCCAATACTATTGACACAAAAATCATTCAGAATGCTCATAAAAACTGCTTTCCATGTTTCTCATAACCAAAGACTTCTTTTCAGAAATTAGATTAATCCTCATTTGCCTGACACATTGGCAGAACTGTGAGATGAGAAGAAAAAATATTCTTATTTTGCACGCTTCCTGAAAGAGCAATAGAGACAAGAGCTGAGTCCAAAATTATTCATTTCTGCTTCAAATCTTTCTTGAAACCTTTTCAGTGGCTGTGATATGCAAGAAATAGCTGGAGAATTTTTATCTCCACCCCCTCAAGTAACACAAATCATCTGCGCCCCCTTTTTACAAATATGAGAGGGAAACTGTCCATGTTGATTTGTGGCGAGTAGGTGTATGTGAGATCTTCTATTTCCATGGTCGATTTAGAAGCTGATGTCACGATTGCTTCCTACACAACAATATGGGAAACCACATTAGCAGCAGGGATTCCATTTGGCAGAATTGCTGATTGTACCTGTCAACTAGACAGTTTATTTGGGGAAGAAATCCTCAGAACACCTCAGAGAAGTCAGTCAATGCTTTCTTTAGACATAAGACACTCTTAAAATGGGATTATGTACTTCACAGACTTTAAGAAGCACAAATTAGTACAGTACTAAATTATTATTATGTTTATCAGCATCTCTGCTTTCATACTGTGGCACAGTAATGTTCTAATTATTGTATTTATTGTCATCATTGCTTTTACATTATTGTAGCCATTAAAAATCTTTTAACATATAAAAAATGTTTGATGGAAAATAAGGGTTTGGTTGAACAGTAATGAACCTGAGTATGAAGCATTAAATTAAGCTTTTCAGATGTTTCCTAGAGTAAATATGGATTAGGACAACATGCCTGGAAGCTAGCTTGGAAGAATGATCTAGGATTCTGAGTAGATGTAAGATGATAGTGAACAGGGCTCTGGCAGGTGGTGATCTCTACATTAGGATAGAGAAATGAAAGACACCTGGCATAGCTGGTAACATGTAATCAGAGCCACTCATATTAGTTCAGCTGCACCAGGGCCTATGAACAACTCTGGGGAGTACCATCACCCATGTATTTATTCCATAAGTTGCTGTAGAATACACAGTGCTAGTCGGAAATAGTAACTTGATAGATTCTCTAGAAAACAAGAACCCTACATCTGAGGAATGTGTTGAGATTAGTGATGCTTTGTTCTTACTCTCTCAAACTTCTGCACAGACATGAATTCTCTGTTTCATTACCAGGTGTTCAAGGGGAAAGTTTCCCCCAACCCTGCAGACACTTTCTTCTGGGAAAATTGGCAGACTGTTCTCTCCCAGCTAGTTTATCTGTTGGAACAATTTTTATGTGTTTCAAGTCCTATTCAGTCACTTATTTGGAAGCACACTGGAATGGAGCTTGGCCTGAGCTTGGGGGTTACCTGTTTTCTAAATACAGTAGATTTCATCTGTTTCAAAAAAAATCTGTACAAAGATGCCTAATAAATACCAAAAAAAAGAACTACTGATGTTGAGATCTAGAGCCTGTCCTGTTTCACAGTGTGCACCCATGTCCCTGCAGTGCTCCACAGTAGCCCCTGATAAATTTTTATTGTCTAGTTAATATTTTGCCAAACCCAGAATTAAAAGCATTACTCAAGTTAAATTTACTTCTTTGCCTTTTATGGAATTTCTGGAAGTCTGTAATTAGTGTTATTCTGAAACGTTTCCTCCTCTAATCCAAAAAAAGTTATGACTCTAGCTCATACTCTAAAACTAGCAATAGATTATTGAGCTTTACCTGTAAAACTGTGTCAATATGGAGTTCTTTATTGATTTTTTATTTATTCATTTTTTCTATCAATTTCATTGAGAAACAAACAGCAATGAGACAGCTTCAAAACCGATCAGTAGGACAGTTGCAACAAACAACACACTGCATACTGTTATATTCACAGTGGTCATTCACAGCACAAGAATCAGACCCAACATCCCACTCAAACACCACTAGCACAAATCTTTCTCCTCTCTGAGTTAAGAGAAAGCAGCTGTACATCCATCCTAACCACCCAAATACAGATACAAAATGGTCCCTCATCTGTATCCCCTTTCTTTGTCCAGTTTTTGCAGAGACGGGCATTCCACTGCCACCCAAATGTTGTAGGTGTGTGAATTCAGCAAAATAATCCAATATAGTCCAGCAGTCCACAATAGTAGTGGGTCATCTGCAGGACTGGCAATGTCAGAAGCTGTTGACCTGAGCCCCCTACAGGTCAGCCCATTAATATCGCTTCACTTTTTTTTTTTTTTGAAGTTTTATTGATAAACAGATAGCAATGAAACAGTTTCAAATCAAATCTGAAGTACAGTTTCAACAAATAATACACTGCATATATTCTTCTTAGTGGT
>NW_004524647.1:34440-43430 GCF_000260255.1 Octodon degus
ATCAGTATATATAGTTAGTCAGGGTGAGAATCTTTCCAATTAACTGCTAGATTAAAAAATCTTTTGAAGATTCTCAGGATCATTGCCTTGCTCATCTATCGCTTCACTTTTTATACCTCATCCTTATTCTTTTCTGCTGGATGGCCAAGACCAAGACAAAGCAAGACCTACATACCAAGAAATGCAACCCCTACATCTGCCAAGGTCAGTCAAATCCCCACATGATCTACCCTGAAACTCTGCACCACAGTCTGTAGATCCCCTGCCATGGCTCATCCACATGGCTGAGTTCTTTACTAATAAGTACAGAAAATACAACTCAATCCAACCTGAATATATTATCCTTGCTATCACCAAAATGTTGAGAGCTTCCCCTTCCCATGGGTAAAGCCACAGCTGACCTCTAAATGGCTGAGATGATGCAGGATTCCATCTTTCTTTCATTTTGCCATTTGTTTGAATTGATCTTACACTGACTTTATTTATGGACTTTTTCATGCGGTAGTTCCTAAGTCTTAATGTGATTCCGTTTCTAAGTGATTTCAATGAAATTTAAGGAATTATAACCTATTTTACCACTTTAAAAATAACAGAAATTTCATCATACTATTAGACTTACATAAACTGAAAGGAAAATACAGAAACTTCCCCTGTATTTTCTTCTCCCTTAAATAGAGTTTTGTTTGTTAACATCTTTCATTAGTGTGATTTATTTTATTTTATTATTTATTACTATTATTATTTTGATATAGAGTCTAGTTATGCAATTTGGACTGGTAGTGATCATCTTATCATAGCCCTATCAGCACTGGGATTACAGGTGTGCAGCACCATGACATGTGGCTCCAGGTTTGGAGTCGGGATCTTGCACTTGCCAGGTAGGCACTTAGACTATCTCCCCTGTCCAGACTAGTTTATTTAACATAGGATTCAGTGTTTGTGTTGTAGAAATGCATATATGTATAATGTCATATACCCATCATTGCTTTTCAATAATGTCCTGTATTATACCTACTTATCCTTTCCTTTTTCCTGTGGAATGCTTGAGAGCTAGGGGAATTTTATAATTTCCTTAGTCTTACCTTTGTAAGAACAATACACAGGTGGAATCAAAGACTATGTATCTTATTTTTCTTAACAATATGAACTTAAATTATCTCCTTGTTTTTGCTTGGTCATTTATTAATTTTTGTCTAGAATACTATTTTGTTGTATGGATTTACTACTGTTTGTTTATCCATTCACCTGAGAATATCGTGAATATTTCCAAATTTTGGTAATTACAAATTAAGTCACTGTACATATACTTGTGCAGGTTTTTGTGGACATGATTTTCCAAATCAGTTATCTAAATGCCAAGGATAATATGTCAAGAACATGTTGAGTGTTACTAGGAACATTAGGACTATCTTCAGAAGTGGCCTTTCCATTTCACTCCCACTAGAATTAGTGAGCTCCTGCTTCTTCATGTCTTGGCCAGCATTTGTTATTATTAGTGTTTAGATTAGTTTTATTATTCTCATAAATATATAGCAGTACCTGATATTTGTAGTTTTGTGTATTTTCAAAAAATCATCCAGTTTTAACTAGTGTCTTTCCTTTAACCAAATGGTTAGTCAAGGAGAAGGAATTTATCTGTTAATCAAATGTCATCCCTGTCCTTACCCACAAGCAGGAACTACAATGTTAGTTCTTTACAGATGCCATATTCACAAGTGAAAAGTGATTCACCATTATAGAAGAAAAATAAAACAATGGAAGCCGTAAGGATAAACAAGTACAGTACCCACAAAATGCTAAAGAATGTCCTAACAAAATACATTAGAATGCTCATTTTAAAAAATCCTCAAATGAAAAATATGTCATATATTGCTGTGGTCAAGGAGAAGGCCTTGCTATTCATATACATCTATTGTGGAACCTGGAATAAATGGCAATAGAAATTTAGATCTCAATTTATACAATTTGAATCAGTGTACACCAAAATACATTTATTTTCCATGTTAATTATTTATGCATGAGTATATGTAGCTCCTATCTATGTAAAACATCACTCAGTGGACATTAAATAATCCACTAAAGGTCTTTTATAATTTACATTAAGTTACAACTCTTGTTGCATAGGTCCTGCTTTATCTTGGTCTTAACCATCCAGCAGAAAAGTATAAAAAAGAAGTATAAGAAGTAAAGCCATAGTGTTATGTTGAGCAGTAGGGGACTCTGGTCAACAATTTCTGACATTGCCAGTGAAGCGGAAGACCCAATAATATTATGGACTACTGGACTCTTTTAGAATATTTTGCCGTGTTTATACACCTATAATATTTAAATGATGGAACTTAACAAAAAAAGAGGATACAGATGATGTCCATTTTGTATCTGTGTATTCAAAGTGGTTAGGATAGATATATAGTTACATTCTCTTAATGAATAGAGGGATTTATTCTAATGGTGTTTGTAAATAGAATATCAAGTCCACATCTTGTACAGCAATTAACCACTAGGAAGAATGTATGCAGTGTGTTAATTATTGAAACTGTCCTACCAATTTGGTTTGAAGCTGCCTCATTGCTATTTTTTTTCAATAAAATTATGGAAAAAATTTATATTAAGCTTTCATTCAGGGTGGTTACTATTCTGAGTCTTTTAAAGTTTTCAAAATAAGAACTATGAAGATTGTTTATTCTGTGAGATGGTTCATTGCACAATTATGAATAATTAGTAATGACTGTGAGTTGATACCTTAAGTTTTAATACAGAACATATCTTGGCAATGAATATTCAATGCCTATTAATTCAGTCAAAGAGTTTTTCATAAACATTGATTCAATAGATGTTCTTTGAGAAGGAATACATTGGCCCAGTAATAGGTTGCCACTTAAAATGCTACTGATGGATTTGAATATTGCTGTAGGAAAAAGTAGCTATGGGTTGCAGAGCGTAACTGTATTGGCACAATTGAGTGCTTAGGGAGTGCGGAGGGAAGCTAATGTATACATTACACAATGCCATAATGATATTTTTTCCAATGATTGATTTATTCTGGAATTAATCATTAGCAAAAGTTTAATTATATGACAACTGACATTTATAAATCTGTTTCATCAGTCACATTTATCCACTGAGTACAGTTTAAAGACTCAATGCTTTGTAATTTCCTTGATACAGTACTCCAAAGAAGACAATTAATTAATAAGTAGCACATAGAATTATTCTGCATAGAATCTTTGTAAAATCATGAAATAATGTTTAAAAGTATATGAGTTGTAATAGACTATATTTATTTGACTCATTGTCCTACATTTATTTCATCCAAGGTCCCTGTAGTAGAGTAGTTAATGTTTTCTTGACTTTCACTAGAAAAATACACAGAACAATGATTTACGTAGCAGCTGTAAAATTTTACATAGAAACTAATTATCTATTCATGTTTTATCAGTATGTGTCTTTTTCAATTTCTTGAAATTTAAGGGTTTAGGAAAGAAAAAAATGTAAGTGATGTGGCTGTTCATTTCATGACTGATGAAAGTTTAATCAGATTATCTTTGTAGCTGAATGCAGTCAAGCTATTTTTGCATGCATAACAGCAGATAGGAGACCAAAGACCCGACTGCATAGCATGACAGTGGTAGAATTTATCCTTAAATTCATTCATATTTATTCAGATCATTTGGGATACTACTTATCTGTGATTAAAGCTATCATTTGACTGTCAATTTCTTTAATGTCATAAGGTAAAGTTCATTGCAGCTCTCATTATCATAACTTGCTGTTGCCATTTCCAACTTCACTGTCAACATTTCATTTCCATAGTGCTTTACAACAGTCAAGGGTATACTGCCCATGAGAACTCATGCGATGCCATATTTTGATTCAAAGTTAATTTGAGTTCTAAGTTTGCAGAAAGAAAGAGAAAAATGGAATCTAGATTGAAATGAATGTTTTTTTTTAAAAAAATAGAACTTATTACATATGCTTTAAATCACTGAAACAGTTAATTTTTTATCATTCATTATGTTTTACTGTATAGGTAAATCATCAAGTTAAGGTTTGAATGTGTTACTCATTTCCCCAAACCCACTTATTCATTCTGGCATCTATATCATCATTAGAAAAACTGAAAAAAAAAAAAAAAACCTGAGTAAAGGCTGAAGGCAGCAAATACTTAGCTAATGTGATCACTGTCTTTGGAAATATAATTGAACTATTTTAGTGGGATGTTAGTTCAATCCTTCCCTGTATCTTTCATACTATTTCAGTTTTTGTAACAGTTGAGAATTCTTTACTCATCTTGCTCCACTTTATTTTAGGATATGAAGCTCCTGGGTTTCGATTCTTTGTCCAAAATAAGATAAAAATTTCATCTGGGTTGCCTTATTTTTAGAAAATTCCAACTGTGGAACAAGACAAGTATAGAAAGACTGAGATATCATCTCAGTTTTCTTTAAAATGTTTCTAGTCATAATGTTTCTGAAAAAGAGGAAAGTAATTAAATTATTTGCACAAGTTTATTTATTCAGTTTGGTCCAGAAAAGATTACTATTTAAGGGCAAATATTGGACTCAATATTTCATTTATTCAGAAGGGGGCACACTTGTGCTTTTAATAGTAGATGTATTCAGATTAGCTGGGATATGAAATTTATACATAAATTTACTAGGGAATGACAGAACTATTCCCAATTATCAATGATACTCATTTTTTTCTTAAGTGTAAAGAAAGAAAAAATTCACTGTGCAGATTTCACTTTGGATAAAGATTCTCCCCACCAAACAAACAAACAAACAAACCCAGAGTACTATTGAGAGGAAAACTTTGCTCTAATAATTCTTCCAAATGGTTAGATGTGCTTGTAAATCTGTGATCTGGACAATAATATGCTTTTGATAACCTCAGATCAATTTGTATTTTGCTTCTAGTTTTAGCAATTTGATAAATCTAAAAACATTTTCTTCATTGGTATTCATTAATAATGTACCATTATTTCTTAGGAAGACTCAGGGACCAGGGTTTGATCCACAGTTTGCCGGTGCAGGCCCACCCCCAAGGTGAGGTGAGATACTGATTAAGCCTGGGTGTGGTAGTGCCTGTCTGTAATCCCAGTGCTTGGAAGGTTGAAAACAAGAGAATCACTATGAGTCCAATCTGTGTTGTGAGATTTTGTAGACCCTGCAGTAAACACACACACACACACACAGTACCATTATTTGCAAGCCAAAATGGATGGCACTGTCAAGCTTGAAAGGAATCAACACTGGCAAGGGTGGTTCACTCTACCAGTGGGTTTCATTGCATTGAGTCATAGTCTTCTCTCTTTCTCTCTCTCTTAAAAATATATTTTCACAGAGTCTAAACAGTCTCACTACACAGATCGGACTCATAGTGATCTTCCTACATTCAGCCTCCCAAGCACTGGGAGTACAGGTGGGCACCACTATACCCAGTCTCAATCTCTGTCTCAGTGTACCCCAGCAACTGGGCTGACAGGGCATACTAGGGCTGGAACCCTGATATCTGTGCTGTCTAAGCAGGCACTGTGGTCCTCTAAGCTATCTGTTTGGTCCAATCTGCTTTCTATATACTCCTCAGTAAATGAGCATATGGGTTGTTTTAGAGATTTAGCGATTACAAACTGTGTTGCTATAAACATAGGTGAGTATATATCACTGCGATATGACATTTTTCAATCTTCTAGGAAAATTCCCAGAAGTAGAAAGCTAGGTCAAATGGTACCTCTGGTTCTAGTATTTGAGGATTCTTCATATTGATTTCTACAGTGGTTGCACCAGTCTGCATTCGCACCACCAGTGGGCCAAACGCCTTCCAGCATTTGTTACTGGCTGATTTCTTGATGATAGCTATTCTTTCTAGAGGTAGGTGGAATATCAGCATTTTAAAAATTTGCATCTCTCTAAGGGCTAGTGTTGCTCAACACTTTCCACATATTTATTTTCCATTTGTAATTTTTCATTTAAGAAGTATATATTCATCTCAGATATCTGCTTTTAGATTTGTTCTTTGTGTGCAGAGTTTAATTTTTTCCAATTCTTTTTATTTATTTTTTCATTTTTAAAAAGTAGAAATTAGAACTAAAACAGAAAAAAAATATAAGCAATGCAGAATTTTACTAAACAAATGTGAATTCTACAGTATTTGTTTAATATGTAGTGTTGTCTTCCAACCAGTTATGCATATTACCAGATATATGCATGTAAAACTGGAAAAGAAAGAAAAAAAGAAAGAAATGTATAAAAAATTAAGAAGAGAAAACATATAAACAATTTAAAAGGAGACAAAACAAATTAAGCATTAAATGCTTCTTTCCATGGACCAACAGAAAAGCACAGTACAGTTTTCCAAACCATCCTGCTTACATCCATACAATTTTGCTTATGTTCTAAGTATAAGTTTTTCTAAGAAGCATAGAAATGACCGCAACAATATTCTTAAGGTTTGAAGTTTATAGTAATGCTTTTTAAAAATGATGTTTACACTGAACAACTCAGACCTCAGTGGTGGTACACTTTCCTTAATATAAGTATTTGCACTCCAAGGATAAAGTCTAAGGAGGGTTACAAATGTAGAAATATCTTTAATAAATTCAGAACATATAAGTGAATAGAATAAAAGTAAATTTGCATGGAGGTTTTGTTGAAGATTTTTATCAAATGTAATCTATGTGAACATATACATGAATATTCATTTGAGAAAGGGAGATATGTTTGTCATACAAAGTGCTTTTACAAATAATGAAAAAATTAATAATCTGTAAGAAAAATATAAAAAATAAAATTATAGCAATTGGTTAGAAAACTTACAATAATGATAATTGAAAGTTGTTATATATTCTGTGCTTACAGAGAAAAAATACAACCTTTATAGTAGTCTTTAAAATGTATATTAAAAAATGATATAATTTGAAACAAGAAATAGAACTCTTTTTCCCATAATTATATTAAGAAACAAATAGCAATGAGACAGTTTCAAACCAAATTGGTAGGACAGTTTCAATAATTAGCACATTGCATACATTCTTCCTAGGGGTTAATTGTTGTACAAGATGCGGACATGATATCCTATTTACGTACACTATTAGAACAAATCTCTCTATTCATTAAAAGAATGTAACTATATATTTATCCTAACCATTTTGAATACACAGATACAAAACAGACATTAATCTATATGCCCTTTTTTGTTAAGTTCTGTTATTTGAATATTAGAGGTGTGTAAACTCAGCAAAATATTCTAAAAGAGTCCAGTACCCCATAATATTATTGGGTCTTCCGCTTGACTGGCAATGTCAGAAATTGTTGACCTGAGTACCCTACATCTCAGCAAAACAGCATCACTTTACTCCTTATATTTCATTTGTATACTTTTCTGCTGGATGGTTAAGATCAAGGTAAAGCAGGACCTATACAGCAACAGTTGTAGCTTTTGAGACTGATAAGGTCAGTGAAATCCCCTCAAGATGTATCCTGAGATCCTGTACCTCATATTGTAGAACCTTTGTCAGTGTCAGGGATGTGGATGAGTCACAACAATTGCTTGGCCAATATGCTCTCTGTGAAAGCCTGAGATTGTTTTCTCTCCATGTGACTCTCCTTAGGCACACTCTACATTATCGATCACTTTCCTCTTTGGCCCCATAATCTCCTTGATCAGAAAATTTGGGACACTACTGAGTTACATGATGTTACAGTACAAGTACTCATATGTCATGAGTCTTAATTGACCTTGGAAGGCTAGGGCCAAAAAGTTGGCTTTCTTTGCAGCCCTCTATATTCTCTAATTTTGGTTTGAAAACTTAGGTTATTAACCCTCCAGAAGACAAGCTTATTGTTATTACCATACAACCTAGGCTGTTAAGCTTAACCTCATTGTCTTTCTGAATATCAAATATCTTATACATAAAATGGAACAGGTATTTTTCATCAAGTGTTGATATGATGAACCTTAAGTCACTACAGACTATGATGAAAAAACATTTAAAAATTAGAATATATTTTAAAAATAAGCATAACAAATTATATAATTCTTATGTTTATACATAAGTCCAAAAATCTAACCTTATACAACCTTGAAGCAGGACAGTCCCACAATATTCCTTTTCCTGTCTCTTGCCTTCATTCACCACCCCATATTTTTTAACAGTCATCTACATGAGAGACAGCATAGCAGAAACTGGAATGTCATGACAAGCAGCCCATATTCAGAAGACCAGAATGACTGGCACTCCAAGTATGAAACTACTATTACAGAATACCACCTGCAGTGCAGTTGCTTGTTTCACAGGTATCAGTATATATAGTTATTCAGGGTGAGAATCTTTCCAATTAACTGCTAGATTCAAAAATTTTCTGGAGATTCTTAGGATCATTACCTTGCCCATCTTCTACATATACTTGTATGGCTTGACTTATTCGTGTTTCCTAGCTCTTCTCCTTTCCCTCTCTTGATTAGTTAGTTCTTGATCCTCCTTTCCTTTTACTTATATTATACATTTCTAGTTGTATTTCTTCTTTTGAGTACTTAAACTAGGGAAACTATATGATATTTACACATGTGAGTGTGGTTTATTTCACTTATTAGTATATCTTTAATTGGCATCCACTTCAATACAAAGGCTACGAGTTTATCATTCTTGATAGCTGAATAATAGTATTGCATAAAAATACATTTTTTTCAACCATTACTCAGATAATGGGCATCTTGGTTGTTTCCAAGATTTGGCTATCACAAATTGTGCTGCTATAAACATAAGCACACATATATCCCTATGATATGATGTTTTCATATCCTCTGGGAAAATTTCCAGTAGAGGAATAGCTGGTTTAAATAGGATTTCCAGTCCAACTTTTCTAAGTAGTCTCCACACTGATTTCAATAATGGTTGCACCAGTCTACATTCCCACCAGCAGTGGAGAAGGGTTCCTTTTTCCCCACAGCCTCTCCAACATTTGTTGTTGCTTGATTTCTTTATGATA
>NW_004524647.1:44370-49038 GCF_000260255.1 Octodon degus
TATGGCCATCTTCACAATGTTGCTTCTTCCTATCCAGGAGCATGGAATATCTTTCCATTTTCTGAAGTCTTCTACAATTACTTTTTTCGGAGTATTATAATATTCTTTGAAAATATTTTCACTTCTTTAGTTAGATGAATTCCAAGGTATTTCATTTTCCTTGGTGCTATTGTAAAAGGTATTGTTTCCATAATTTCCCTCTCAGTGTGTTTGTTGGCTGTGTAGAGGAATGCTATTGACTTTTGGGTACTGAATTTATAACCTACTATGCTGCTGAATTTCTTTATTAATTCTCGTAGCGCCTTGGTGTAGATTTTTTGGTCTTCCAAGTAAAGTATCATGTCATCTGCAAATAAATATAATTTAACTTCTTCTTTACCTATTCTTATTCCTTTTATTTCTTTCTCTTGTCTAATTGCTGTAGCTAATAATTCCAGAACTTTATTGAATAGGAGTGGTGATAGAGGACATCCTTGTCTTGTACGAGATCTAAGAGTAAAAGATTTCAGGTTTTCCCCATTTAGGATTATGTTAGCCATTGGATTTTCATAAATTGCTTTTACCAGATTGAAGTAGAGAACATTTATTCCAATTTTGTGTAGGACTTTGAACATGAATGAGTGTTCGACTTTGTCAAAAGCCTGTTCTGCATCAATGGAGATGATCATGTGATTTTTAGTTTACACTCTATTGATATAGTAGATTGAAGTAGAGGATATTTATTCCAATTTCATGTAGGACTTTGAACATGAATGAGTGTTGGACTTTGTCAAAAGCCTTTTCTGCATCAATGGAGATGATCATGTGGTTTTTAGTTTATACTCTATTGATATAGTGTATTACATTTATAGATTTTATAAATTTCTTGTAGAATTCAGCTATGAATCCATCCGGACCTGGATTTTTTTGGTCGTTAAGTTTCTAATTATATCTCTTATTTCATTGCCTGTTATTGGGCTATTGAGAGTGGTTATATCTTGTTGATTCAGTTCTGGAAATTTGTACCTTTCTAGGAATCTGCCATTTCTTCTGTGAAAGCAAAGATTCTCAATGTAGCTATTGGTAATCTTCTGAATTTCCATTCGGTCTATGGTAATTACACCCTTTCCATTCCTTTTTACTTGTATTTGAAGTTTATCTTTCCCCTTTTTGATGAGATTATCTAGAGGCTTATCAATTTTATTTAATCTTTCAAAGAACCAGCTTTTTGCTTTTTTAATTCTTTGAATTGTTTGCTTTGTCTCAATTGAATTAATTTCTCCTGTAATCTTTATGATTTCTTCCCATCTTTGGGCTCTGGGTTTGGTTTGCTGTTCCTTTTCTGGTGGTTGAAGGTGCAACATTAAGGTATTTATTTGTTCCTGTTCTGTTTTCCTAATTTTTGAGTTCAAAGGTATGAATTTCCCTCTGAGAACTGCTTTCATCGTATCCCATAAATTATGATAAGTTGTGCTTGAATTTTTATTAAATTGTAGATATTGTTGAATTTTTTGTTTAATTTCATCTGTGACCTATTGGTTTCTGAGTAGGGTGTCTTTTAATTTCCATATATTTAAGGTTGTTTTTTTGGTTCCTTTTGCCATTTTTTTCCAGTTTCATTGCACTGTTGCCCGATAATGTGCATGGGATAATTTCTGTTTTCTTGTACTTAAGCATGACTTACGGACCAGTATGGGGTCTATCTTAGAAAATGACCAATGTGCAGCTATGAAAAATGTGTATTCTGCTGCGTTTGGGTGGAAATCTCTGTATATGTCCATGAAGTCCATTTGTTTCAAGCTCTGGTTCCATTCTGTTATTTATTTGCTAAGTTTTTGTCTGGTTGACCTATCTTTTGGGGTAAGGGGGTGTTAAGGTCCATGTTAACATTATGGTATTGGATATTAGATATTTCATGCCCATTCAGATTTGCTCTATATAGTTGGGTATTCCCGTGTTTGGTACACACATATTTATGAGTGTTACCTCTTCCTGTTGAATTTTTCACCTAATCAGTATATCGTGTCCTTCTTTATTGTGTCCTCCTTTATTTTCTTATTTTTTCATTGTTAGTTTGAAGTTGAGACTGTCTGAGAATAGGATTGCTACCCCTGCTTTTTTCTGAGTTCCTGGAGCATGTATTATTGTGTTCCATCCTTTGTCTTTCAGTCTATGAATGTCTTTATGAGTTAAATGTGTTTCTTGTATGCAGCATATTTTTGGATTTTGTTTCCTAATCCACTGTGCCAGTCTATTTCTCTTAATTGGTGAATTGAGTCCATTTACATTGATGGTTATAATTGAGATGTATTGACTTATGATTGACATGTTATGTAACTGTTGTCGTTTACTCTTTTTTTCTCTTGTGTTTAATTGCTTGCCCTATTTAGTTGGTTGCTTCTGATCTCATATGTGGAGTTCTGATCATTTTGGTCCCTCTCTAGAACATCTTTCAGTAGCCTGTGTAGGGTTGGCTTTGTCATCATGAAATTCTTTAGCTGTTCTTTGTCATGAAAGTATTTCACTTCTCCATCAAACTTGAAAGAGTGTTTTGCAGTGTATACTAGTCTGGGCTGGAATTTTTTTAATAGAGGACTTGAAGTACTCTCCTTCATGCTCTTCTTGCCTTCATGGTTTGTGAAGAGAAGTCAGTCCTAATTCTGATGGGTTTTCCTTTTAATGTGATCTGCTTCTTTTCTCTAGCAGCTTTCAGTATATTTTTCTTGGGCTGAATTACTTGTATCTTGACTATTGTATGTCTCGGTGTGTTTTTCATTGGGTTGAGGTTACTTGGCTTTCTGTATGCTTCAGTTACCTGAATGTTAGATTGTTTCCTCATGTTTGGGAAGTTTTGTGCTATTACTTCTGCCCATATTTTTTTAATGTCCTTTGTTTTGACTCCTTATTTCTCATTGTTGACTATTAATCTCACATTGTTCATCTTTGCATCACCTTGCAGGTGATGGATTATTCTTTCCTGCATCCTAGTTGTTTTTAAGATATCCTTTCTTACCTTTTCTCTATCTGCACCACTGACTTCAAGATCTGAAACTCTGTCTTCACATTGACTTATACGGTTTTGCAAACTTGTGATTGCGATTTTAATTTCCTCTCTATCTCTTTGACTCTGCTTCATGCGATCTATTTCTTTCCTGTATTGCTCATTCAAGGAAACTGTCATTTTTCTAACCTCTTCTAATTTTTTCTTATCAATGTCTTCTTTAGAAGAAGTTATAAATTCTTTTAGTGCAGTGTTTCTCTCAGATTGGGTTTCCTACCTATATTTCTGTAGTTGATTCTTTACTTCAGATACTATGAGTTCTGAGAATTCTTTTTTTATTTCAGAAAAGAATTGCACTCTGAATTCCTCTATACTTTTCTGCTATTGCTTATTTATTATTGATGCTATTAATTCATATAGTTGAGCTGAGATAGAAGAAAAGAATTTCACTCTGAGTTCCTCTATGACTTTCTGCTGTTGCTTATTTACTATCGACGCTATTAATTCATACATTTCAGCTGAGCTAGAGCCCTCTGCACTTGTTCTGGGTGAGCATTGGGTTTCTTCCATATGTTTCTGCATTTGATTCTTGCTACAGAGGTCATTAATTCAGGGATTTCCTTTTTCTTTTCAAATCTAAGTTCCTCTATACCTTTCTGCAGCTGTTTCTTTATTTCAGAAGCCGTTGATTCATTTCTTTCAGCTGTGTGATTCCCAATTTGTTCTGCGTTAGTGTCTTCTCTTATTGTTATGGGTGGGCTTCAGTTCTGAAATTGCATTTTACTCCTTCTCATTGTCATTTTGTGTAGCACTGTCTTCTGACCGTTTTTGTATATCTTTGTTGTAGTTATAACCTTAGCACCTACTGAAGTTCAGGTGCAGTTCTACAATGCTTGGATTTATCCAGTTGTGCTTGGCTTAGGTCTGGCTGCTCTCCTCAGCTCCTTCCTGCTGCTGCCCTTGGGGGTGAACCTGCTGTGCCACTCTGGCAAGATGTTCTGCTCCTGGACTAGCTGGCTGGTTCTGTGCCTTACACTCTCTGCAGGTATTGCAGATGCAGGGTTTCACCCCATGCCTGTGTGCCAGGCCTGAGTTGAGTCTGGATGGGACAAGATGGAGTAGGGAGGAGAGGCAGCTCTCCCACACACTCTCCAGGCCTGGACTAGGAGTAGATCTGGGGTGTCCTGGTATGCGATTGAAATTCCTACTCTTTGGGAGGAGTGTGGGGGAGTACTACAGAGTGATGGGGGACATCCCAAGTGGGTGAAAGAGGGTGTCACTCACGCTGTGCCTGTGCTGGGACCAGTAGGTCCCACTGGCGCAGGTTAGGCAGAAGCACTCTCACACACTGGTTCGGGGCTAGGCCTGGGTCTATGGGTTCCCTGAATGCAGCAGAAATTCCTACTCGCCAGGCATGGTGGGAGAGGTGCTGCAGAGTGGTGGGAGGCATTCCAAGGTGGTGGAAGAGGGTCTCACCCATGCTGCGCCTGGACTGGAACCAGTAGGTCCCGCTAGAGCACGGTACCCAGAAGCTCTCCCACACACTCACTTGGCCTGGGCCTAGACTGTGTCTGGGCATTCCACGAACGCCAGAAAATAGAACTATTACAAATGGGAAGAGAACAAAGAGATGAAGAGGTAAGAATGCAGGTAAACAGAATTAAGATGTGAGATATATATATATATAT
>NW_004524647.1:51676-61948 GCF_000260255.1 Octodon degus
CTGTGCTCCACTTCTTTCTGCTGCAGGTGTTAGAGTTGAATCCTTTGTGTCTCTCTGGCAAGGTGTTCTGCTCCTGTATCAGCTGGGTGGGTCTTACCTCTAGCCTCTTTGCAGGGAGTTCTGCTGAAGGGTTCCGTGCTGGGACTGCATGCAGCCTGGGTCAAATGAGGATCCCAGGGCCCCAGGTCATCTCACTCACTCACTAACGGGGCCTGCGCTCTGGGTCTATTCAGGATCCCGTGGCCCTCGGTTGTCTCACTCACTCGCCGGGCCTGTTCAGGCGGGCCGCAGGTCATCTCACTCACTCACAGGGCCTGCGCTCTGGGTCTGTTCAGGATCCCACCAGGCCCTGGGTCATCTCACTCACTCCCTGGGCCTATGCTCTGGGCCTGTTCAGGATCCCACTGCCTTGGTCGTCTCACTCACTCGCCAGGCCTGCACTCTGGGTCTGTCCAGGATCCGGAAGGCCCTCAGTCATCTCACTCACTCGCCGAGCCTGCGCTCTGGGTTTGTTCAGGATCCCGCGGCCTCGGTCATCTCCTATATATGTTTTTGACAAGCCATTCAACATCTTTCTGTAAAAAATAAATCAAGGAAGTAATTATAGGAGAATTTTTTTGCCATGATGCATGAAATAGCAGTAACTTGGTAGCATCAATACCAATCAAGGAGTAGCATATCAAAATTACAGTAAAATCTTTCAAATAATACTTTATAATTACTAATATCATGAAAAGTATCTACGTATAATGACTTTTCAAAAGTCTAAATACTTCAGTAAATTGAGAAATTAACACATTGTGAACTTATTTTAATTATAAAATATAAATATAAAATTATATGGTTACAAAATAAATGTCTGAACTGTAACTTCCAAAATATAACCATGTTCTCATGATTGTTATATAATAATATTACACATAGTCTATATGATATACTTCATAGTAGCTAATATTTTAAAAACTGTGTTCTTATATTTAAAAAGACATAACAAAATTGTTTAAAATGTATCTTGTAATCAAATTGATTAATATTTTATGAATAGTAAAATAGAACAGAAAATCCAAGCTTATAGTAACAGAGGATGTTAGAGAAATAATGTTAGAGTAACAAGGATACAAGTGTAAACATAAGGGCACGAATTCTATGCCTTTCCCATTCTAACATATAGACTGCCTTTCCTTCCAAAACCTTTTTAAAATGGTAAAATTCAACTATATGATCTCTAGAGTCACTTACACTCGTGACTTTTCATATAAATGCACATATATGTAAACTTAGATTTTACAGTTACTCCCATCTACAGTACAGTGCTTAATCCATGACAGCAGTAGCTAAAGACTCTTTGCAAATGAGGAGGTTAGACATTTCCTCTAACCTTAAAGTGTAAGTTATGGATCTCAGTGTTTAAAATTTTTTTATTAAGCCATGTATTATTTCATTTCCTGCCTGAAGCCACAGGGAGCACTCAACTAAGGTTAAGAAGGATTAGAATAGTTGTCTACAGATGATGTGATAGATAGTATTCCATGGTGCTTTCTGAGGGGTTTGTCCATCAACTGATAGATAATTGAAAATCTTAATGTTGAAGCAGTCTGCTCAAACTCCTTACTTAGATCAGTAAGACTTTTGCTATTAGAATACTTTATCTTTTTCAATTAGATTACAAGGTACTTCAGAAATTGAAAGTCTCACATGTATCATTTGTCTCATATCCTCAATTTTCAGTGCTTAGCACCATATGGACCAATTTAAAGAATGCTTTGTGAGTGAATAAACCAGTGAAAGATTGAATAGATAAGTGAGTGACTGACTGACTGGATGAATGGTTAGATGCATAAATGGGTAAGAGGTTACATGGATTTGTTGAGCAGTCAACTGCTCTCAATATTATGTACTTGTCCAGAGAATGGGACATTTTCTGCTACTGAAGGTTAGCTTCATCACTTGTCAGATAAAAGGGTTGAACTCCATACATTCTAAGTTTTTTTAGCCCTAGGTAAAACATTCTTTATATCTATGTATCAAAAGTCTTTTCATCTATTTTCTCTCATCCTTCATAATCAGGCATATTTTTTTTAATTTGTATTTTTAAAGAGAGTATAAAATAGTGTTAAAACAGAAAAACTACAAGTGATGTGGAATTTCGCTTAACAAAGTAAAATGAATTTCACAGTATTTGCTAATGCATAGTGTTGTCTTCCAATTAGTTATTCACATCAGCAATATATACATAAAAAATTGGATGAAGAAAGAAAGAAATATACAAGATACTAAAAAGAGAAAAAAGAACAAACAATTGAAAAATAGAGACAAAACAAATGAAGAATTATTGCTCCTTTTCATCAACCAGTATGTAAGCAGGATGCATTGGACAACTGTACTGTGGTTTTCTGCTGGTCAACCAGCCACATATATTAAAATATACATTTCCATTCTTATCACCTTTAGAGTCTACAGTGGCATCATGTTTCATCTGTAACTTGGCAATTACCAGTTTCTTCATATTGGTGTATTTACTCCTGTTGAGTCTATTCTTCTCATACACAGCACAGAATTATGTGTTTTAGAAAAGCAACATAGGTAATGTTACAGCCAGGTTCAAAATTTTTTCAATTATGTCTCATAGTAATTTGAATAACTCCAGATTTTGCTGAAACTGTTCTTTAAAGGTCTCTGTAATCTGCTGTTTTATTTATAATTTTACTGAGAAACAAATAGCAATGAGACAGTTTCAAATCAAATTGGTAGGACAGTTTCAATAATTAACACATTGCATACATTCTTCCTAGTGCTTAATTGCTGTACAAGATGCGGACATGATATCCTATCTGCAAAAACCATTAAAACAAATCCCTCTATTCATTAAGAAAATGTAACTATATATCTATCCTAACTGCTTTGAATACACAGATACAAAATGGACATTCATCTGTATACCCTTTTTTTGTTAAGTTCCATTATTTGAATATTATAGGTGTGTAAACTCAGCAAAATATTCTAAAAGAGTCCAGTATCCCATAATAGTATTGGGTCTTCTGCTTGACTGGCAATGTCAGAAATTGTTGACCTGAATCCCCTACAGCTCAACCTAACAGCATGCCTTTACTTCTTACATTTGGTTATTATACTTTACTGCTGGATGGTTAAGACAAAGTAAAGCAGGACCTATGCAACAAGCGTTGTAGCTTTTGGGTCTGATAAAGTCAATGAAATCCCCTCAGGATTTATCCTGAGATCCTGTACCTCAGATTGTAGAACCTTTGTCAGTGTCATACTCACTGGAAGAAAGATAGCCTCTTTAACAAATGGTGTTGGAAAAACTGCCTCTCTACATGCCAAAAACTCAAACTTGACCGAGGTCTATCACCATGCACTAAACTAAAGTCAAAATGGATTAAAGATCTAAACATTAAAGCAGAGACACTAAATCTCCTAGAAGAGAAAGTGGGAGGAACTCTTGAAGAAATAGGGGTAGGCAAAGAGTTCATGAACAAAAATCAAATCACACTGGAAACAGTAGAAAGAATTAACAACTGGGACCTGCTCTTATTGAGAAGTTTTTGCATGTCAAAAGAAATTACCAGCAAAGTGAAAAGGCAACCCACCAATTTGGAAAAAATCATGACAAATAAGTACTCAGACAAAGATCTGCTCTTCAGAATCTGTATAGGACTAAAAAACACTAGGGCCCAAAAGTTTAAAGACCTAATCCAGAAATGGGCATTTGAGATAAACACACTCTTCTGAGAGGAAGAAATTAAAGAAGCAAATAAATAGATGAAAAAATGCTCCACATCACTAGCCATCCACGAAATGCAAATTAAAACAACATTGAGATATCATCTCACCCCAGAAAGAATGGCTGTCAGAAAGAAATCAACCAACAACAAATGTTGGATAGGTTGTGGGGAAAAAAGAACCCTTCTCCACTGCTGGTGGGAATGTAGACTGGTGCAAATGTTATGGAAATCAGTATGGAGACTCCTTAGAAAATTTGAACTAGAAATCCCATTTAAACCAGCTATTCCTCTACTGGGAATTTTCCCAGAGGAACTGAAAATATCATATCATAGTGATATATGTGTGCCTATGTTTGTAGCAGCACAATTTGTGATAGCCAAATCTTGGAAACAACCAAGATACCCATCACCTGAGGAATGGTTGAAAAACATGTGGTATTTTCACTCAATGGAGTATTATTCAGCTATTAAGAATGATAAACTCAAAGCCTTTATTTTGAGGTTGATACCACTTGAACATATACTCATAAGTGAAATAAACCAGACACACATGTGTAAATATTGTATAGTTTCCCTAGTATAATAACTCAAAAGAACAAATATGGTCTGGTTTCTATCTGTCTCCATCTTTTCAGGTTACTCTTTCTATTGCTGATGGTAGATTTTTATGACTTCTGGATATAGCACACACACTTCACATCAGAACTTTGTAATTATTCTTTCCTTTCTGGAATATATTATTTAGACCTATATATTCTTTCTCAACATTCACAATGATTGGAACCCACTCAGAAAGTCTTTCCCTGATCATCCTAGTATTTCCAAGACCATGTCATTACTTTCACTGCCAATTGCAATGAGTGATATCATTTATAGTGCCATTTCCCTCTTTAAATTATTTTTTTATCTGACTTTTCTGGTTTTGCTTCTCTCCCATTCCCATTGATGTACAAACTTTCCAAATGCAATGCCATATTCTCTTTTTCATACTGTTCTCTTTTTAGAGAGAACCGTGGTAGACATATACCAGGTAATAGACATATACTGATTCAGAAATATTTGTTGCCCATTAACATGTAGTTTTCCCTCTAGACCTAATACACCTTAAATGACAGTATGGTATGCATTGTAATTCATGCTATTTTCCATTGATTTGTGTAACATCATAATTGGTTTTGGAAACATTTAGCAGTAATTGATATGACATCAGAAGCAGCACACATTTAGAAGACCAAAATGATGTATTTTAAGCTTGTTTTTAGCATTACACATTGCTGTCTGCACTGTAGTTGCTTAGCTTACAGATATCAGCATATAGAGTTAGTCAAGGTGAGAGTTCTACCCATTATCAGCTATTTTCAAGCACAAATTTCTGGCTTCTCTTCCTCTTCCAAGTGAACAAATAGAGGCTGCAGTGGCTTCTAGAACTGGCAGACCCTTTCACCTCCTGGAGACAGCTCCGGCATCCAAGAGGACAGCTGCCAACTGAAGGTTTTTCTCAAGGACAATGCGGCCGCCTGCTTGCTGAAAAGATGAACAGCTCTCAAAAGAGCCATAAACAACTGAAGGATGGGCATCATTCCATGTGTTAAAACCCTGTTGAAAGGAAAATAAGGAAGCCTGGAGCCTCAGGATGAATCAATCTAGATTTAGGTTAAGTAATGGTGGAGAAGAACCCTCATCTCAGGATGGTAATGATTGGTAAAGTGGGAGAAGATGGCAGCAAGAATGCCTCCTTAGAGAAGAAACTTATTATCAGTTTATTAATGAACTCAGTGATGAAGATTATTGGCTAATGAGAGAGATAACAATCTTTTAGTCACTCCTGGAGAAATAATGTCACAATAGCAGTGGTTAGATGGAGTGAAGGAGAAGCTAGCATCTCCACGTGACTTGAGAAATGGGACAAATAACAACTCAGAAGTCCCTAGAGAAAGTTTGAGTGAAGATCCTTTGCTAGAATGGCTTCACACCTTTTGTCTTACTGGCAATGTGACTCTAATTGGACAAAATGGGAACCAAACTTGGAGAGAAAACCCAACCAGTGGAGAGTTTTGGTTTAGTCTGGAAATCCACATAAATCATGAAAATAGAGGATTTAAAATTCATGGGGAATATGAGATGGGCACTTCACATCCAGATATTATAAGATCATATAAGAAGTAGGCAACAGAGATCAACTAGTCCTGTGGCTAAGAGAACAATTAGCCAAACCTCAGCAAATTTCAGCTGTGGTAGTTCCAACATTCCAAGGACTAGATTTGGGTTGAGGAGGCAGAATTCAGTGGATGAATCACACTCTCCACTGGGAAGGTTAAGGAGTAGAACTGGGAGAATTGTTTGTGTTCCCAGAAGTAGCACTTCACGCAATAATTTTAGAAGTCAAACAAGTCAATCAGGTGGTAATGAACTCAGACAAAGGGAGGGACAGAGATTTGGAGCATCACAAATTTGGGAAAATGGGCCTAGAACTAATGTTATGGTGAGAAATACAAACCACAGATTAGAGCCAATAAGATTGCAGTCTACTTCCAGTAGCCAAAGCCACTCACCAATTCAGCAGCAATGGTATTGTTTATAATTCCCAAAAGAAAAGTAGACCTTCACAGCAAACTAGTAGGAGGTCTGTGAGGAGAAGAGGTATAATTTAGGTCTTCTTGGAACCAGATAGAGAACACAGAGGCACTACATATTCCCAGTTCCCTAAGTCAAGACTTGTGTCAAGAATAAATTGTGTCAAGGCTTGTGTCAAGTAAAAGAAGGGAAGGGTTCAACTAATCCTCACCTGCAGTTCAGTAGCATCTAACAATTACAGTGGGCCTTCAAGTAAGAAGGGTTCATCCTGGAGAAAATAGAGATCAGGATAGTATTTCAAATAGGATCTGAACCAGAGCAGGGTTGGCAGAAAACACAGTCACTGTTGAAAGCAATAGCAGGGGATTTTGCAGAACTATTTCTTGTTTAGAATGGTCAGGCATTCTAACCTATGTTAGTACCATAACAGTGCCTCTTCATAGGATTTCTGAGAATGAGCTTATTGAGATGTTCTGTGGCTTTTTCATCAACTTTTAGGTACATCATAACTGGGTTGGGAGAATTGACTTCTCTAATGGAGGCAGAACCAGAATCAGAAATTCAGAGAAATGGTCAGCATTTGCCAGAACTTAATAGTTTTGGTACAGCTGATGACAGTAGCCAGCGAAGTGAAATTTCTTCTCAAAACAGGTGATCCCAAAGAGATAGCACTGAAATGCCAGGTGAAAATGAGTCCAGCTGGCCTCAGAACAGAAGCAGTGACAATAGAATTTGCAAGCAGTTGTAAAATTCAAAGAGTTTTGTAGAAACTGGAACACTATCTATTGTTTGCCTTTCTCACTTCTTTTTATTAAATGAAGGTGATGATGATCAAATACATGGTTTAACCAAAGAGCATATTGATAGTCTTACTACCTGAACTATGAGTATAGCAGCATTGATAGTGAACTAGGTAAAACTTGACTTTCTAACTGGAAACAAGCTCAGGCTTATACCCTGTATGAACTAATTTCACATTTACTGATGGTTGTATTGACCCATGGCTGTGAGAGAACTGCACTTGCCCAGTCTGTGGGCTTCCTGTTTTAGATTCTGGTATAGCAAACAATGGGTGAAATGAAGGAATCTATTCAAATATTGTATTTTAATAGATCTGAGTGTGTAAACATTCTTTCATGGAGTTGTAATGAGCTAACCAGGACGAAAAATAAGATTATAGTTTGAACTATTTTTGTGTGCTTTTTTTTTTAACTTGTTCAGACTAGAATTTATATAAATTCAAAATAAAACTTTTGGGGCCAGGAAAATGGTTCAGTGGAATAAGTGCTTCCCTGGCAAGTGCAAGGGTCTGAGTCAATCCCAGGTTCCAAATAAATAAATAAATAAATAAATAAATAAATAAATAAATTATTAAATTATCCAGAAGTACAGCTTAATGTTGCTAGAACCAAATAATCTCTAAAATGTTTTTATTTTGGTAATTTTGTCATACTAAGCACCTTTGTATCTTCACAAATCAATGAGTTAAAAACATTCCTCTTTTCATAGTATTACAGCAGACTTTACTTGAGTATTTAAGTTTCATAAACTTAGTACTATGTCTAGCCATTAATATCAAAGGTTTTCAAAGAATGTTTGGACTGAATGTTTACTATGTATATTTAAGTTACCTGAAATGATAATTTAATATACAACATACCATTTATATATATATATATTTTTTCTTTTTTTTAGATTAAAATATTTTGTCTAAAAATTGTAAGTCTGAATTTTTTTTCAGGCATTCAACTCAGGACCCTGTACTTGCCAGGCAAGCACTTATTCTACTGAGCTATCTCAAGTCTGATTCTTATTTAAGGTTTTGGGCTAATATTGCATATGGCGTAATGTTTCATATTGATAAAAATCATCTCTGAAAACAGATTAAGTTATAATTTTGAGCTAAATATAATTTATTGAAGCATATTTGACAATCTGACTTACTAATATGAAATACTGAATGAGTATTTCTTTATTCAGAAATGGAATGTGGGAAAATTAGAACATACAGATTGAGTTAAGCCTTTATTTCTTTGAATTTTAGAGAAGGGTCTACAGGGTGTTCAGGTTCTCACTACTAGATTGGACTCATGGTAATCTGCCTACTTACAGTCTCCTAAGAGCTAGGATTACAGGTGCACACCACCACATCCAGTCTCAATTGCCATCTCAGTGTCTTGGTGGAGGGGCCAGAAAGGCAAGCCCAGGGATCGAAGCCCAGGTCCCTGCATCTGCTTGCAGGTGCTATAATCCACTGAGAAATTTGGCCAGCTTTTAAGCTTTTTTTTCTTGAAATATGCAAAACTTTTTGGGGGTTAAATAAGGTATACAGTATGCATGGTTTCTGAAATTTAGTTTATGAAAATCTAAAAAGTCTATAAAGAATTAAATGAATGGATAATACATTAAGTTCACTTGGAGTTCATATAACTCCAAAAGAAAAATCCTGAAAAGAATGTAGAATTTATCTATACACAAAGAATGCACTGAAAATCTATTTCTATCAATAAATAATAAAAGAAAGAAAAAAAACCTGATGGAAATTCTTAGAACCATTACCTTAACCATCTTGTTTATGTAAATATATGGTCATGCCCTACCATTTTTCCTAACTTCTTTTTTCTCTCTCTTTGTTGTTTACTCCTTAAATTCTCTCTCTCCATTTAACTGTGTTATACCTTGCAGTTTTTGTTTCTTCTTTTGAGTTCTTAGACTAGGGAGATAATGCGATATTTACACATGTGTGTCTAGTTTACTTCACTTATGAGTATGTCCTCGAGTTGCATCCACTTACCTACAGAGCCTTCAAGTTTGTTTCTCTTTATAGCTGAATTATACCCCATTGAATAAAAATACCACATCGTTTCATCCATTCCTCAGGTGATGGGCATTTTGGTTGTTTCCAAATTTTTGCTATCACAAATTGTGCTACTATTAACATGGGCACACATATATCACTCTGACATAATGTTTTCGCTCTTCAAAAAAATGCTTATAAAAAGTTGTTAAAAGTAAATAAGAGATAAGGAAAATAAAATGTCATAGGATTGTCCTGTTGCAATGTTGTATATGGTTTGATTTCTAAATTTCTGTATAAAAGATGTGTAATTTTATTTTAACATTATATAGGGATTTAAGTTTTATAATATCAATGGTTGTTTGGGAAAATAGCAGTTCCATTTTATGTCTAAGGTATTTAATATTCAGACAGTAACGTTAAGTTTAATGGCCTTTGTTACAGGGTAATGATATTTCTAAGGTTCTCTTCTAGATGTTTAACAACTAAAGTTTTCAGACCAAAAACTAGAGGGATCAATGAACTAAAAGAATAGCCAATATTTTGACCCTACCTCTTCAAGGTCAGAGAGAACTCAGAACATAAAAGAACCTCTGCTGTGACATCCTGTAACTAAGTGGTGTCCAAAATTTTCTGATCAAGGAGATTATTGGGCCACACAAGAAAATGATCAATGATGTATAGTATGCCTAAGGAGAGCCATCTAGAGAGAAAAAATTTTCTCAGGTTTTCGCAGAGAGCAAATTGTTCAAGCAATGGCCATGACTCATCTAGATGGATAACGCTGACCAAAGATACACAAGGTACTGTACATGGTTCCAGGGTAAATCCAGAGGGGATTTGAATGACTTTGTCAGATAGCAAAAGTTACATTTTTAGTTATATAGGTCTTGCTTTAACTTGTTCTTAACCATCCAGCAGAGAAGCATAACCATAAGATGTTAAAAGTAAAGCTATATTAATATGCTAAGCTGTAAAAGGTTAAAGGCAACAACTTCTGACAATTTCCATTAGTGCTGGTAACTCACTACTATTATGGACTATTGGACTACATTGGGTTATTCTGCTGAACTCAAGTACCCTTAATCTTTGGTCTGGCATCATGTATGAAAAGGTCCTTTAAAGTCTTCTCCAAATATGTCTTCTCTAACTGCAGTG
>NW_004524647.1:63753-65938 GCF_000260255.1 Octodon degus
ATATCAAACATCTTAGGCATAATATGGAACAGGTATTTTTCATCAAGTATTGATATGTTGAACTTTAAGTCCCTACAGAATACAATGAAAAAAACATCTAAAAATTAGAATGTATTTTAAAAATAGACATAAAGAATTATATACTTCTTATGTTTACACTTAAATCCAAAAATATCACCATATACAACCTTGAAGATGGACAGCCCCACAATATTCCTTTTCCTGTTTCTGGCTTTCATTCACCACCCCCTTCTTTTTGAAGTGTAAGGATGTATTCCAGAAATGGGAGGGGAGAAAAATTTACTCTGAAAAAAAAAAAAAAAAAAAACGTCATGTGGATACGTAAAAATAGGCAATGGGACAATAGGATTGAAAATTTAGAGCAGAATTTGGCCTACTGGCCCACATGGCAAGGGAGTAAACTACTTGTGATGTTTAATGTGAAACTATATAAAAGTTACTGGTTTTGTGAGCAAAGGTCCCAAACTCTTAGCTGAGAATGTGATTTCTCAGTTCAAATAACTTTTCTACCCTGAGGGTAACAATTTTTATTCAGCTTTGCTTGAAAGAAACTGACATAATTTAAAGTTTTTATTTTTCCTCCTGTATTCTAATAAAACATATTTAGTATTACTTGGTGGAATTCTGCCCTGTTATCTGATGCCACATTTTCATCTAGAGCCATTGGAATTAACTCAAACAGTATATACCAAAACATTCACTAATAAATTAAGTAATGATATATATTTTTGTACAATTTGTACAATTTATTTAATAAAACTGAACAACAGGGATGGCCAAATAGCTCAATGAATTAAATCACCTGCAATAGGCACAAGGACCTGAGGTACAGGCCCCGCTCTGGGGCGCAGTAACTTGGAGATTCAGACTGGGTGTGGTGGGGCGTGCCTGTAATCCCAGCTGTTGGGTGGAGGATCACTATGAGTCCAATCTAGTAGTGAGACCCTGAACACCCTGTAGACCCTTCCCTAAAATGCAAAAAAAAAAAAAGAAAGAAAGAAAGAAAACTAAAACAGCAATGCATTGTTATTTCTTTTGTATTGTGCTCAAGTAATATTTTATTTTATAGTTTTATATTTGCTCATTGAAACACACACCATGAGGCACACATTACTATGAATGAAGAAAAGTTAAAAGTCATAGGGAATAAATTTCTAAAACAACTAATGGCCAGAGATCTTTGATGATTTCTCAAGATCTTCACAGTGACTTAATAACTTGGATTATGTTTCATCATGCCACTCCACTAATTCACAGTAATATAGTATTTATTTGATTGTGTCTGTTTGTCTTGAAACTTTCTAATACTACTGAGAGTGTGCAAGACTGTTTTGTCAAAGAAGCAATGTTTTAGAAATGAAAATTTAAAAAAACCATGTATTGTACAAGAGGATGCAAATTTCAAGCTAGATGCATCTATCCCTTCTTTTGAAACCATACATGTGTAGAAAAATACTGTGACCTGCCCAATGTTATACAAATGGAATCAGAGATCTCAAACATTTATCTTCTAGTTTACAATTTTTTTTTATATATTTGGTACAGAGTCTACAGGATCACACTACACAGATTGGACTCATACTGTTACTCCTGTTTTCAGCCTCCCAAAAGCTGGGATTGCAGGCACGCGCCACCACGCCCAGTCTCAATCACCATCTCAGCATGCCCCGGGGGCAGTGCCAGTTTAGCACACTAGGATAGAACCCCTGGTCTCTGAGTCTGCCTAAGAAGACTCTTTAATTTGCTGAGCTATCTGGCTGGACATTGGATTACAATTCTTTTTACTCTGTTATTTCCATTTCATTTCTTTGTTGATTAATCTGTCTACTGTGATCCACTGGCAACTTCAGGAGTCATTCTTGATATTCATGAAGCATCTGTGACATGAAAGTATATAAACAAATTTTAAAATGATCTCTTTTCTAATTTTAATATCACTCAAGCAGATAATCATAGATATTATCCATAGTTGAAGCACAAGAAGGTTTCTATTCACAGAGACCTGTTACTCAGTTTTACATTGCTAGACAATGGGGAATTTGGATGAGAATCTCCATATATTCCACAAGAACTTGAAATGTTCATCTGTTCATATTGATTCATAACATGGTAAGTTATTTCCCCTTGGTGAAAATCACAATTTGTCACAGAGAGCACATTGGCC
>NW_004524647.1:67398-71810 GCF_000260255.1 Octodon degus
GCCGTGACTCATCCACATGGCTGACACTGACCAAGGTTCTACAATCTGAGGTTCAGGATCTCAGGATAAATCCTGAGGGGATTTCACTGACCTTATCAGACCCAAAAGCTACAACTCTTGTTGCATACATCCTGCTTTGCCTTGGTCTTAACCATCCAGAAGAAAAGTATAATAACCAAATATAAGAAGTAAAGCCATGCTGTTAAGTTGATCTATAGGGGACTCAGGTCAACAATTTCTGATATTGCCAGTCAAGCAGAAGACCCAATACTATTATGGGCTACTGGACTTTTTTTAGAATATTTTACTGAGTTTACACACCTGTAATATTCTAATAATGGAACTTAACAAAAAAAAGGGTATACAGATGAATGTCCATTTTGTATCTGTGTATTCAAAGTGGATAGGATAGATATATAGTTACATTCTCTTAATGAATAGAGGGATTTGTTCTAATGATGTTTGTAAATAGGATATCATGTCCATATCTTTTACAGCAATTAACCCCTAGGAAGAATGTATGCAATGTGTTAATTTTTGAAACTGTCATACCAATTTGATTTGAAACTGTCTTATTGCTATTTGTTTCTCAATAAAATTATGAAAAAAATAGAATCCCCTTGCTGACTGTTGTATCTGGAGTATTGTTGTGATTAGTCCAACTAACATGTTGCAACTAAAGAAGTAGAGGGTTTCTACCAAATTGTGGCTAATTTTAGACAGTTAAGGAAGTCTTATCAACATCAAAAGTACCATCCATCTTACTCCAAGGTAAGGTGGGCAGGTAGGAGGTGCTGCAGAAGAGAAATAGCTCATGACAGGCAGAAATCAAATAAGTAACAAAGTTTAAGCAACTGCCAATGGCAGCAGCCCCCTTTATGTCCATTGTATTCAACCCTACAACACACATTTAGGGAAGCAACACTCACACCCAGGGTAGACCTTCCCATTATTCACATCTAGGCCAAATCAATCAGTGGACTAACTAAGTAATCAAACCCTTTCACCCCAGCATCATAAACTTAATACCAGCATGACAGAATCTTAATTCAGACAACTCTGCAAAGCCCCACCTATGACTGCATGAGGTTTAAGAAGACATCTAGACAGAGCCATAACAATTAATAAGTGGAGGACCTGATCTTTCAGTTTCCTTCTCAAAATTATTTATACATTTATATTATTGATTTCAATAACCAGCTTGATATATCAATGAATTTTGAAGCTATATAGATATGATTTGCCATGATGCTGCAATACAATAGCCTCTTAACATGCATTTTGTCTTTGTTGCATTGAACTATTGTACTGATTAACTCAGGTAATAGCTGTTCTGGGCTGAATTTACCATCTGCATGTCCCGTGAGGTACAAGGGATAAGGAACAGTAGTTTGGCTCAGTGTATTTGATTTTATGCAAATCCAGACCAAGTTTTTACTCAGCATTCTAAAGTAGATTTTGGAAGGATTTGTTTTCTACCTTCAATACGAAGTTTCCAAATGACCTAGTTCCATTTTGAAACCACATATGCAAAAAGAAAAGAATACTTGAAATACCTTGAAATTTAAGTGATGAGGTCACTCCATCTACAGAGTACAACCACAGAATAAAATGCTTAGCCTTTAGAAGGGACAAATGTGTTTTCAGAAAAGGAAATCTTCATTATAGTTTCTTGAATGCCACTCACTCAGAGAAGGTGAATCAACAGGAACAAAAGACCTTGAACATAACTGCTTTATATGCCTATTTAAATACAAATTGTGTTAAATTTGTAGTAATGTTAAAACAGCTTAAAATATACAAAAATACTTCTATAACCAAATACATGAAAATGATTTTTATGTAACTTATTATGGTTTATACTGAGGGAGTTCTGAGAATGTTAACTTTTTATTACTTTTCTTTAAAACATTGATTTATTTGTATTTAGTCTTAAATATTGTTAAAATAATATCTTGAACAAATATGTTCTTAGAATATCATATTTATGATACCTATGTTGCCATCCAAAAATCTAGTATATAATTTTTCAGTCATAATAAAAAATTTAATAACATGGAAGCTTAAAACAATGTATTGTAATGCACTATTTATGATTGTGTATTATTAAAGAAAAATCATTTCTTGTTAATAATTCAGTTGATATATTTTGCCAAAGTCCACAGTCTAATTACATAGTTTTAGCCTCCATTAAACACATGGTCCAGTAGAAGAAAAGTTAAGGGAACTGAGACATACAGTGCAGTGGAATAGCTCTCTGGTTGGCTCACCACAGCATATTAGAATTGCACACTGGAGGATTTTCTTATTTCAACTAATAGTGTCACAGGCATTTTTCAAGGAAAGTTACCTGGAAGATGATACCTAACAGATTAGTAGAAGTCAGCTAAAAAAAAATGAAGTGCTGCAGTTATACTGAGCCTCTTATCGATGATATAGAGGTAATGAGGATTTGCAATTCTTCAAAAAGCAAAAGAAATTCGATATGGTTAAGAAATAGACTTCTTGGAAAGCTAAAACAGATTGGGAGTAGTGAGACTGAAATGGGACACTGGAATCATGTCATAAATATCCCTTTTAATAATTTTAAAACTTGAGCTACTTTCTATGGATGCTTAGTTCAATGAGAAGAAAGTTTGAACTAATAATGTTTAGACAAGATATCATGTGTACATCTTGTAATATGAATAACTACTACAAAAACAACAATATGCAATGTATTAATTACTATAACTGTCATACTAACCTGTTTTGAAACTGTCTCATTGCTACTTTTTTCTCAATAAAATTAACAAATTAAGGAAGTAGTGGGGTTAGATTTAGGTATTAGAAAAGTGAAGGAATAAACACAGAATGAAAACAGAGAATAAAGGCTCAATGACACATGTGGAGCCTGTTACAATGGTTTCAGGTGTGAGATTCATTTGCCCTCAAGGTAGAAAACCACTAAGTGAGGATGGGAAGAAATGGATGGAAACATAATATTTTTTGAGGATTAAAGTAGTAAGCTTCATTTGTTTGGGTGCAAAGGAGTGGGCATGAAAACTCAGGAAAACTGTTTATACTTTCGCAATATGCAAATATTAACTCTTTATTATCATTTCTATTTGTAATATTTCTATTACACTGGTAGAGAGCTCTACAACAAAAGGTAGAAAACCCAGGAGGTTGAGTTTGTAAGTGAACCTGCTGAGATCACTGGGGCATAAAAGTTTTATATTTCTATAGGACCTTAAGTGAAGTAGCTAGCAGAAATTTGGAACTTTGGATTTTAAAGCTCAAATATGAGGCCTGTGCTAAAGATCCTACTTCTTGAAATGTAGGTAGAAATCTTAAAGACATAGGGGTAGGTAGAGTGTTCATGAACAAAAGCCGAACTGTACTAGAAATACTTCGAAGAATTAACAACTGGGATCTCATCTTTTTAAAAGTTTCTGTACTTCAAAGCAAATCTCCAGCAGAGTAAAGAGAAAACCCAAAAATGGGAAAAAAATATAGCTGACTGTCCATCTGACAAAGGTCTTCTATTTAGAACAAATAAAACATTTAAAAATCACCCCCCCCACATTCAAAGACCTAATCCAAAACTGGGCAGCTGAGATGAATATATGCTTTTCAGATGAAGAAGTAAATAAATATATTAAAAAATGTTCAACATCATTGGTCATTCAAAAAATGCAAATTAAAATAGCACTGAGATCCCATCTCACCCCAGAAAGAATGGCTAACATCTAGAAGTCAGGCAAGATAGCTCAGCAGTCTAACACCCTTGCTTAAGGAAGCTTAGGCAAGTGCAAAGGGACCACGGTTCTATCCTTCATACCATATGCCATGCCAGACCTATGCTCAGGGTGAGTTGAGCTGACTACAAAGAAAGAAAGTCATCCAATAATGCATGCTGGAGAGGCTGTGAGGAAAAAGCAACTCTTCTCCACTGTTGATGGGAGTGTAGACAGGTAAAACTACTAAGTAAGTCATTACGAAGAATTTTAAAACTCATTCAAGCCAACTATTCCTTCCTGGATATTTTTTCAAAAGAACTGGAAACATCATACTACAGTGATATACAAACATGCATCCACGTATATAGCAGCACAATTTGTCATAGCTAAATCCTGGAAACAACGCAGATACTCATCAACTGAGGAATGGATAAGGAAGATATGGTATTTCTGTACAGTGGAGTATTATTCAGCTATTAAACAGGATAAATTTGAGACTTTTGTCAGTAAATGGCTACAACTAGAGACCGTACTCTTAAGTGAAAAAAGTCAGACTCACATGTATAAACATCATATTGTCTCTTTAGTGTGAGAACCTGAAGGAAAAATGGAATCTTAAGGATATATATTTGGAAAAGGGAATGATTCAAAAAGAAAGAGTTACTGAGTTGAGAAGGACAGGAGAGTGTA
>NW_004524647.1:71945-75011 GCF_000260255.1 Octodon degus
TTTGTACTCTATTTAAAAAGCAAAATTAAAAAAGATTCCACCTCTGGAGTTGTCAACACATAGTTTGTAAATAAACATGTAAGGGTCAATCATATTACTTACAGAAGCTATGTAAAGGAATTGTTCTAAAACTAGGGTTAGATGAACAAACCAGTAAAACTGATAAGATTCAGAATCCTGGGTAGCAGAATCATGTAGTAGGTCCATGTATTCTTTACACATCTGCACTGTAGAGAAATAGGTACCCTTCTCATGACTTTGATAGAGAAGATCCTTAGATCTTATTCTGAAGCAAAAGAAGATTTTGCATTGTAATCTGAATAGTAGCTGAGTGTAAGTGATAGATGGTGAAAGAGTAACCAGAGAAATGGAAAGAAAACCAATGAAACACTATAAATTCTATGAAGTAAGGTTGGTTCAAAAGGAGTGATTGACAAAGTCAAAGCCATGAGAGCTAAAGTAAAAATGATGGCTGATGTATCGTCACTAGATTTAACAGAAAAGAGGTCAAGATAAAGTTGGCAAGAATAATTTGTTGAGTGGTGTGGGCTGCAGGCAGATTGCAGTGGGTTGAGGGTTGAATATGAGATGAAGAGACAAGAAGCAGGGACAAAAATCTTTTAAAAGAAGTTAGGACTAGAAGCAAAGAGGGTTGCTGCAGCATAATGTGGAGCTAAAGGTGAATATTTTTAGCAAGGAAACATCTTGGGGAAAAGTTTCACCTCACACCTGACATGCTCCTTCTCTAATATGATTCTGAAATTGTTTTAGTAAAATAATCCTTGTAGTACAACTTACATGTTGTAAAATTCAACCATTTAAAGTGTGTGTTCATTTCAATGTATTTTCATAAAATTATAAAGCTGTACAGCCCTCATCACAGTCCAGAATTAGAATACTGTCATTGTCCCAAAAATACTCTCATGCCCGATCGCATTGAATTCTTGGTCCCAAACACAATCAGCCCCAAACACAAATGCAGTTTCTGTCTCAACAAATTTACCTTTTCTAGAATTTTGTGTAAGTCATATAATAGGCAATACTCAGTGATGGGTTCTGTCATTTAGTAAATGCTTGATGAGTGTCAGCCTGATGTAACTTGTCCCAGCAGTACTGTTAATGAATTATATTGTTATATGTCCCATATACAGTTTGCATGTGCATTCATAAACTGGTTAGCATCTGGATAATTTTAATATTTTGACTCTCATTCACAAAAATGCTGCTATGAATATTGGCGTGTAAATGTTTCCCTTTCTCTAGGATACTTACCTAGGGGTAAGATTTCTGTGGGTTGAATAATTCATGTTGAACCTTCTAAAATATTGCCAAGCTTTTGCAAATTGGAAACAACATTTTGTGTTCACACTGCTCCACCCCCGATAAGGTGATATTTTATTTGCCTTTATATCAACATTCATTTAGTTAGCCTGAAAGGACAAAGAATTGTGTTCCCTTTGACTACCAAAGAGGAACAAAATAATGTACTACTTTTTTTTTTTTGCATTGCCATGAGATAAAGAACACTTGAAATATGAGTGAGCATCGGCCTGTCCTGCAGCTGTGGTGCATACTGCTGTGCAGTCTGCCTAAATCCACAGCGTCACACTCTGAAGAGAGCTTGTCCATTCTGTCCTTCACTCATTTTACCTTTCCACCTTCATTTGTTTCAGAGATAGATATAATAGCAGATAGCTGGTGTGAGTCTACATAAAGGAATTTTGAAGATGTATAAAGTGTCCAGTGGAACAAGAAGAAGGAGGTCCATAGATTCTGCTAGACTCATGCAGAGACTTAGATATATTGATTATATGCTAAAGCCTCACTTGGTGGAAACTGGAAAAATCATTAAACTTTCTGTAAGCTCAATTTCCACAGAGTGTGATAACACTGATGTTAGAAGATATTTCAAGATTAAATGAGATTCTATGGGGAGAGCTCCTTACAAATTTCAACCACAGAATTGGTGTCCATGAAGTAGTAAGTGTTCTTATTTTAAAACAGAAAGTATGCATAAGAGTGTAGTCATGTAACAGTGCATCTTTATGTATGAAATCTATTTCATACTTCTATTTATATGTTGTTTTAATTTACTAATATCCTAGGTTATGTATTTTAAATTAAAGCCTCACTAAATTTAGAACCAGAGTTTTTGTTGGATGTTGATAAACATCACAATAAAATGAAAACTTCTTCCATTAGTTTAGAGGAGCAGTATACCAGGAAGTTTGTTAAAACCTATATCTGGAAGTACAGATACAAGTAGACAGTGTGAGATGTGGCTCAGATTCAGTGTCTTAGGATTTTGTTGCTCTGGTACACAGAAGATACATGGTCAAAAATGTCCTAAATTCTAGCTACTCAATAGGCTGAGGCAGAAAGATCACCAATTCAAGGCTCCTCCAAGCAATTTAGTAAAATCCTGCCATTAAAAGGGGACAGTGGTATGGGATATACTTCATCATGAGATCACTTGCCCAACGTGAATTTAAACTCAAGCAACACACACACACACACACACACACACACACACACCCCTAAATCTGATTATTACTACATCTCACTGTTCAGCAATTTAAAACAGCATTCTTCTTCCCAGCATGCTCCAATACTCACCACACACCATTTTCCTTTATTATCTTAATAGCTGAATTTTGTCCTGGAATAGCCAAAATTTGCTTCAAAATTTTATTAACGTATATTGAATGTATATTGCTGTCTATGTGTCTTTCTGCCAGTCTCTGTCTCTCTCATTTGTTTGTTTGGTAAATATTCTCTATTAGGTCATTAAGTGGTTTATCTTAATAGAGTATTATATTTCATAATTTTAAAACTAACCTGCCCCCAGAATGCAGAGCGTTGTTCTAATATGGAAATGAGGAGTTCTCAGAAAAGATCATTCTGATTAAACACCTTTGACAGATCATCACAGCATTCGAACAGACATTTCTAGTAGGGAAATAAAAAAGCTTCTTAGGCCAAATATAATCTGCACCATTCAGGTTTCCATCTCATCTCCTGCAGGAAAAATGGGCTACCTTCAGTATCCAATTATTTTGCCTGGGA
>NW_004524647.1:75111-76707 GCF_000260255.1 Octodon degus
TATATATATATATATTTAAAATAGCAATCATCATGTTAACATGTATGGTAAGCAACAAAAGAGTTTGTGTTGATGAAGAGTTTCAAGTTATATTTTCAACTGAAATGCACATTTTGAAAATATCTATACTATTTTCTTTGGTGTGATCAATTTTCAAGACAATCTAATTCCTCTAAGTTTTTAGCACTAAATATATTCTTGTACCTGAAAAGCACATCAGGCACAGGAACTAGTTTGGTATGCCAGCAAAACTAGTCAGAAGCTTGATTATAGCCTGCCATACCTACCCATAATTTAGCCTTCAAAGCTTAAATTATCAGAACCTCAGGTGCAAACAATTTTGTTTTATGTGGTTTTAAGAAAATCTGTAAACAAGCACTTAAATATCTTGAGATTATGTATAAAAATCTTTATCTGCAAGTACAACTCATTGTGTTGAACACATGCAGGCTCCAGGTTCATCCCTTGTATCACAGACACAGACAGACAGACACAGACACAGACACAGACACAGACACAGACACAGACACACACACACACACACACACACACACACACACATACTTTCATTAGGCTTCTGGTTATAAATAAAACAATTTGGAATGATTTGTTTTCTACTTGTAGCTCAACCACAAGGCAACACACACTGACACTACACTATTTGAAAAGACACTATTGGCTTTTGCTCAATATCACTAGTTATTTTTAATTTTTTTCTGTATTTTAGGAAAATGTCTACAGGGTGTTCAGGGTCTCACTACTAGACTGAACTCATAGTGATCCACTTGTTTATAGCCTCTCAAGTGCTGGGATTACAGGTGCGCCCCACCACGCCCAGTCTCAATTGCCATCTCAGCAAGCCCCAGGTGCGGGGCTGGCATAGCAGGCCTGGGAATCAAACCCTGGCCCCTGCGCCTGCTTGTAGATGCTTTAATCAGCTGAGCTATTTGGCTGGCCCTCACTGGTTATTTAGTATACTGAACATTTTAGTATTTTTGCAGTGTGTAAATTAAATCTAATTTTATGAAGGCCTTTCTAATTCAATCCAAGCAGTATAATACAAACCAAAAGTAATTTGGGGGAAAGTTTAAAAATATATTGTCGTTATGTTATACATTTATTTTCCTTACCTCCATAGAATTGATAGTTAATACATCTTAAATAATTTGCTTCAAGTACTATGATTCATACAGTATATTAATTCATCTTGTCATAATAGTTCACAAAGTAAATGCTGAGTGATGAGTTCAATAACAAAAAAGAAAAACCCTCTAAATCTTAGACTGGTTCTGTGTGTTGCCTAAGCTCACAAAATTTGCAAGGTACGAGATGGGTAAATTTTTTTCTTGAAATCCACATTCCTAGCTGCTCATTCTCTTAACTTATGCTGACACTATATTATAATGTCTTTGTAATTGTACATTTAATGTTTAAATACTTTAATACTTAGAATCAAAGAATGTAGTTATACAAATATTCATCCTTATATTTAATAAAATATTGTATATATATCTCCTTAAGTCATACAGAATCTTTATATGAACAGAATATTAAAGGTGTAAGGGTGGGTAGCAATCTCCTTTGGTATTTTTCTTT
>NW_004524647.1:76807-83460 GCF_000260255.1 Octodon degus
CATCCTTATATTTAATAAAATATTGTATATATATCTCCTTCTTAAGTCATACAGAATCTTTATATGAACAGAATATTAAAGGTGTAAGGTTGGGTAGCAATCTCCTTTGGTATTTTTCTTTCTTTTTTTTTTTTTTGCTATTGCAAAATAATTATATATGTGCCCTCAAGTAATTAGGAAAGACGTTGTTGTTCAGCTGAATTTTAAACTAATTAATCTGACCTAATTTCTGTCAAAAATAATTAGGATAAAATAGGTCCTCTCTAAGCAACTCTTTCATGCTAAGATGCTAAAGCACAGTATCTCCTGAGTATGCAGAAAATTGGGAGCATCATTTATTAATAGTTTTAGAAGAAATGGCACAATGCTACTGTGTGAATTGCCACCTTTTAAGTTCACATATTTAAAGAAAGACAAGAAGCTGAGCTTATACTGGGCCTTTGATAATTCAGATCTGTAACAGAACATGGTTTACATTTCAAATATGGAAGCTAGTCCTCTCTCATCCAGAAGGCTTTTGGGTGGTATGTACTCAATTTCTCATCCATGAACCTTTCCAACTATACAGCTGATTAAACCATCTTTTTTATTTTAAAGAGAATAAAAACTCATTTCCAAAACATTAGAAACAATAGGGAATTTCAAAAAAAGATGATATATTATATGTTATTGTCTTCAAAATAGTTATTCAGATTACCAGATATGAGCATGCAAAATTGGTCAACAAATAAACATTAACTGTTCACTTCAATAAACCATCTTCTGACACATATCTGTCCAAGAGTCTTCTTAAGCATCCTTGGTGATAAAATGGATTGGGGAAATGCTTCATGTCATAATTGAGTCCGAGTCTATACGGTTCAAGGAAGATTAAATAAGGAATAGTGAATGAACAAGCTTTACCCACAGGAGGACTTTGTCTACAAGCTGTGATGATCTGGAATTGCAAGGACTGTAATGGTTGACTACCAGGTGCCTGTTATCACTGACTGCTGCTCTCATCACCAGTTATCCTGCAGGAGCCTCTTCTCTGTCCTCTCGCCTTGCTCTCTGATACACGAAGGAACTCTGGATAGGAGAGTACTGTGAAGCCCGTATATCACTTCCAAAAGCAGTTCCGAGTAACTAATTTCCTTATTAAACCTATGCACCCTTTGGATTTTTTAGTTTTCCCTCCTCCACCCCCACCTAAGTTAGTTTCTAGGCAACCAATAAGCACTGAATTACATTAAGCTCTTTATTTCAAGGCTGTGGTTCAGGAGATTGCCGCATATTTGTTGGCTCATTTGTAGACTACAGCATAAAATTTATTAATTCTGTTTAATCTTCAGTACTTGCTGATTTGGTTCTAAACCACACTACCTGTCTGTTTTTCATGTTTAAATTACCTAAGTGTTGCAATGCTCTTTTATATATAAATTTGGCAAAGGTTCTATGAGGATGTGGTTTAGAATCACAGGAGCAGATTTTCTAGATTTTCCAGTACTGGGAGATATTTCAGCACTGCAGTATAGTTTATTTTGAAATTAAAAATTTCAAGCTCTTTGTTGAATTTCTGCCATGTCCACAGCTGACTTTTCATAAGAAAGTACAGAGATGCATGTTTTAGGAATGATCTGAAAATGTAGTAAGCATCTTATTATTTGTTTTAGTATGTTAAAGCTTTGATGTGGAAAGAGGCTCTTAGAAATATTAATTTTGGGGATGAGTGAAGGAATCAAGGCCAGGCTTTGAAGACAAAGTTCACCTAGAATGGTGTGAAAGTGAAGATTAATCTTCCAGTCAAACTTTTATCTATTTTGAAAGTGAATGTTTTACAACATTCTCTCAAATATTCTCTCCCCTCTTTGCTTTCTTCCTATATCTCTGACACTATCACTTCTATTTCTTTCTTCCTCCTTCCCCATCTGAGTGTGTGTGTGTGTGTGTGTGTGTGTGTGTGTGTCTATTTTGCCAGGAGCTTCTATAAATCTTGGTATCCTATGTATTTATTCCTAACAACTGAACAAAACATATAAATGTTTGCTCACACTCTCATTTTTTAAAACACAAAGCATTGTTGAGGTTCAAGGCATAGCCAAGTGGTAAAGCATTTGGCTATCATGCACAAGGCTCTGGCTTCAATCTCCAAAACACAAACACAGACACAGACACACACACACACACACACACACACAATCACATCCAATAATGTACATTGGTTACACTAAAGGGATGTCTTAAAGAGTACTGAAGTAAATCCTTTTCAAATCTCAAAATTAACAGTAATTTCATTTTCTTTTCTTCTTTACAGTCTAGCTAGTAGTTAAAATACAGTGTATATGGTTGTGTGATTAAATAAATTGAATAATCTCATGGCAGAGAGAGCTAACTCTCTTCCAGTTTCATGGTAGACAAACCTTCCAGCACTTCCTGTTTTAGCAAGAATTTCTCCTATACCAGATAAGGAAGGTTCTGTCGTATTTTCTTTGTCTCTATCAATTCCATGGAATTGAATTTACGTCAGTCAGCATGAGCAGCAGTCATATTCATCACTCACAGTTCTGACCTGTATGTTCTTCTGTATGATCACCCAAGGACCTCTTTCTGGGCCAGGGAGATGGCTCAGTGGAATAAGCACTTCCCTGGCAAGTGCAAGGGCCTGAGTTCAATCCCTGGTTCTGAAAAAAAAGAAAAAGAAGAAACTCTAAGTACCTCTTTCTTTTTCCTCAAACGGTACAATATCAGTAAACAACTTACCTGGGAATAGCTTCTATTATTATATGGAACACATGTGCTCCCAGTACCTGCTAGCAACCCTACTAATCACTGGGACTGTGAATTTCTGTGTCACAACACTTAATATCACCTTCACTTATGAAAGTAACAAGCAAGTATTATGATAGGAATCTTAGTCAGTATAATCACAACCACTCTTGAATGCTTGCTACATACCACATACTGCATGTAAATCCCAAGCATTCTGTGGTAACCAACAGAAGAATGAAGTTTTTAGACTAGTGAGGAAAATAGCATTGCTGTAATAAAGTTACATATCCATTCAAGAAATGCAAAATAAAAATTAATTTGCTATGAAGTACATGATATAGTAAGAACTAAGGAGGATAAAATATTTTTATTAATTATTATTTGCAAAAGTTAACTTTAATTAAAAGAAACAAGATCTCAGATTATATACATACAAGCAACTGAGTTCAGTGTGGAATATCAAATTTAACAGTTAAGCCATTTCTTGCAATAACGGTATTTCCCTTATATTTAAGCTACAAAGACAATTAGATGAGATTGTGTGCATGCAGGGTGGTATGCTCATAGACTACAAAGGAACATAGAAAACACTTCTTTTGTTCTTTTCTTCCATAGATGAAGAGAAATACCTTTTCTAAGCTAATAATTACACTTTAAATATGTGAAAAATTTAGTGTGGGACAGGAATTACATAAGTTCCTATTTGTAACCATTTTTAAAATGGAATTTGTCATCTACAAACATGAGGCCACCATAAAAGACATATAAGTTAGGATTAGTCACATGTACAGAGAAGAATGCCTTTGTAAACTTAGCCAGGTCAAGGGACTGATAATTACCTGCTTCCCATCTTTCCCTTTCTACTTCCTCACAATACTTATTATTTTTAATCAATTTTATTAGTATATGTGCAAATATAATGCATAATATTTACATTTATTTGGGGGATTTTATGGTATCTTAAGTTAGTGTCTTGATAGTACCTTAATCCCAGCTAGCATCTTGATCATTCTTAGGCCCCATGCCACCACTCTTCCCTTTGTGATCATCCCCTTTTCCATCTCCAAAAGACTGCTTCTCTTTCTATCTTCTTTACTTTACTACCAAACTTAATTCTATTTTTAGTATTTCCACTAAAAGAAACCATGCAATATTTAACCTTTTGGTCTGAATTAATTCACTTAAAATTAAGGTCTCCAGATCCATGCCTTTTCATAAAAATGACTCAAATCCATCTTTCTTTATCCCTGAATTATATATATATATATATATATATATATATATATATATATATATATATATATATAACATTTCTCTATGGATAGGCATCTAATCTCCTTCTGTAGTCTAGTTATTGTGAATTGGATTCCTATGAACATAGTATGGATGAAATACCTTTTTCCTAGATAAGCACAGTCACTATCACCAAAATGGCCATATCACCCCAAGTGATATATAGGTTTAATGCAATAAGTATCAAAAAAGCAAAACCATTCTTCACAAAACTAGGAAAAAGTAATTAAATTTATAATCATTCATTTATTCATTTTTATTATCACATGTTAAATATATGATGAATATATTCATTATGGCTAGTTGCCACATGTGTCTAAATGGATAAAGAATGTGTGTTATTTACATATAATGGAGGATTATTCTGCTGTGCAAAAGGATAAATTTAAGTCATTTGTAGGAAAATGGATGTGCCTTGGTTCTATAATGTTAAGTAAAATAAATGAGACATACAAGCAGAAATATCACATGATTTCTCCTATAAAAGAAATCAAAAGTATAAATAGATTAAAGAGCAAAATTAAAACAAAATCATAGGGAACAGGGAGACCAGTCTTTTAAAAATGGGAAGGGAGCCAAGGAGGAGGGGAAGAGAAAAGAATTTAAATTTGTAGTGAAACAGAGGAGACGCAAAAGCCCAAGCTGAGGCAAAAATTCTAAAGGAGTAAAAGCAAAGCAGAAGGCATTACAAACCTGGATTTGAAGACCTACAATGAATACGTAGAAATAAAACCAGCAGAATATGGCACACAAACAGGCATGTACATCAGTCAACTGGAAAACACAAAGCAAACCCATGCAACTCTGACCATCTGAAGACTGATTAAGGGTCTGAAATTATACACACTGGATAAAGAAAGCCATTTTTTAATAAATGGTTCTGGGAAATGGGTTATCAATAGTCTGAAGAATGAAACTAGATTCATATTTATTTTCCTATTTTTGTTGTAATTAATTTTAAAGAGAGCATGATAGTTGATAAGACATTAGAAATGGTACACATTTAGAAGACCAAGAAGAGAGGTATTCAACCATGGTTTTTGTATTACACGTGACTGTCCGTCATGTAGTTGCTCAGATCACAGATATCAGCATACCAAATGAGTCAAGGTGAAAATGCTAGGCATTAACTGCTATTTTCAAAAAACTGATGGAAATTATAAGTACAATTATTTCAGCCATTCTGAATACATAACTGCAGGTTTTTCCCTCCTTTTACTACCTTTGTTAGATTAATTCAAAAGCATTCTATTTTTTTTTTTGTAAGCTACAATGAAGGATATTGTTTCTCTAATTTCTCTCTCAGTGAGATTCTTGTCTGTGTAGAGGAATGCTATTGATTTTTGAATATTGACTTTGTATCCTGCTATGCTACTGAATGTGTTTATTAATTCTAGGAACCTCTTGGTGAAGTTTTTTGGGTCTTACAAGTAGAGTACGATGTGATTTATGAATAATGATAGTTTAAATTCTTTACCTATTATTACTCATTTAATTCTCTCTCTTCTCATATGGCTCTAGCTAATGCTTCCACAACAATTTTTTTTGCTTTTTTATTTTTTATTAATTTTATTGAGAAACATATCAATGAGACAGTTCCAAAACTGATTAATGGGACAGTTTCAATAATTAATACACTGAATACTGTTATCTTCTTAGTGGTTTTTCATAGTACAAGATGCAGAAATGATATTCTGTGAAAATACTATTAGTACAAATCTTTCTTCTCTTTGAATTAAGAGAAAGTAGCTGTATGTCTATCTTAACTATTTTGTATGTACAGATAACAAATGGTCCTTCCTTTGCATCCCCGTTTTTTGTTTAGTTTTGTGAGAGATGAGTATTCAATTGGCATTTAAATATTGTAGGTACGTGAATTCTACAAAATAATAAAATATAGTCCAATAGTCCACAATAGTAGTGGATTATCCACAGTAATGGCAATGTCAGAAGTTGTTGACTTGAGACTTTCACAGCTCAGCATATTAATATGGCTTTACTTTATATACCTCATTTTTATACATTTCTCCCAGACTGTTAAGACCAAGATAAAGCAAGACTTATATAACAAGAAATGTATCCTTTCTATCCGATAATGTCAGTCAAGTCCCCTCAGGATTTAATGTATTATCCTCTACCGCAGTTTTCAGATCCTTTGTCAATGTCAGCCATGTGGATGAGTCACGGCCATTGCTTAATCAGATGGCTCTCTGTGAAAGTCTGAAAGAATGTTTTCTCTCCAGGTGACTCTCCTTAGGCACACTCTACATCATCGATCACATTTCTCTGTGGCCCCATTATCTACTTGATCAGGAAATTTGGGACAAAACTGCATTATGTGATGTTAGGTTTTCCTATGTCCTGAGAATTCACTGACTTTGGAAGGCTAGGGCCAAAATGTTGACTTTCCTTGCAGCACTTCTCTTTCTCTAATTTTTGGTCTGCAAACTTAGGTTGTTAATTCTCCAGAAGAGAAACTTATTATTACCCTACAACATATGCAGTTAAGTTTAACCTCACTATCTGTCTGAATATCAACCATCTTAGGCACAGCATGGAACAAGTCTTTTCCATCTAATATTGATATGTTACAATTTAAGTCTCTACAGAAT
>NW_004524647.1:85270-86270 GCF_000260255.1 Octodon degus
AAAAAATCTTTGACTTCTTTAGGTAGATTAATTCAAAAGTATTTCATTTTCCTTGGTGCTATTGTAAAATGTATTGTTTCTCTAATTTCCCTCTCAGTATTTGCTATGCATGTATAACAATGCAATTGACTTTTGGGTATTAACTTTGTATCCTGCAACACTACTGAATTTGTGTATCAATTCTAGTAGCTTCTTGGTGTAGTTTTTTGGGTCTTCCAAGTAAAGTATCATGTCATCTGCAAATAATGATAATTTGACTTCTTCTTTAACTATTCTTATGCGATTTATTTCTCTCTCTTGTGAAATGGCTCTAGCTAATTATTCCAGAACTATATTGAAGAGGAGGGGGGATAAGGGACATCCTTGTCCTGTACCAGATCTAAGAATAAAAGATTTCAGTTTTCCCCATTTAGAATTATGTTAGCCATTGGGTTGTCATAGAAGGCTTTTACCAGAGTGAAGTAGAGGCAATCTATCCCAATTTTCTGTATGCCTTCGAACATGAATGAGCTTTGGACTTTGTCTAAAGCCTTTTCTGCATCAACTGAGATGATCATGTGGTTTTTAGCTTTCGCTCTATTGATGGAGTATACTATATTTATAGACTTTGGAATATTGAACCATCCTTGCATCTCTGGGCTGAATCCTACCTGGTCATAGTGTATGATCTTCTTGATGAATTGTTGGATTATGTTTGTTATGATTTTATTGAGTATTTTGCATCTATGTTCATGAGGGAGATAGGCCTGTAGTTCTCTTTCTTAGTTGCATCTTTCCCTGGTTTTAGTATCAGTATAATTCTTGCCTCCAGGAATGATTTTGGGAAAACTGCTTCCTTTTAAATTTCTTCACAGAGTTTGAGAAGTATTGGGATTAAATCTTCTTTAAATTTCTTGTACAATTCACCTGTCAATCCATCAAGACCTTGGCTTTTCTCTGTTGCTAAGTTTTTACAATTACATTTTCAGTAGTCTTTTTATTATATTTCATATTTCATTGG
>NW_004524647.1:89175-90551 GCF_000260255.1 Octodon degus
CAACCCTTGGAAGTGAACCTGTTGTGCCCCTCTGTCTGGCCCCTGGCAGCATGTTGCGTTTTGGTCCAGAGAGATCCTGCGGGCAGGCGCACAGGAGCCAGAAGCTCTCCCTCACACTCAACAGGCTTGGGCTTGGGTTGGATCTGAGTGTCCCTAATGTGTAACAGAAGTTCTCACTCACTAGGTTGGCTTGGGCAGGGGCCCTGGAAGGGTCCCAAGGGCGAGGCAGAGGGTCTTACTCTCGTGGCATGCCTGGGTTTTGGTTCGGACTCCAGAACTATATCGAATGAGAGTGATACTAGACGACATCCTTGTCTTCTACCTCATTTGTCAGTAGAAGCTTTTAGATTTTCTCCATTTAGAATTATTTTGGCTTTGCGTTTGTCATAGATAACTTTTGTCACATTGAGGAATAGGTTATCTATTTCGTTTCTGTAGGGCTTTGACCATGAATGCATGTTGGACTTTGTCAAAAACCTTTTCTGCATCTACAGAGATGATCATATGCTTGCTCTCTCTCTCTCTCTCTCTCTCTCTCTCTCTCTCTCTCTCTCTCTCCCTCTCTCTCCCTCTCTCTGTATTTTAAGGATGGGTCTGCAGGTTATTCAGTGTCTCACTGCTAGATCAGATGCATAGTGATCTACCTGTTTACAGCCTACCAAGAGCTGGGGTTACAAGTGTGTGCCACCACCCCCAGTCTCAATTGCTGCCCTAGTAGGCCACAGTAGCAGGGCTTGAAAGGCAGGCCCAGGGATTGAACCCCAGGACCCTATGCCTGCTTACAAGCTCTTTAATCCCTTGAGCTACTTGACTGGCCCTGATCATATGTTTGTTTGTTTGTTTATTTTGGTTCTATTGATATAGTGTTTTGCATTTATAGATTTGTGTGTGCTGAACCATCATTGCATCCCTGAGATAAATCCTACCTAGTCGTGGTGTATAATCTTCTTGATGACTTGTTGTATTATATTTGCTAGGATTTTATTGAGGATTTTTGCAGCTATGTTAATGAGGAATATTGACCTGTAATTCTCTAATTCTCTTTATTGGTTGGATATTTCTCTCATTTTGATACCAGTAAAATACTTGCCTTCAGGAATTACTTTGTGACTATTACTTCCTTTTCAATTTCACTGAAGTGTTTGAGGAGTATTGCGATTTTTTTTTCTTTTTCTTTTTTTTCTTTTCTTTTTTTTTTTGCAGAACCAGGGATGGAACTCAGGCCCTTGCACTTGCCAGGCAAGCACTTATTCTACCGAGCTATCTCCCTGGCCCAAGTATTGGGATTAAATCTTCTTTAAATTTCTTGTACAATTCAGCTGTCAATCCGTCAGGACCTTGACTTTTCTCTGTTGGTAAGGTTTTTTATTACATTT
>NW_004524647.1:91832-92765 GCF_000260255.1 Octodon degus
ACAGAATATTGTTAGATTTTGTTTCTTAGTCCACTCTGCCATTCTATTTCTTTTATTTGGGGAATTGAATCCATTTACATTGGTGGTTATAACTGATATGTATTGACTTATATTTGTCATGTTATTTTCCTGTTGTTGGTTCCTTACTTTTCTCCTGTGTTTAATACTTTGGCACATTTGGTGAGTTCTTACTGTTATCATTCTTGGAATTGTGGGATTTTGATCCCTTTCTAGAATATCTTTTAGTACTCTGTGTAGGGTTGCTTTGATCATCATGAATTTCTTTAGTTGTTCTTTTTCATGTAACTATTTCACTTCTCCATTACACTTATCAGTGAGGTATATCAGTGTGGGCTGGAATTTTGCAAGGTTTATCAGGGTGAGCTTGAATTTATTTTCTTGTTGTGTTGCAGGCAGCCAAGTTAGATAGAAATATTAGAGGCAATCTGAGAGTCCTAGGCGCTCAAAGGAGATGACACAAACACAAGATACCTTACAACTGTGAGAGTGTTGGATTCTCCTGATGTGAGCCAGACCTAAAGACCAAAGATCAAACAAGAGCTGATCTTCCTAAAAATTGGCATCCGACATTGATCATCACCCTGAGGGAGCCAGAAGAATAACTAATCCAACTACTGCTGGATGGCTACCTAATAAAGTCCTGTTTTACATTCATGCCAGCTTGCTATGTGACTCTCTTCCCCATTTGGTCCTGGGCTTAATCAATTTTACCTGAGCAATAGGGATTTTAATCCCATTGGTTGACCATACTTTTATCCCACCCCGCATCCACCTGAGTGAGTTCCCATTTTCTCCACCTTAGCCCTGCATGGTTTTACACTATAAAATTCCCTTGAAGAGACAGCTTCCTGGGGACAACCTGCTCATGCCCCCCCCCCGTCTGTCTCTCAGATAGAAGCTTTCTTTCCCACA
>NW_004524647.1:93044-111712 GCF_000260255.1 Octodon degus
ATGCTTCTTTTCTCCAGTGGCTTTTAGTATGTTGTTCTTGTGCGGAATTTCTGGGATCTTGACTATTGTATGTCTGGGCAAGGTCTAATTGGATTGACACTATTTTGAATTGCACATGCCTCAGTTACCTAAATGTCACAATGTTTCCCCATATTTGAGAAGTTTTCTGGTATCATTTCTGCCAATATTCTTTTTATGTCATTTGTGCTGCCTCCTTCTTTCTCATGATGCCTATTAATCTTATGTTGTTCATCTTTGCATCATCTTGTAGCTTTTGAATTATTCTTTCCTGGATCTCAGTTGTTTTTAAGAGATCTTTCCTTAACTTTTCACTAGCTGCAATGGTATCTTAAAAATCTGGAAGTCTATCCTCACTTTCATTAAAACAGATTTGTCAACTGTTAATGCAGTTTTTAAAAAATATTCTTGTATATCTCTTTGAATCTGCTTCCTGCATCCAATTTCTTCCCTATATTGCTCATTTGAGGTATCCATCACTTTTCCATTGTCTATTTTTTTTTATCAGTGTCTTCTTTGGAAATATTTAGTAATTATTTCATTAGTTATCATTTCTTTTTTAACCTGGGAGATTAGTTCTGATCTGACTTCCTATATAACCTTCTACAGCTATTTCTTTACTTCAGTTGCTATTATTTCAGAGGTTTCAGGGTGTGGCTTCTAATGTCTTCTATGCTAATGTCTCCTGGGTTTCATCTGTGTGGGATTAGGGTCTGCGATTGCATTTTGCCCCTTTTTGTCACTTTCTACTTCAGAGATAACTCTTTATTTTGACTTCTGTGAAACCTTTTTGTGAAAGTTTGGTAGTATATAGCTGTATCACTGCAGTTAGAGCCTTTCTATGAAGAGTTTGTTTTTTAGGTATCTTACCTGTGTCAGAGATTCTTGTTTTATGTGTGTCCCACCATTTTGTCTTCTCTATTGATTGAGAGTGAGATATTGGTTTCTGTTTGGCACTGTCCTCCCTCTTTCAGTGTAGGGCTTTAGTGACGTTATTACCAGAGCACCACCCTATATTAATCCCCAACTGGAAAACATGTGGTTATGGCAGATATGGTTTCCTATTCACAGTATTATAATTAGCAACACTAATAACAAGTAGTGAAATTTAGAAATTGACAAAATTTTGTAATTAATGGTTTTATACTCTAGACCATAAGAGCAAACATTATAGCTGTGTAACAAAGCAGATCTTAAATTGGAAATTGGTATTTAAATTAGTTCTGCTGAGTTCTGTCTGGGCGTCTCCCTTTCATGCACCTGGAGTCTTCCAGGCAAACTAGCTCACCCCAGTTACCTGTTACCACCTCTGTGCTGTGAGGATGTTCCTGTATGTCTGGACCTATGTCTTGGCTTGGCTGGGCCCAGAAGTACACCTCAGCTCACTGGGTATAGATCTAATGTACTTGAACTCCAATTCAACTGGCTAGACCTGACTTGGATCTGGTTGCTGTGTTCAGTTACTTCCAGCTGAGCCCAGTCCAAGTGGACAATGGGCCCCTTCTGGATGCCTTCTCTGTGGTTCCTTTTTGGTAGGTTCGCCAAGTGGAGTGGGCCCTCTGGGCCCTGTTGGCTGCTGGTCACATAGCTCCTTCCCTGAAAGCCTACTAAGGTAGAATGAGCCCACAGTGCCCAGCTGGCTGCTGGTCCCTCAGCTGATAGGTCTCCCAAGGTAGAGTGTGCCTATGTGACTGTTTCCTGGTAGGCCCACTGAAGTGGACTGGGATCTTTGGACCCTGCTGGCTGCTGGTCCTACCAGATCCACATCTTTCAAACTGTACTAACATAAAAAACTGTGATAGGATAATAATATCAGTAAGCTTCTCTTCTGGATGTTTAACAACTAAAGTTAGCAAACAAAAAATTAGACAAATAGATGGACTAAAAAATAGCCAATATTTTGGCCCTAGCCCTCCAAGGTCAGTGAGGACTCAGGACATAAGAGAATCTCTATTTTGACATCCTGTAACTACGTGGTGTCCAAAATTTTCTGATCAAGGATATTATGAGGCCACAGAGAAAAGTGATCAATATGCATAGTGTGCCTAAGGAGAGTCACCTAGAGAGAACAAATTTTCTCAGGCTTTCACAGACAGCAAGTTGGTCAAGCAAGGACTGTGACTCATCCAGACGGATGACACTGACCAAAGATCCACAAGGTGCTGTACATGGTTCCAGAATAAATCCAGAGGGGATTTGAATGACCTTATCAGATATCAAAAGTTACATTTTTAATTAGATAGATCTTGCTTTAACTTGGTCTTAACCACCTAGCAGAAAAGTATAACCACAAGGTATAAAAATTAAGGTTATATTAATAAGCTAAGCTGTAAGTCTCAAGTCAACAACTTCTGACAATTTGCATTTGTGCTAGTAACTCAGAACTATTATGGCCTATTGGACTATATTGGGTTATTTTGCTGAATTCAACTACCTAAAATATTTGGACTCACATAAAATATGAAATGGTCCTTTAAAAACTTCTCCAAATACAGTTTCTGTGACATCTATGGGAAACCCATCTCTGACAAAGCAAAACAAATAGGGGGATATAAATAAAGGATCATTTTGTAGAGAAAAAATATAATTATATGTGTGTGTATGCAAGATAGGATACTAAAATAAAAAGATATTTTTTATTTTATTTTATTATATATATAAAAAGTATAAATATATATTTTTTCTCTTAGTTCAATGAGAAGAAAGGTTTGTACTAATATTGTTTAGACAAACTATCATGTCTACATCTTCTCCTCTGAATAACTACTACAAAGACAACATGCAATGTTTTAATTATTGTAACTGTTCTAACCTGTTTTGAAGCTGTTTCATTGCTATTTTGTCTTTTTTTGTCATTAAAAAGAATAAAATTTTTTAAAAAACCGTAAAGTCAAATAAAAAGGAGCAACAATGAAACTTCTGGAAGGTGAAAAAGGAAAAAAAAAATCCACAGTCTTGAGCTAAAACGAAAACATAAGTACAGGAAGCATTTCTAGAGTAGAACTGCAGTAGTAAAAGACATAATACCATGAAATGACAAATGAGATTATGTTAAATTAAGCTTTCCTTCACAGTTAAGGAAGCAATGAAAGAGACAATCCACAGGATGAGAAAAAATTGCTAGCTTCTCTCCTGATAAGCACACTAATACCTAGGATATATAAAGATTTAAAAAGTTAACTTCCCCCCACAAATAAATAACCTAACTTAAAAATGGGCAAGTGAACTGAAACAATACACATGGCTTGAGAGTATAAAAATGTTCATCTTTATCCATTAGAGAATGCAAATAAAAACAACTCTGTAGTTCCATCTTACTCTAGCAAGATTGGCTATCATTAAGAAAACACATTCATGCAACACAGGAAACATGATGGATCTTGGCTAAGACATGGCAAAAAAGGATTCTTCAAAATGTCTGTGGAAATGTGAATGAGTACAGCCACTTTGGAAGATGCCCTCCAAAAAAAAAAACAATGATAAGCTATGTTTATCCCACATGATAAGCTATGCTTCACCTGAACATACTCCCGAATAAAATCCCAGTTCTTCCTTCTGAGCACAGTTACTTCACATTTCCTTGCAGTTCTGCTACATTTCCATGTACTGAAATTTGCTGAATTTCAGTCATTTTTAAAGTTCAAATACATTAACTCCCACTGCATTGGTTACCTGATTACAGTGTCACTGCTTTTTAGCTTTACATATGGTAGCTTTAAGGTAAATCCACACTCTATTATTAAAACAAGTGGATAGAAAAGTAAAAAATGCTCTTTGCTCTTAGAATGTCATTATTCATTTTTCACTGCTTTAACTGCTGATGATGTGGGTAAGGCGTGGTGATTTCTTCTAGCTCTCAGTTGGTCGTAACTTTCTATTGCATTGTTTCTGACATCATCAAGATAATCTTTCCACATCAAACACGTACTGTCCCCATTGTCTGCAATATTTTTATTTGAAGGCATTTTATGGTTGGATTATTTACTTTTTTTAAAAAAAAGAATACAAAATAGCCATAGAAAAAAAAGTATTAGAAAAGATGCAAGATTTCACTAAACAAGGTAATAGGAATTCAGCAGTGGTTGCTGTATTCCATGATGCTATTTTCAAATTAGTTATTCAGATAGCCAGATATAAATGTGTAGGCTTCTTTTAAAGAAAAAAATAACAAAGAAGTTATAATAAATTCAAAAGAGGAAAAAATCAGAGTTAAGAAAAAATTAAGCATTAACTTCTCCTTTCAAAAGACCAACAGAAATCAACATCTTATCTTTAACTCAACTGAGGAGTCTGTTGAAAACATGATGTGCCAAATTGCTCTCTGTTACATTACTGCACATGTTTACTGTTCAAAAATTTATCACTGTTGGTAGTTATCCTGTTTGTTTTATTATTCCTCAATTTTGTCTGGGTCCTCTTTTCTTTACTTTCCTACAATGTAAGCTGCACAACTGATACCTCATTTATTTAGAAATTTGTCTCCAGTTTCTGGAGTAGTACCTGTTCACAAAACATACTCAGGCTGGCCAAATAGTTCAGCAGATTAAATCACCTGCAAATAGGCACAAGGAACAGGAGTTCAATCCCCATGCCTGCCTGGTTGGCCGACTCCCAGGGAGGGCTGAGATGGCAAATGAAACTGGGTGTGGTGTGCACCTGTAATCCCAGCTCTTGGGAGGCTGTAAACAGGCAGATTGCTCTGAGTCCAATCTAGTAGACATATATATATATTTGTATAAGGAACGTAGAAGAGACAAAGGAAGGAAGTGAGCAGCAAGATAAAGTTAGAGAGAAAAAGGAAGAAATCCAGGGATGTTCAAGTAAACAAAGAATAGAGAAGCTATGTGCAAAGTAGCCAAAAACGTATCACATCATTAAAGGTTAGAGACAAGAGGGTCTCAGTGTTTCCTTGTCACTGTGTGGACCATCAGCAACCAGAAGAACTCAAAACACAGAGATGTGTGTGACCATCATTCCAGTTGTCTATATGTCTGTGCTAAGAAATATATACATGACTGTATACATTGGTCCCTACCTGTCTGATGAATTTGACTCTCAAAGAAAAAATCCAACTCAAAATGACTCCAGGGATACTAACCATGAAAACGGAGAAGCAAGAGTGTGGTTATTAGATCCTCTTATGAAAGAACAAAAGGGGGAAGGGGGAAGTAGAAGAAAAGAGCAGGAGGAGGAACAGGAGGTACAGGAGCATCAGCACTAGCTTGAGCAGGAGCAGGAAGAAGAGGAGGAGGAGGAGGAGGAGGAGGAGAAAAAGGAGAAGAAGCAGGAGGACGAGGAGGAGGATAGTCTCAATGACTTTTCCTGCATTGCTAGGACAAACTACCTGACTCCTAAAATTAAGAAGGGAAAGATTTATTTAGTTCACAGTTTGTGGAGGTTTCAGTCAGTACTCAGCTGGCTCCAAGGCAGTGTGGCATACAACAGAGGGCAGACATTCATGGTGGTGGAAAACAGCAAAACAGCAAGAGTGAAATGGGAGGACTAGTGGCAACAATGGCAACAGAGAGTGAGTTTATCTCCCTTATGTTGCATTCAAGTTATCTACCCCAGACTGGCTATAGCACTCACATCCACAATCCCAGCATTGGATCATGAATTAATCACAAAGTGTAGAAGTTCACCCCATGACTTTCATGATGCTTTGTGGGGACATCTAGAAACAAAACATAAAAAGAAGGAGGAGGGAGAAGAGGAGCAGGAGGAGAAAGAAAGAGAGAGAGAGAGAGAGAGAGAGAGAGAGAGAGAGAGAGAGAGAGAGAGAGAGAGAGAGAGAGAGAGAAAAGAAAGAACTTGTTAAGATATGGTTGGGGGTGCTCTCCCATTCATCTGGAGAATACTGGATGATGTCCAGAGTGCAATGTGAACAAGAGACTAAGTTCTTCCTGGAAGAGGCTTTGCAACATCTGTAAAATGTCTTATATTGATCACTGTTGTATAATGGACAAGGAGGTTCGATACAGAGGAGGGTCTTTTAAGATGTACTATTAGATAAGAGTAAGAATGGTCCCCAGGAAGTCACAGAACAATGACAATCATATATAAGTACAAAATCTAGGTGTTGACAAAATGTGAATGATAAAATGAATGATATTTACACAAGGATAGAAGGTTTGAAATGCTACTGTAGCTAGACTCAATAACAATGGAAGGGCTGGACAAATAGATCAGTGGATTAAATCATCTGCAAGCAGGTGCAGGGGTTGGGCATTAGATCCCCGCGCCTGCCTTGCCGGCCCCGTCCCTGGGGCACTAAGACAACAGTTGAGACTGGGTGCCTGTAATCCCAGCCCTTGGGAGGCTGTAAACTTGCAGATCACTATGAATCCGATCTAGTAGTGAGACCCTGAATACCCTGTAGAATTTTCCCTAAAATATAAAAAAGAAATAAAATAGAATAGAATACTTAATAAAATTTAAAGCATCTCCAGTGTCAAATGAACATAAATTAACCCTTTAATTAATAACATTTTCTATTCAGGAAGGCTGTTTCTGTCCCTCACAAAAGAGTAATTTTAAATTTATCATGTTAGATAGTAGGAAACATGACTCATTTTATAAACCACTTGGCAAGAATATAAAGTAAGAAAAATAGGGCATGAACTGTGTCCTGTAGATACTAAATTCCTTTTTAAAAGTCATTGCTGAGGAAATAGTAAAATAGAACGACCCAGGAAGTCCAGGAAAATTATACAGGAGAGCAGTGAATAGAATGCAGGAGGAGGGGGGATCAGAGCCTTTCTGAACACACTCAGAAAAATGACATTGATGTGATGGCTATGACACCTAAATGGAGCAGAGAAACTAGGACAGAGAGCGACCTCTCATTTGTGTGTGCTCAAAGGGGAAGAGTTGCAAAGTAATTTCGTTTGGCGATGAACCTAATATCTCCCTCGTCTTTTCCCCATTTAAAAAAAAATGGCAAAATTAAACTTGGTAACAAGATCATCTTCCTCTTATAGCTGACTCAGCAGTCTACAACATTTATGTATCAAATTCCAAGGACAGTGATATAATAAGTAAAGTTCATTTTGCTACGTTGCAAAATGATTTTTAGCTTCCTGTTTCTCATACCTTGTGACTCACATGTTGGGGAGGACATGGATGGCTCATCTCTGAAAACCAAAGTGACCCATGAGAGTGATAATTGCATCCCAACTCTGATCTATGTGTACATTAAGAGCTGCCACACTCTGTACAACTTAAATATGTTCCATTTTTTCACTCATTTCAGGAACAAAATGTATGACTCAAACGGATCCTTTCAGGAATTCAGAGTACAAGATCTGTTTAACTAAAGTAGCATAGGAAATCCCCAATTCTAGCAAAGAGAACAAGTTCCAGCATAACCCTGTTAAGCTCTTATTTTCTAGCCTAGGATAGAGGCAACATTTACTAAAGATTTCATTTAAAGGTCATTTAAGTCCAATATTATAGATGTTCAGAATGGAAAGAGATATTCCTGGTCATCTATGGATTTCTATTTCATCTTCCTAATGAGGATAGCATAGCCACAGAGGAAGAGTGGCTTATAGTTAATTACTTCATGCATTTATGCACATGAAGAACATCACCACATCACTTTGTTAGGAGTTCCAGATCAAATAGAGACTGTGGCTTGATGCTTCCACTTCAGGAACTTTCTATCTACTGGTCAGTTAAAATTAATACACTGAGAAGTCTGTATTCACTAGACATTTCTGAATCAGAAAACAGAGTAGTGTGCAAAGTGCTACAACTTCAGGCTGTGCCATGAGGCTGAGTCCAATTTCCACACCACTGATGAGGTGACCTTGGACAATGAAATTCACATTGCTGTGCTTCGATCTCCTTTCCCTAAAATGTTGACAATGCTAGCCATCTTCCTTTAGGATTGCTTGATGATTAAATAGCAAAATACATACGAGTGCTTATGAAACTATTAGAAATTAGTAATTGATCAATAGATATAGTAGGAGTAGAATGTCATTATTATCATTATTGTTATTGAAATTCAGATCTGAAAATAAAAAGAAAACGAATATGAATAATATTCATCCAATTTCAGAATTGGAATGAATATTAAGGTTCAAGCTATGTATTCACATTATTTTTAAAATAATTATATTGAGAAAAAATAGCAATGAGACAGTTTTAAAACCTATCAGTAGGACAATTTCAATAATTAATACATTGTGTATTGTTGTCTTAGTGGTTATCCATTGTACAACATGCAGACATGATATCCTATACACAAACACTATTAGAACAAATCTTTCTATTCATTGAATTAAGAGAATGTAGCTGTATATCTATCCTAAGAATTTTAAATATACAGATACAAAGTGGTTGTGCATTTGTATCACCTTTTTTGTTTAGTTTTGTCCTAAAAGGGTATTCCATTGTCAGTCAAATATTATAGATGTGTGAATTCGGAAAAACATGCCAATATAGGCCAGTAGTCCATAATGGTAGTGGGTTTTACATAAGGCTGCCAATGTCAGAAGTTGTTGATTTGAGCCTTTTACAGCTCAGCATATTAATATGGCTTTACTTTTTATAATTTTCTGCTGGATGGTTAGGACCAAGATAAAGCAAGACCTGTATAACAAGAAATGTAGCTTTTTTATCTGATAAGGTCAGTCAAATCCCCTCAGGATTTATCCTGTTACCCTGTACCTCAATTTGTAGATCTTTTGTCAGTGTCAGTCATGTGGATGAGTCATGGTCATTGCTTGACCAATTTGCTCTCTGAGAAAGCCTGAGAGAATGTTTTCTCTCCGTGTGACTCTCCTTAGGCACACTCTACATCATCGATCACTTTCTTCTTTGGCCCCATAATCTCCTTCATCACAAAATTTGGAACACAACTGAGTTACATGATGTTACTCTACAGGTTCTCCTATATCCTGAGTCATCATTGACCTTGAAAGGCTAGGGCTGAAATGTTGGCTGCCTTTGTAGTCTTCCTTTTTCTCTAATTTTTGGTCTGCAAACTTAGGTTGTTAGAAACCCTCCAGAAGAGAAGCTTATTGTTATTATCCTACAACATAGGCAGTTGAGCTTAACCTTTGTATCTATCTGAATACCAAACATCTTAGGCATAATATGGAACAGGTATTTTCCATCAAGTATTGATATGCTAACCTTTAAGTACCTGCAGAATATGAAGAAAAAATTTAAAAAAATAAAATAACACTTTAAAAATAGGAATAAACTTTACATATTTTTACATAGAAGTTTAGGAATCTAACCATACACAGCATTGTAGCAGGACAGTCCTGTGACATTTATTTTTCTTGTCTCTTGTTTTCACTTAGTAACCTTTTTTAAAACAAATATTTGCTTGAAAGACAGTATGGCAGTAATTGGTGTGTCATGACAAGCAGTACATATTTAGAAGTCCAGAATGACAGGCATTCCAAGCAGGACCCTACTATTACACATTGCTATCTTCAGTGCAGTTGCTTAGTTCACAGGTATCAGCATATATAGTTAATCAGGGGGAGAATCCTATCAATTAACTGTTAGTTTAAAAAACCTGCTAAAGATTCTCAGGATCATTGCCTTACCCACATTTTTTTGTTTTTCCTTTTCTTTTTTGAAACTAATTTTATTGAGAAACAAATAGTAGTGAGACAGTTTCAAAACAGGATAGTAGAACAGTTACAATATTTAATAGATTGCACATTGTTGTCTTTATAGTAGTTATTCATAGTACAAGATGCAGACGTGATATCGCCCAAACACTTAGTACAAATCTTGCTTCTCATTGAACTAAGAGAAAGTAGCTGTATATCTATTTTAACTATTTTGTGTATACAGAAACAAAATGGTCCTTCAGTTATATCCCCCTTTTTCACCTAGTTTTGTCAGAGATAGGTATTCCTTTGCCATTTAAATATTGTAGGTGTGTGAATTCAGCAAAATAATCCAATATAGTCCCAGTAGTGGTAATGGTTGTATTCACATTATTTTGTGAGTCTTTTTCCTTGTCTCCTAGGCTTAATCTCTGACCTCATGTGGCTTTCAAATCCCAGCCTCTTCCCTTAGCTCATAATTGCACTGAACACACTCAAGTGGATGGTTCGGGCTCGCAGTGAAGCTGGAGCTGAATCTCAAGTGTTGCAGCGGGTAATAGTGAAGTCCATGACGAAGGAGCAGTGCTTTGGAATTCTCACAGAGTAGTTGCTTTAGCTGCAAATACAGCTTCCATCTGTTCCTACCTACTACACTAAACGTGGTGAATGGGATGAAAACAGTGTGTATTCTGTCATATGTAATAGAAGTATAAATTTGTAACATTTTAAAATCTTCCATTATGGAAGATTTGAAGTCTGTACCTACTGTAAAGTCTGGGCTGCCCCAATTACCTAATCCTGAGTAAACATTGCTCACAAGAAGCTTAGTCACTAAAGGGCAGCAGTTCTGGCAGCCACAGTTGGGGACGGGTCTTATTCAACCTCACCTAGGAGCGCAGATGAAGCATCTGGGGCTCCACTTTAAGGTGGCTATCTAGGATAGATTGTGAGTGCCTGATGCCTACAGGGAGTGAACTCAGTCAGTGTGGCAGAGCTTCATTCGCTGCCAGGGGCTTATCTAAGTTTCTTATACCATCACGGTCTCCATACAGATTCCTTAAACAGTGACATGGAGCTCCTGAAAGAGGGCACCCACCAACCAGGCAAAAAGGTAGGCTTTTTGACGTGGCTTCAGGAACCCATCATAGTCAATGAGAAACTTACTGATGTTCAAGAAAAAGGCACATGGGATTCATGTCCCTGTGGGATAAATGCAAACTTACACTATGAGAGAAGCACGTGAGTATAACTAACTTCAAAAAGAAAACAGTCTGCCACAAATGACATTTCTTCTTTTCCTTCTTGTACAGCACAGTGTGTGATATAATACTGCTACTTAATAAATATGTTTGTACTGAATGAATAAACTTAGGTGATGAAAACAAATTAATAAATTAATACCAGTGCTTGGCCTTTCTGACAGATGCTGATTTTAGATGTCCAACTTGTCTTCTAGCTTGAAATTTTACCTGTTAAACTGGACATTTATTTTTGAATGCCTACATTTAATACTGGCATCTTAAACTCTTTGGATACTCAGGAAATGATTACTAAGACAGATTGGTTGTGCATTTGAGAATAGTGATTTGAATAAATGGGGTGAAATTTGATTGTAAAGATGTATCAAGTCATCAAAGAATATTATAAGAGAGGAAAATAGTTCTAAAAGAGAAAAATAATTGATGGTGAACCAGTATCATTGGGATGAAGGAACTAGTGGGATGGCAAGTGAGCCAGCAGATTCTGGGGAACAGCAGCCAAAAGCAGCATCCGCAGAGTGATGTTTAATTAATGAGCAGTAGCAGAAGAGGGTGCTCTAGAAAGATTAGAGATAGCAATTGAGGCTGCGCCTCCTGGGAGATATTGGATGACTGAAGTGCCTCTGTGTGTGATGTGATTAAAATAATCAACGAGAATGTTGAACACTGAATCATGAATTTAAAAGATTTAGTATCTCTATCTAATGCTGCAACAAACATCAAAGTGTAATTTCTGACTCATCTTGGAGGATGGGGAAGACCACCAAGATAATGACTCTTTGTGAAAGCTATAGAAGAGCTTTTATCTCTTGCCAACTTTAATATATACTTGCCCATTAAGATAATATCTCTATGCATCATTATTATAAAACATACACCTAGACAGAAATTACAACTTTAATGGTTTAAATGTCTCCTTTATATCACTTATTATTGTTTTATTGTTAAAGGAAACTAAAGTTTTCCAAATTACTGAATGAGTGGAAAGATGTCCCTCCACTTTGGAACTGAAACAAAATATGATGTAGTTGGCCTGGTCATTCTTGCTTATTTCACCAAAAGAAAGTATTTCCTAGATTCTTTTTGAATGTTTGATATTTACCCAGCTATGATTACAGTATTACAAATAGAAATTTGTTCTCTTTGTTACTTTCTTTTCATTGTTTCCTAAATGATTGCTCTAGAAGAAAGAGCAATCACACATGAGAGTATTTGGCTGAGTGCTACAAGGTGACAAGTATAATTCCCTCATCATCAGACTAAAGCCATTTTGTTGCTTTACTATTGTGAATGACTAATGATCATCTGATTTGTGTTTTTCTTTAGTTCACAGGACTCTGCTAAGTAAATAATATAGCTGAAAGGATTTGGGAGGAAGCATACTTTTAGTATATGATGAAACATCCTTATGTGCATAATAATGGTATAGGATTGGTATATAACACTGTTATCACTGTTTACAATAAATCCTGGGGCTAGAGAGACAACTCTGTAGCATAAGCACCTGCCTGGCAAGCACAACTTCTGGAGTTTGCTCTATGGTACTGTAAATAAACAAACAAATAAATAAATAAATCTCTACACGATTCTTGATTTTTTTATAAAACTGAAATCTAGCATGCACTAAATTCAAAAGCTCAGTAGTAACAGGCATGGTATACTTTAAATCTTTTTCAAATGGACAATGTTTTCTTAATGGAAAGTTAGCTTAGATTATATTATAAATACATTACAATGAAAAATTGAATATTCACTTGTATTAACATTTTTCAGACTCTCCGATTAAGGCATCTGAAGCAGCCAGGACATGAGCCTTTCATAACTGATATTGTGATAGTAATTTTTATAGCAAGCCTTTGCCATAGACCTAAAGGATGGCATAATAATGCAATGGATGTTTCTTCAAGATAGCAGCTGTCTTGGTGCAGCAATCAGTAATTGTTATGTTGGTTTATAAAGTTAACTATATAAAGAGCAAAATAAAATATCAGATATTAAGAAGCAGGGAGATAGAGTTTTTTTTCTCAGTGGGGTTCAAGGCATGGAGGAGAGGGGAGAGAAGGAAGGGATGGGGGACAAAAGGAAATGAAGCTGTGTCATGAGCACTCACCAACTCACCACAAGGAATGTAGACATCACGGACAGCAAAAGTGTGAAGAAATCTCAGGTGTGGACTGGGGATGCAGCTCAGCAGCACAGAGACCTTCTGGTAGGCACAAGGTCCCAAGTTCAATTCCCATTACCAGAAATTTCCCTCAGGTATTGTGGCCACAAGTCAGATACTGCTTCACAAATTTAAGGTAGTGTGTCTTCATTTTCACCTGGCTGTCACTCTCCACTGCCAGCTTTACTTAGTCCTAATTAGCTTCTATAATTTTAATGTGTTTTTATCTATTAATGTGTTTGTATATAGGAGCTCTTTGATAGAAATATCATGAGTAATATTTGTTTTCTGGTACCTGTGAATCCCTGACAGTACAGAGCTTTGCATATAGTAGGCAAATTGTTATTTTTTTTTTAATTTTTCCTTGTTTGATTGATTGATTGATTGATTGATTGATTTTTTACTGGCATTCTAACTCATGACCTCGAACTTCCCAGGCAGGCCCTGTACAACTGAGGTACATCCCTAGCTGTTATTTTTTTAATGCATTTTTAATTTAACCTTAATGAGGATAGCATCAGGATCATTCTCAAGCTTGGAATTACGGTCCTCAATGTGTGCTCAAAGACATGTCATGTCACCACCCTTGGCTTCCCAGTGCATAGTCGTGGAAATATGATTCAGAATTAGTTTTCTTCTTTATATTTTCTCTTCATGTGTCCTTGTTCTTTTCATTTTGCTTGTCTGGTTATTCTTAATATCTCAAGTTTACATGCTCTAAATCCTTCAAGAGAGTGTTCAGTCATCTGATAGAAATATATGACTAAGAAAATATAAAAATACATAAAATGCTATAAACCACCTCATCTTTCAGTTAGTGACCTGACCTTCCTGAATAGAGTAAACATTTGGTTGGACTGGGCTGTCTGTCAGAAAGAAGTAAAATGGCTTTCACTGTTCATTTTATTTTTCTCTCTTTAGAGGCTGGCTTCTGACTCACACAAGTCCAGATGCACATTACTCAGTTGTTACTCTCTTTTCCTTCCCCTGTGTATGCCCTATAGTATCTAGAGTGACACTTAGTCCAGGAAAGGCCCTCAACAATGTTCACTGGACTCAGTTGCTCAACTTAGTCATTTACAGGCAAGTGCTGGGGAGTGTAAAGGAAAAAAAGAATGACTGAGTTAGAAATTTCCACTGTCAAACCTTTTGGATTTATTGGTGGCAGTAGAACTTTCAAGCTATGTCGTCTTGGTAAAGTTACTTGAACTCTCAGTATCTTAGTTTCTTCCTGTATGAAATGTTGTGTTTGTCATGATAATGGTTTTGCACAGTTCTTGGAAGAGTATCTACGAAGGGTATGAGCATATATATGGACTTTCCTATGAATAATTAGTGAATATATACTAGCAACTACAAAATAAAATTTAAATCTCCAACATAATATTTTAAACTCTCACAATGTGCTGCAACACACAGTACAGTACAGTCACAGTACAGTAAGCTCCTCCATAATAGCATAAAACTTTTGAAAATAAGAGTTGGTTTGAATGAATGGAAAGCCTACCGATGGTAGTAAGGGAAGGATCCAAATGAGAGCCCCTTGTTTCCCTTAATGTGCTTTTACTTATCCTAACATTTAGACATTGATATATTTGCTAGCATTCTGATCTTTTCTTTCTAAAGATTGCTTTAAATATATATTTTTATAATATCCATAACAGAAAATAAGGTGAGATTCTCACAAGCTTTCAGGAGAAATAGATCAGAAACTTTTTTTTTTCTAAATAAAGAACTTATTTTCATGGTGCCTGGTCTCTCTGACCTAAATTGCAGTAATTCAGTATGTGTGAAATTACCTTTTCTAGGACGAGAAGATCATAGCAAAAAAAGAAAAAAAAATGAGAGAAAGGAAGAAATAATACATAGTAAATGCAAGAGTTCAGGCTTCCTGACAAAGAGCCTGAGACTAATAAGAAACTAAGTAGTTATGACAAAATGAACTCAAAAATGGAAACTACTAATAGGAAGGGTTAAGAATTTTCTCCCATGGATAGCCATGCTTAGGGGTGATCGGGAGGTCTTTTACCAAGTAAAATAAAATTATGTTATGAACAAAGAAGGGCATCTAATTCAGTTCTCTATTTCCAGGACCTATTTTATTAAAGATTTTTATCACTTTGAAGTTCCTAGTGATGACCTAACAGATTTATTTCTGTAATTAAATGGATTGTTATTTACCACCAGACATAAAGCTAGTATTAGAAGATACATGATCAGTAACATAGTTTCGACTTTATGAATTATTAGTAAGCTCTGATGAATGAGGTCATTACTTCATTCCATACAGGTTCATGAATTTTGTTTTGGTCTACACAAAACATTAGGTCAAGAAAGCCAATTACTAGCAACTTGTGACCATCCATGATTCTTTGTTTGTTCCCTCTCTCTTTGCTTCAGAATCCATCATAAAACTATCACAAAATATAAACTTTTTATAGTGCTGTGGTCAGCATCATGAACAGCACTGGAACAATGTGAGTTACAGTCATAATATTATCGCTGGCAGGTGTTATACTGTAGGATGGATTTTGTAAACTGGGATATGATGTGTGGGAGTGTCCATCTTGATGTTAGGGTTCCACATGTTCAAGGTGGGTGGTGTATGAACTGAGAGGTTCTACATGAGTCAGTTTGATACAGAGTTGGCATTTCTACACGATACAGAAATTTTGCAGAGTTTTCCATTGAAATTTCAATAATTTTTACACAGAAAGCAAACTATTTTAAGCTTTGGTTATTGACAATGTATTCTATATGTTTATGTTACAATACAAACCTTTTTGTTATAAGTTCATGAGAGTGGGGCATTTGAATTTCATTAATGATTATCTCCCTAATATGGAGAATATTCTCTGGCACAGTCAATCATATTTGTTAGTTTTTTCTGTTTGTTTCATTTTTTTCATATATACTAGCTACCAAATTTGTGAGTTGTATTTCAGTCATTCACATAGAGTTATAGCTTTTACAGAATTTCTGAGAAGTAGCAGTATATTTAAGTGTGATCAGTAAAGAAATGTTTTCAATATATGTCAATAATTTAAGGTAGACTGGGCGTGGTGGCACGTGCCTGTAATCCTAGTTCTTAAGAGGCAGAAAATAGGCGGATCACTATGAGTCTGATCTAGTAGTGAGACCCTGACACCCAGTACACCCTTCCCTAAAATACAAAAAAAAGATCATTGTTGGGCCGGGGAGATGTCTCAGTAGAATAAGCCCATCCCTGGTGAGCATAAGGGCCAAAATTCAATCCCCAGTTCCACAAAAAAATAATAATAATATTAATAATTTAAAGTAATATGAGGACCACAGAGAAAAATAAAGCAAACAGTGTCACTAGAGTTTGTTCAAGAAGAATGCTTACACATAGAAATTTATCAGGCCATTTTGAAATAGATAATTCTCTCATGAATAATCCAATGATTCTATTTACATATTTTTACTTTCCTGTGCTAAATTTTGAAAAACTGCCATCATTTCTGCTGCATATGTCATTAAACAATTTGCAGTGTTTAACCAGGCTGACTTATCTTGCAATATACAGGTGCACTTGAATTTATTATAGTTATTAATATTTATCTTTAACCTATTTGATGCATGCTTGAATGTACCATTCTTAAGTATTGATTACATTTTACTTTTCAGTAGAGGTCTTATTTACAAAGTGTTTGAACTGCTCCTTCCTTTTTCAGAAAAACACAGGTCAGAGGATCCAAGTGTTGGAATGACCCATACACAAGAGATTGCAATATAGTGTAAGTGAAAACCTAATGAAAATATCCTCTTCAGATCAGTTTTTTCCAAATCAGCCTCCCACCCCACAACACCTACCTCACTTTCTGTAATGTTTCTTTGACCTCCAACAAACACTATTTGAATCTTCGGGTTGCTTTCTCTAAGCAGCATTCTTCCTATAGGGATGTGTTAGTTTAGTATGATGATGTATTGAGATTTATGTCAGTGTGGTACAACTAAGGGGAAGAGCCTTACTTAATGCTAGTTGAAGTGTTAAGAAGAAAAAGGGCTGATAGCAAAAGTTCAAAGAGTGTGGCTTCTGGAAGAGAGCCTGGAGCAAAGAGCATCGTTAGTATCTTTAAACCACATGTGACAAACTACTTTTTTGCCATCCCGGAGAAGCAGATCTCAGCACTCGGACACATCCTAGAGCAGCTAACTTTACATGATACTAAGGGGAAATGGTTATTTTACTGCCTAATCCATAAGATCTATGTAAGCCAGTCTACATTAGATGGCACGTGACCAAACTTCATAAAATCAACTGAAGTTTTGTTCCAGCTCCTGTATTGTGCCTCCTCTCTACAAAATCCTTGTATTTTTTTCCTCTGGGAACTTTCTAGTCACTGAAGCTAATTTTGATTATTTATTACCCCCAATTATTTCCCCTACATCCAGACCTACACACACACATGCACACACACACACACACACACACACACATGCACGCATACACACACTGCTATTCTAATCCCAGTAACATATATATCTGTTTCTTCACTAAAGATTTTCATCCTTATCATGTTCAGAAGTATAAAATACTTGCTTCTTATGAATAAGGAAAGACTGTAGCAGTGAATGCCTATGTTCACAGTATGAAAACAACAACAAAAATCCCTAAGACATCACACTGAAGCTGTGCAATAAGAAGTTAAGGTTGGTATGAATCTAAAAGTAATGATAGTGCAAGACAAAGCACACAAAGAAAAGACAATTTCCCAAGTCTTGGTACGTCCTTCCATTTGGTTACATCCTGTCATGGCTTCTCATTATTAATGTAGGAGTTACGGTTGATAGTGAGGGTTTGGCAAATCTAGCCTTGGAGAGGCACATATGAGATTTGTACATATCATTAAAGGATGCATCTAAGATGGCATATGTGAAAATTCAGATGATATTTGAAGAAGACTAGTCAGTGAGCCAAGGTAAGGTGATCTGTCCTTCACTCAGTACTTAACATACAGAAAGACACTTTTAAATGTTAAATTTAGCACCATCTAAATGTTAGATAGGTACCACTTCCATAGCTACTGCTTATGGCCACAAGCATAATCTAGAAATTTCGAGTTAACCAAACATTTTAACTTGTCTTTTAAATTGGCTTTATTCATTTTCAATTTTTAATTTTTTGTTAATCAAATCTGAAAGCTTCTTTGGTGTGCATTACTTGAAAAATTAAGGAAAAGGGATAATTTACCTACCTAATGTATCTAAATGATGTGTGTTGACTGGCCCCATGGAATAAATGTCTGTGCTGAACTGCTTCAGTGTAAATGTGACCCCTGAAAATTAACATAAAATGTTTTAAAATATTAAGTGCACTGTTTATAAGCATTATGTTAACTATCACATGCATGCTTCCTATGTGCAGGAGAATGAGTCTATGTATATGGATGTTTAGAACGTGATGAGCCAGGTAACCAAGGATGAGTTGAAGAGGAGTAGGTGTGTGAACAGTGTCTGGGCTCTTTATGTACTGCGTCATTTCAGGAAATAATGCAGAAGATAATGACATCCTGTTGGAATGGCTTTAAATTCATAGTACAAAATCTCACTGCAGGTTTCGACAACCCCTAGAAAGAGTGCTTCAGTGTGAGTGACATTTCCTTCTGGGGGTATATTCCATATCAT
>NW_004524647.1:111812-118378 GCF_000260255.1 Octodon degus
CTCTCTCTCTCTCTCTCTCTCTCTCTCTCTCTCTCTCTCTCTCTCTCTCTCCTCTCCCCCGCTTCTGTCTCTACATCTTCTATGTCTCTATTTTTGTCTATTGACAATATTGTACAAAATAGATACATAAGCACACACATATTTGTCTCCAAATAACTTTGGTGATAAAGACAGGTTTAGAGTATGATGTGAAGAGATCACCTATAAGTATGGGAAACTTTTTCTGAATTCAAAATCTGACAGCTCAGTCTGTCATTCTCTACCTGCTTGTCTTTAATTAAGTGGTTGAAATTTGGTCTGAGTTTTTCTTACTTTCTACTTAAGTAAGAAAGAGAAGTCACACCTCCAAAGCAGGAATGGACCAATGATTCATATCAACTACTATTCCTGGTTGAGTCAGAGGTGTGACTGAAATTACTTTGACTGAGAAATGAACCTTTCCAAGTGTGAGACCCTCAAACCATGGAATGCTAAAATAGGAGTGTCAAAGGAGCTCATAAAAAATGGGGGAAGGGCCCAGGCTACAAATATAGCTTTTAGAAATCAGTGCAGGTGTAAAAATCCACTAACAAAATTATCAATCACTTTTCCAGGCTGAGCACAAAGGCCAATTTTCTTCTTCAGTGAAACTGTTCCTGATATCTCTCCATTCTCAAAAAGCATTTTGGATACGATGATACTTCAACCATTGTAAGAATATATAATATCATAGCATATCAATCAGCCTGAAAATACAAATATTGCCATATTTGACCTCATCTTTTTAAGGTGGTAAGTGTTGAATATTTTATATGTGAAATATTGCAATATTGTGATTTTATCTGCATATATATTTTTATGTAGTTTTGATACATACTCTTCTATTTTACTGATGAGTAGAACTGACTCTTAAACCTCCAAAAGCTCTCACTGTGAGGATAATACTTAAGTCCAATTACTAATATCAACATTTATCTATTTAATCATTGTATTGTATATTTAATATCTGGGAAATATAAAACTGGATATTCATATTTAATACTTTTTAAATACAGAGAAGGAATGATATGTACACATACATATAATTAGTTGTATATATAATTGACTTTTGATATTTATGTGTGGAAAGATGGCTGATTAGCATAAAGAATTCCTATTGACTATTTTTTTCTTTGTACATTCTGTGTAATTTCAAACAGGAAATATGGCGAATATTATAATTTTTTAGGACATCTAGCACCCAGACTTCATTTTTAGACTTAGAGGCAAAGCCTCTCCTCACTAGTATAGTTTAAATTTCCAGAATAAGCTTTTGGAGCTTATATTTCAACCAGGGAGCTGGCAGCCTGCTGTGGAGTATCATTCCCAGTGTTATGGCCACTGGCCCAGATTGCCTGAGTCCTAGAGGTCCTAGGGGGCCCATAGCATGCTTATAATAAGCCATGTTCCACTTATAATTACCAGAGTAAATGTCTGTGGCATGGACTTCTGAACTCAAGGGCAACGGAATGCTGCCCAGAGCGCAGGCACTGCTGATTGAAGGCCAGTTTGCTTCTCTGTATCTCAGCTTTCTAAGTATGGAAATTGGGATAACAATGGTTACCTTGCAAGGTTATAGTGAGAATTGAGTTTTGCATTGACTATAAAACTTGCAGCGCTATTTCTAGCCCTAGAAATAGAGTTGCACACAGTACCTAAGACCTAAGGAATACTTGGGGGAAGGTCAAAATCGAAGAAATCTTCATGAATTTTCAGAGAAAATATATATCATAAACCAGTTCAATTTTGTAAGAAATTAACTACAAAAAACCTCTACAGTTCTGGGAAAACAATCTGCTCTGGGGAGTTTTACCTTACAAAATTATTTTCAGTTTCTAAAATGTCTCTCATCCTGGGTTAAATTTTAGTCTAAGAATCCTACTATAGAAATCAGCACTGAGTGCTACTGACTGACATGAGGTGTTTTTTTTTTTTTTTTTTTTTTTTTTTCTTTGTTTTTGTCTTCTTCTTCTTTTTACCAGAAATTTCATATACACCAATTCAATCCTGAGCCAATGATTTAGCTAAGTGACACAGTGCCTCCCTGGCAAATGTGATGTCGTGAGTTTAATTCTCAGTACCTCCCCCGAAAAAAAATCAATCTTTAAATGCAGCACGAGTTTGGTTTCAAAAAAAACAAACCCTTTTATGAGGAAGGCACAGGATCAAAGTGCTGTCCTGCTAATGTGTTATACTAGCCAACATGGTATGCAAAGCATTCCCTTTATTTTTGTTGTTGTTTTTGCAGTACCAGACTTGGAATTCAGGCTCTTTCCACTGAGGTGCAATCCTAGCCCTACTTTTCTCTTATTTTTTTAAATTTTAAGAGTAAGTCTCCCTAAATTCTAACTTGCCCAAATAAGGTTTAAACCTGCTATCTCCCTTCATTAGCCTTCCAGAAAGCTGGTATTAAGGATGTGCACCACCATCCCTAGCCCATAGCCCTGCCTTTGCATTTCAAATCCAGAAAACTTTCTCCTCCAGCTCAATTCCTTTCTCTGCCATAAAGCAACAAAACTTTCTATTTCAGCTTGTTCTTCTGTGCGAAGCAAAGATGGCAGCACTGCTGAAGTCCTGGTAAGTACAAAATCATTTATGATTATAATGGTGTCATGATTGCACCAGTATGGCTTCACTCATCTCTTCAAAGTGATAAAGATTTATCAGTTTCTTATTGTTCCAGGTCAGTATCCTACCTACCAAAATCAGCATCAAGTACAAGGCTATTTATTTATTTATTTATTTATGTCTTTCTGATACATAGTCTTGCTATGCAGTTCAAGCAGGTCTTGCATTTACTTTATAGCCCAGGCTGGTATCAAATTCACATCCTGCCTCATCTTTATGACTGCCAGGATTACAGGCATGTGCCAACACACGCAGTTACATGGTCCTTTTGATTTTGATATAAACTTTAAAAAATAAATGTTTTTGTTACAGCAGGTTTCTCTCTTTTCTGATAAACTCTTGTACTTTGTTGAAATTCTAATAGACCCACACAAGCACTATTTTATTCCCAACAATCAGAGACTAGTTTAAAACTCAGCTCATCCAAATTCTAGCTGTGGAAACCTAATCAAGTTATTAGAATGTCCTGTGTCTTGGTATCCTCCTCAATAAAACAGGGGTACTAGCAAAGATCGAAGGGCTTTCGGAACAATGAAATAGCACAATGATGCCTGTACAGATCATGTGAACCTAACGTTTCCAGAATGGAAAGCATCACCTCCTATAAACAAGCACATGTATACGGCATACTCCAAATACTTACTGTTTTCTATGATGCACTTATAATATATATTATATATAACATATCATTACAATATAATACAATGTAAAATAAAATAATACAATATAATACAATATAATATATATAATATATTCCAAAAGAATGTCTCCAGTGGTGGGATGGTATATGGCACAGATGATAGTCTTCTAAAGTCCACAGTGAATTTGCTTTCTCAGTTCATCTATTTTCACTTTGGTTCTTGGTTCATTAGCCTCTCAGAATGCAGTCTGCAGCCTTTCTCCATCAGAAACAACTGGGTGTTGTTAATAAGCGGCTTCCTAGACCACAAGCAGTCTACTGAATTGGAGGGAGTATTAGAGATTTGCCTTTTTCATAAAAAGTCAGTGATTGCAAAACCTATTTCTGTTTAAAATCTAATGTTTATTTTTCCCTGATTTTTGCATTGCCAGTTGCCTCAGGCAAGTCATATAACCTTTCTGTATCTTCTTATTTGATTAAAAGAAAAAAGTACTTCACTTTTAGAGTAGAAAAACTGTAACCTGAGAAAATCCCATTTTTTTGTTTCTTTTTAGAAGAACACCTGGACAAATTTAGTTTTGTTTCCTTCACATGTAAAATAGACATTTTAACACCCTGCTACCCTCACATAGATATAATGAAGTTAAAATTAGTTAATAGAAGTCAGTAAAGTTTGGAAACTTTAAGGCCAGTTGAGATGAGAACATTTTTCTCTTCTGTAAAATAGAAGATAAAAATTCCTTCTGTGTGATGTGAGGGCAAGTGAGATTGTATAGACAGTGTTTCTAATGCTGTCAAATTTAGGTGTTTCTCAAAAGAGAACATGGCTTGTAATTACTTCAGTTTGTAATTTTTATGTATGAAAAATGGTAATAATTTATTAAGTGGCTCAGATTTCTAAAATGAAGGATATTGTAAATATCCTCATGTTTTCCTTTTAATTATGTCCATAATTAATAATCGCACAGCAGATAATGTAAGTTGCATACTATGATCTGGTAATATTTTAGTGGCACTACAATTTTTATGCAGATGAAATAAAACACAGTTTAATATTATAATCTATAATAATCTGTGCCAATTGAATGATGAATCTGTGTACCCATTATTCTACCCTTTTCCTGCTGGGCCTAGCACAGAGTTGTGAAATTATGGATTCATTTATCAAAATCAGATTTAGCTAGAAGCTAATTGCAATGTTCTCTAGAACTAAAAGATGTTGTCTTTCACCATTCTGGTAATAAAACCTGATTAGTTAAAGGTCGTTTAGGCAGGCAACAGAAGACTCATGAACTCTTAGTGTCCCAGCTGAGAGGCAGTTCTGTGCAAATGTGTTTGGCTTGTTCTTCTTGGTTTATTGTGGATGAGGATAGAAATTAGGTAAGGTTTTGAAATATTTAATTTACCATGAGCAAAAATGCTTTATAAAGACATAATGCTTGGTCTACATAGCACTCAATATTCTATCACTGAGAGTAGGAATTCATATGCAGAAAAATGAATTGAAAGTAGGGGTGTAGGCGCAGAAAACATGGTTGGACTAACAAGCTCTATGACCTCATTGGAGCTACAGTTCCTGAATGCATTATCCTAATTTTTTAATACATGCTTGCAGTATATAATGATTACATTCACTGTAGGTCATTGGTATTTGTACATAACACACTTCTATTCCTTTCTTTTCCCCTCGCTCTACCTACCCTTTTTCTAGCATCATATGAATTTATTTATCTCATAAAATCCTATAAAGATAATCATCATTGAAACTGAACAATCTGATTAGTTTTCCAATGAACATTTGAATATATAAGACAAATGTATTAAGTCAATGTACATTTTTTAGATGCACTAACTATGCTTGATTATACTACAGTATGTCCCTAATTTTAAAAATATAAGTTATGAATTTTCTCTGATACAAATAGACTTCACATTACAAACATTTGTAGATAAAAACAAATTGTACAAGTAGCTTATGTTATGGCTGCTGAACATTGTCCCAGTTGTCCTACTGTGTGCTTACTGTAAAATTTGATAGTGTACAGTAGTACAGCCATCTGTCAGAGCCCCCAGGATGTGTGGAAGCAAGAGGAAAAGCAGTGGTGATGTGGAGGGGACTGCAAGGAAGTACAAAGCAATAGATATTGTATACAGAAGTAGATGACTCACCTTGTCAGACTCATAAGCAAATTCAATTTATCAACTTTCTCCAAGACTGAAACTTGTTTGTGAGTGATTTACTAAAACTTCTATTTCTTTCTGTTTTTATTTCTGCCATTTGTTTCACACACACACACACACACACACACATCAAAGTAGTACACCATTGTGTATAAATAGCATATTTTATCTATTCATCTGTTAATGGACATATAAGTTGTTCTCAAGATTTAGCTATTATGAATCACATTGCTATAAACATGGATATGAATATATCACTACGTAACTCATTAGAGAAGATATCTAGAAGAAGTATAGCTGATCAAATGAAAATTCTGCTTTTAGTTTTTAAAGCAATCTCCATATTGATTGTATCAGTTTACAGTCCCACCAACAAAGGAAAAGGGTTTCTTTCATCTCTCACCCTCATCAACATTTGTTATTGGCTGTTTTCTTCGTGGTAGCCATTCTTTATGGATTGAGATAGAAATTCAGTGTTTTTTAATTTGCATTTTTAAAATGCTCAGCAATGTCAAACATTTCTTCATGTATTTATTAGCAATTTATACATCTTAATTTGATGAATACCTATTCATTTGAGATCTCAATTTTTAATTGGATATTTAAACATGGGGGAGTCTAATTTTTTATGATTTCTTAATGTATTCCAGATATTAGTCCTTTGTCTGAGAAGTAGCAGCATTTTTTCCATTATGTATGCAGATTGTATCTTCACTCTGTTAGTAGTTTCATTTCCTGTGTAGATATTTGTAGTTTGATAATACCCTATTTGTTCATTCTTGTCATTATTTGTTGTACAGTCAGGGTTTTGTTCAAAAAATCTTTTCCTACACCAATATCTTCAAGAGTTTTGCCTACCTTTTTCTTCCAGCAGATTGTTTCTATTCTATATTTAATCCATTTTGATTTTAGTTTATTGTGTGGTGAGAGATACAGGGCTATTTTTAAACTTCAAGGGCTGGGGAGATAGCTCAGTAGAATAAGTACTTGCCTTGCAAATTCAAGGTCCTGAATTAAATCCCTGGTACAACAAATAAACAAACAAACTTCGGCACGTGGCTAGACAGTATTTCTTTTTTTTGAAATCAGTTATTTTTAT
>NW_004524647.1:120098-121236 GCF_000260255.1 Octodon degus
GCTTAGATAGAGTTATTACCTTAGCACCAGGTCTGGATCTATGAAGTTCAGATTCCTCCAGGTGGGTGTTGCCTGGATCTGGCTGTGTGTTCCACTTCTTCCTGCTGCAGGTGTTAGAGTGGAACCCTTTGTGTCTCTCTGTCAAGATGTTCTGCTCCTGAATCAGCTGGGTGGGTCTTGCCACTAACCTCTATGCAGGGAGTTCTGCTGAAGGGTTCCATGCTGGGCCTGCAGCCTGGGTCGAATGAGAATCTGCGGCCCCGGGGTTGTCTCACTCACTCCCTGGGCCTGTGCTCTGGGTGTATTCAGGATCCCATGGCCCTCAGTTGTCTCACTCACTCTCCGGGCCTGCGCTCCTGATCTGTTCAGGATCCTGCGGTCTGGGTCATCTCACTCACTCACCTGGCCTGCACTTTAGGTCTGTTCAGGATCCCATGGCCTCGGTCGTCTCCTAGACCATATTTCTTAATGAGGGTATCTTTCCTCCAGAGAAAGATTTGGTCCCTTTGACAAGAATACATAGTTGAGTGTGTCTGGAGTTGTCTGCTCCACTCTTCCACAGGTCAGGAATTTTTTTATTGCTGCTTGTATGGTTTTTTGTTTGTTTGTTTGTTTGTTTGTTTGTTTGTGTTTTGTGGGGTTTATTTTTGTACCAATCACATGGGTTTTGTTTTCATTTTTGTTTTTTATCAATGTGTCTTTTTACTATAACATGAAGTCCAAGATTGTAATGACCCTTGCCTTATGCTTGTAGCCCAGAATTGCCTTAACTATTCCAGGTCTCTTCTAGTTTCATACGAATTTTAGGATTTTTTAGTTCTGTAAAAAATGTTATTGGTGTTTTGTTTGTGACTGTGTAAGTCTATATAACAGTTTTGGAAGTAAAGTCATTTTGACTGAATTGATTCTGTCTATCCAGGAACGGGAGATACCTTTCCATTTTATGATATCCTCTCCAATCTCCTTTTTCTGAGTACTGTAGTTTTTATTGTGGAGGTTTTATACTTACTTGCTTAGGTTAATTCCTAAGTTCTTCATTTCTTCATTTGGATTATATTTCTCTAATTTCCTTTCTAATGAGTTTGCTATTTTTCTATGGGAATTGTATTCATTTTTGAGTATTGATTTTGTACCCTGC
>NW_004524647.1:121726-122729 GCF_000260255.1 Octodon degus
ATTTCTCTTTTTTACTTGGATCCTTTGCTAATTTTGGAATCTTTATGCTCTCATTCGGAAATGACTTTTGGAGAACTGATTTCATTTTGATTTGACCAAAGAGTTTGAGGTGTACTGGAATTATATAAAGTTGTAGAATTAGGTAATGAATCCATGGTAACCTAGGCTTTTCTTAGTAGGTAGTTTTTTTAATTACTTCTTCAATTCCATTGACTTGGCTTATTTAGTATTTCTATAGCTTATTGGTTCTGCTTTGACAATTCGTATGTTGCTAGGAATTTATCCACTTCCTCTGAATTTTCCGTTATTGTTTTGTAATACAGGTTCTCAGAGTAGTTACCTTTAGTCTTTTGGATTTCAGCAGAATCCTTTATGATATCACCTTTCTCATTCCTAACTGTACACATTTGTATCTCTATTTTGGCAAGATTAGCTAAGTGATTGTCTTTTTGTTTAGTATTTCAAATAACTCTTCAAAGATTCTTCCTAACTTCATCCTCAATTTCATTAATTTCTTCTCCAATCTCTTTAATTTCCCTCCTTGAATTCAGAAGGACCATTTTGTGCAGGACATTGAGGTGTACCACATGATTATTTATTTGGGCTCCTTTTGTTTTGCTGATATGGGAATTGACCACTACATATTTCCTTCTAGGAATGCTTCCATTATGTCCCACAGGTGTTTCATGTCACACTGGCATGGCAATTTGACTATAAAAATTGTCTAATTTCTTATTTAATTTTATCTGTGACCCATTGATTATGTAAGAAAGCATTATTTAATTTCTTTCTGTCTGCATAGTTTATATTGTTCCTTTTGGCATAGGCGTCTAGTTTCATTGCAATATAATCTTTTAGTATAAATGAAATAACTTCAATTTTTTGCATTTATGTAGCCATTCATTAGCCCAATTATTTAAATAAAGGATGACCAAAAATTAGTATTTTTCAATAATTTCATACTATAAAAATAAATATAAAAATGAATCTAGCCAGGGTAGTA
>NW_004524647.1:123834-124938 GCF_000260255.1 Octodon degus
AAACAAAACAACATAGTCCAGCAGTCCACAATAGTAGTGGGTTATCCACAGAAGCTGTTGACTTGAGCCTTTCACAGCTCAGCATATTAATATGGCTTTACTTTATATACCTCACTTTTATATTTTTCTGCTGGATGGTTAAGACCAAGATAAAGCAAGACATATATAACAAGAAATGTAACTTTTGTATCTGACAAGGTCAGTCAAGTACTCTCAAGATTTATCCTGTAACCCTGTAATGCAGTTCGCATATTCCCTTCTTTATTTCTTCTCTCCTTTCCTCCATTTCAGTTCTTTCCTTTGAGCCATTTCTTTCTCTTTCATTATATCTATTGTACCTTTTGTATCTTATTTAACCTTTCAGTTTCTTACACTAGAGAAAAAGTACAATGTTTACACTAAGGGTACTGAGTAGTACTCCATAGTATAAAAATACCACATCTTTTCTTATTCATTTTTTGGTTTATGAACATCTGTGTTGCTTCAAAGATGTAGCTATGACAAATTGTACCATTATGAACAAGGGTGAACATGCGTCACTGAAGTATGATGTTTTCAGTTCTCGAAAATTACCCAAAAGGAGAATAGCTGGGTTGAACAGACTTTTCTATAATTATGTATTACAAGCAGTTGACAATGAGACATCTATTTTGTCTTTCCATTTCATGATAAAGACTTTTTCTCTCTGACATTCTAACATTTTTCTCCTTTTTCTTTTTTTTTCCTTTTGGCAGATCTTTTGGCACTTTCTTCCTGATCCATCTTGGTGTCCCGAAAATGTATGTTTGGCATTGTAAAAGAATATTAATGAGCTCTAGAGAATTGTAAAAATGATATCTAATGTAGATATTATGATAATTTTATAAATTATAGCATAAAATTATAGTTTATTTTTCACAAATAAACACAAATTAGTAAAAAACAAACAACCAGAGCTTATTATAAAGTTCACTAGAAAAAAGACATCAAAGATAAACACAACATTCTAACATAAGCAATAAGCAGGTGTGGTACAAGTTTATCGTGCACAAACAAGAATTTACTGGCTGAAACCACACATACCTGAGTGACAGTCAGTATAGTTAGTATATAAACAGATATGCT
>NW_004524647.1:125918-127520 GCF_000260255.1 Octodon degus
CCAGCCCCTATAATTGAGAATTTTTAGTGATGCTGCTTTTACAGTCATAAATTTCTTGAGGTGCTCAATGTCATGTAAATGCTTTATTTTTCCATCAATTTTAAAGGAAAGTTTTGCACAATACACAATTTGGGATTTTCAGTTGTTTTAATGGCTTGAAACACTTCACTAAAAGCCCTCCTGGTCTTTAAATTTCACAGGGAATTTCACTTTTACTCTAATAGGTTTATCTCTGTATATGGCTTACTGCCTTTCTCTAATAGTTTTTAAATTTTTTGTCCCTGTGATAGACTTCTGGAATTTTGTATATAATGTGACACAGATAATTTGGCTTTGTGTCATGGTTACTTGTTGTTCTATATATCTCAATTATGTATGTATATTTCTTTCCCTATATTTTGGAAATTTACAGACATATCTGTGATCATGTTTTTTGTGTTGCTAGTATTTTTTTTTAATTTATTCCAGCTAATCTTAGTTAAGTCTTCTTTGCATCACATAGAGGTTGTTGGATCAGTTTTAATTTTCTCTTGCTGTTTTTAAGGTGTCTAAGTAAAGCCATCATTGTCTTCTAGTATTGAAATTCTGTCCCTACATTTGTCCATTCTGCTGCTGATATTCTATGACCAGTAAAGCCAGTGGGGTCCTGAGATGGAGTGTTGGGAGATTAAGAAAACACCACACAGACACATACTAAAAGGAATGCTGGGACCCATTGACACCTGACTCTCTGGTGGAGAGACAACTACAACCCAGCAATGATTATCTCTGTGCTCATACACTATAAAAATGAGACAAAGCACATAATGAGTCCAAAAGTACAAGGTATAGGTGTTTTGCTAACTATATAGAAGGCAAAACATTCTCAGAGCTATTTCTGCTGTAGTTAACAGGGAAGAACACCAATGCCAGACATTTACTAGACTGGCTTTGATCTAATCCCATGAACTTGTTCACATGACTCACCTCTGGTGATTTGTGTTCTCTGGGCAGGCCTTGCTCTAGCCCAAGTGTGTCCAATCTCCATCTCATACACTCTTCACACCCACACTTTAAATATGAGTTTAAAGCTTTTCAGTTGCTAATTAAAAGCTTCTTATGGACTTGAATACTTTAATGAACTGGTCATTCATATTTTATGTCATTTTATGAAGTTGATCCAGCTTTTTGTTAGTGTCTTCTGAGAAATACTGAATCTTTTTGGTTATTTTGGGAAAGAAAGATGCAATATAAATAACCCAATGTCTCTGGTAATAAATTCTAATATATGAATGTCATAAAGGCAATCTGAGTATTGGCTTATACAGAAATAGTAACAATTACATGGCTGCATTAGTATTGAGTGAAACAATTACCCCAGTATTTCCAGAGACAAATTAGATGTTAGCATACCATAAGCACCAGTTATACCTTCTGCTGAATTTCTGAGATCTTTATTATTTGTCTAGGTGTAGATTGTCTAGGTGTATATTGTGATTATAGCTATGTGGAGTTCTATATCCCGTACTTATCTTTATGTAAGGTTCTTTTGTCATTTTTGGAAAATTTTGTGATATTACTTCTACGCATAGTCTTTTTATGTCATTTATGCTGTTTCCCACT
>NW_004524647.1:128105-128846 GCF_000260255.1 Octodon degus
ATGTTTCCAGGAAAGCTTTGAGCCTGCTTGTTCTGGGCCCACATATTGCAGCTCTCCTGCTTGCACAGGCCACTCAGGGTCCTCCTAAGTTCCCAAAAGTTTGGAATAGCACCAAATGAAGCTCCATGTCTGCAGTTGGGGGCTAAGGACAGTCAGAGCTTATGAGAGTTCCACAGACATCCCAGAGCAACCAAAGTTTATTAATGCCAGCAGGAAATCTCTCTGCTTGTGCACTCTGTGCCCACAGATCACAGCTCTCCTGCAACATGAAGACCACACAGAGTCTTCATAAGTTCTCAAAAGCTTGAATGAACACCAGCAGAAGCTCCACACATGCATGCTTGGGCTAAGGAAGGTCAGAGATTTCCAGAGTCCTGGAGGCTCCTCAGAGACCACCAAAGAGAAAGAATATTAAAAGCAAGCTTGGAAAATGAAGGAAAAGCAGAAATTTTTGTAATCCCTGACCTGGAATTATACTTTTTTTTGATGTACATAGTACAGGGTCTATAGGGTCTCACCACACAGATAGGACTCATAGTGATCCTCCTGTTTTCAGCCTCTCAGGCGCTGGTATTACAGGCATGCACCACTATGCCTAGTCTCAGTCACTGGCTCAGTGTTTCCTGGGGGCTGGGCTGATACAGAACATCTGGGATAGCTCCCATGTCCCTGCATCTGCTTAAGCAGGCATTTTATTCAGCTGAGTTATCTGACTGGCCCTGATATTATACTGTAAAGCTA
>NW_004524647.1:129441-137274 GCF_000260255.1 Octodon degus
AAAAATAAGGCTACTCAATTCAAAGACCAAATCCATACACGGACATCTGAGATAAATATGGACTTCACAGAGGAGGAAATATAAAAGGCAAGTAAATATATGAAAAAATGTTCAACATCATTGGTCTTTCAAGAAATACAAATTAAAACAACACTGAGATTCCATCTTACCCCAGAAAGTATGGCTAACAACAAGAAGTCAGACAATAACAAATACTTGAAGGGCTGTGGAGAAAAGGGAATCCTTCTCCACACTTGGTGGGAGTGCATACTGTTACAACCACTATGGAAATCAGTGCTGAGATTCCTTTAAAAACTAGGATTGGAGAGCCAATTCAAGCTATCTGTTCTCCTCCTGGCTATTTTTCTAGAAGAAATGAAAACATCATGCCACATTGATATATGTGCATCCATGTTTATAGCAGTGCAATTTGTCATAGCACTGAATCCTGGAAACAAACCAGATGCCCATCAACTGAAGAATAAACAAAGAATATGAGGTGTTTATACACAATGGAGTATTATTCAGCTATCATACAGGTTAAATTTGAGTCTTTTGTTGCTAAATGGGTATAACTAGAGAATACACTCTTAAGTGAAATAATTCAGGCCTGAATATGCAAACATGATATTCTCTCCTTAGAATGAGAACCTGAAAGAAAAATGGAAAGAGTACAATACATATTTCGAAAAGAAAATGACCATATTCCAAAGGAAAGAGTTACTGGGTTAAGGAGAAGGACAGGAGAGGGAGTGGGGGCAAGATCTAGGTATGTAAGTAGGATGGTTTGAACAACTACTGTGCATTTCTGCTGGTCTATGGAAAGGAGAAGATAATGCTTAATTTATTTTTTCTCCTGTTTTCCATTGTTTATTCTCTTTCTTTTCTCAATTTCTTATATGTTTCTTTATGTTTTTCTTTCTTCTTCCAATTTTACATGCATATCTCTAGTAATATGTATAACCGGTTGGAAGATAACATTATGTATTACAACAAATGCTATGAAATTGCTATTATTTTGTTAAGTGAAATTCTGTATCACTTGTAATTTGTTCTGTTTTAGTTTAAATTTGTACTCTCTTTAAAAAAATAAAAAAAATAGGTGCTGGGGAGATGGTTCAGTGGAATAAGCGCTTCTCTGACAAGTTCAAGGTTCAATCCCCGGTTCCGTAAAAAAATAAAATAAAATAAAAAATATTAAAAGAACCAGTTATACCACACTTTGTGATAGAGAACAAACCATTCATTATGATGTAACTATTAAGGCAACACAGGCATTGTTAACAGGTAGGGTATACTGAATGTAACAGCTATATCTCTGCTCATAGTAGAAAAGAATTAAATAGTAATATTCATGGTGAATTATTAAAAGATAAATAAAGGTTTACAGTTATGTGTTTAAAAATTTAGAGTTTGGGATGGAGGGATATGAAAAGAATGTTTGGAAACCACAGACTCTGTGATATAGGAAGGATGAGAAAGATTGGCTCAAAGCATTTTATTGGGGGGCAGAAGGATATCTATAGAATTGGGTAAAGGTAGGACCAAAAAAAGCAAGAAATGGAAGATAAAAGGAAAATAGGAAGAAAAGAAGAAATAAATTATACAAATGATAAAATAAGAGAGAATTAATTAAGAGACATTTTTAAAAGGGAAAATAGGCGAAACAGAAAATAAAGAAGGAAAAGAGATTAGAAGCAAGGACAAAGGACAAAGATTATCCAGTCCTAATGAAACTGATAGAGAAGTTAGGAGGAAAGGAAGAACAATATAACAAGAGAACAAAAAGAAAGCAAAAGAAATTCTAAACAATGTTCATACTCACAAAAGAACAGAAACAAACAAAAAGTAAGTCAATGAGAAATAAAGTATAGGTTCTCCAATGTCCTGAGTCCTCACTGACCTGGAAAGGCTAGGGCCAAAATGTTGGCTGTCCTTGCTGCCCTTATTTTTCTCTAATTTTCAGTCCAGAAATTTAAGCTGTTAACCCTGCAGAAGAGAAGCTTAATGATATTATTACCCTATAACAGGCAGTTGAGCTTAACCTCACTATCTGCCTCAATATAAAACATCTTAGACATAGGAGAACCTGTACTGTAACATCCTGTAACTCAGTTGTGTCCCAAATTTATTGATCAAGGAGATTATGGGGCCAGAGGAAATTGATCTATGATGTAGAATATGCCTAAAGAGAGTCACATGGAAAGAAAACATCCTCTCAGGCTTTCACAGAGAGCAAATTGGTCAAGCAATGGCTGTGACTCATGCACATGGCTGAAAGTGACAAAGGATATACAAAGTGTGGTATAGAGTTTCAGGGTAAATCCTGAGGGGATTTGACTGACCTTATCAGATACCAAAGTTACATTTCTTGTTATATAGGTCTTGCTTTATCTTGGTCTTAACCATGCAGCAAAAAAGCATAAAAATGAGGTATATAAAGTAAAGCCATTTTAATATGCTGAGGTGTAAAAGGCTCAAGTCAATAACTTCTGACATTGTCAGTCCTATGGATAACCCACTACTATTATGCACTACTGAACTATATTGGATTATTTTACTGAATTCATACACCTACAATATTTAAATGGCAATGGAATACCCATTTCTACAAAACTAAACAAAAAAAGGTATAGAAATGAAGGACCATTGTGTATTTGTATATACAAAATAGTTAGGATAGATATACAGCTGCTTTCTCTTAATTCAATGAGAAGAAAGATTTGTAGTAATAATGTTTGGATAGGCTATCATGTCTTCATCTTGTTCTATGAATAACCACTAAGAGACAACAATGTGCAATGTATTAATTATTGAAACTGTCCTACTAATTGGTTTTGAAGCTGTCTCATTGCTATTTGTTTCTCAATAAAAATAAAAAGCAAATAAAATAAAATAAAAATATTCCTTTGTGGTTTTAAGTTTGTGGTTATCTTGTATGTTCTACAGTTTTGGGATAGTGTCCAAGTAAGGTGTAACTCTACTCTAACTTGTAGACAAAGCAGGCCTCAGAGCCCAGATTCATGCTGGGAATTTGCCCTCAATCTTTCAGTGAGGTTAGGCTGTAATATTCATTCTAACACTTTCAAAAACTACAGAAACTCAGACTCAACCTGGCCTCTGATCTTGGGGTTAAGTCTGAGTCATTTAACTTGTAGCACTCTGAGTGTTCTTTTTGTTAGTCTGACCACAGCTCTTTGACCATAGGCACCTTCTATGGTTGTTTCTTATCCAGTTACTATGGGAATTTTACACTGGGAGCCCAGAGATGAAGCCAATCAAACCTTCTCTGAGTTCCAGGTTCAATTAGCCTCTCTGCTGAATAGCATCCAACCAAACACTCTCTCAAGAGAGAATATAGCTGATGCTTGTATTGCAAACATTCACTAACTGTTATGGGAGTGCACAGTATCCACTGCTCTATTCTATTCCAGTGGTACATTTCTTTTGAAGCCTGCGAAATCACCCTCAGACCTTGACTGCATCTCTTTGGATTCCTTTCTCATAATCTGGGAACCAGGAGCTAGGGAGGAAGGACAGTTTCACTTTCCTTTTTCTGCATTACGTCCTATCTCTTTGAATTCTCTGTGGTCTCCAATTTTCCTGACAGATTCTTCCAGGGGCTCTGGAATCTATCTTCTACTTTTCTTCCAGAAGTTTCTATTTTCCAATGTCTGGATACTAAATCTTGCTGCATACTTCTCTGCTATCTTCCACACAGCTCTAATTGACAACAAAATCATATGTGTTCAAGGAATACAGCATAATATTTTAATATGGATATATTTTGTGAAATGATCACAGTGATCAAACGAATTAGTGCATCCATTACCACACATAGTGAATACATGTGTGTGCATGAGGGAGGAAGTAGTGGTGAGGATATTTTTGTGCTACTCTCCTAGCAAGGTCAAGTAAAAGACAGAGTATAATTAACTATAGTTATCATTTCATTTTCACATTTCATTATCTCTTTTCCATGCACTGAGTTTTCCTCAATGGAAGAAAAATACTTTAAGCTTTCTTGACATTAGAGTGTGTTCTCCTGGGAAACACAGCAAATTATCTCACAGTAAGGGGTGCAAATCCTTTTCACAGGGAAGAAATTTTGGACTATTTATTTCAGGTAAATGGGCAGAAGAAACGTAAAGCCTTTAGGTATCTTATTTTCAAAAATATTTTTATATAAAGAAAATAAAAATACTAAAGAAAATAAAAATTTAGAAATGATACAGAACTTCACCAAGCAAAATAGAGTTCAATACTAGTTGAAGAGTTATATAATGCTGTCTTCAAAATAGTTGTTCATATTACCAGCTATAAGGTCACAAAATTTGTTTTAAAAAAGAAAAACAAAAAAATTTAAGTAATTAATAAGGGCAAGAAAAAAAATAAGCATGAACTGCTCCCATCTGTAGACCAGCAGAAATCAACAGTGCAATTATCCAAGCAATCCTGTAAACATACATAAATATAATGCTTCACACCCCTTCTGTCTTTTTCATCATCCCAGTTTTTCCTTTCCTTTCATCAGATTCTTTCCTTTTTACAATATGTATTGTACCTCTCAGATTTTATTTACTCTTTGAGATTCTTACACTAGGGAGACAACATGACATTACACTGAAAGGATGCTTTATTTCACTTTAGAGTATGGTTTCTAGTTTCATCAATTTACCTATAAAAGCCTTCAATTTATCTCTTTTTGCAGCTGAATAATACTCTACACTGCAAAAATATTACTTTTTTATTCATTTCTCAGTTGATAGGCCCTTGCATTGTTTACAAGGTTTAGCTATGAAAAGTAGCACTGCTATAAACATGGGTGCACATATATCACTGTGGTATGATGTTTTCAGTTCATTTGAAAAACTATCCAGGAGGGGAATAGCTTCCTTGAGTGGAACCTTCAATCCTAGCTTTTTAAGGAATGTCCACACTGATTTACATAGTGGTTTTAATAGTCTACACTCACACTGATAGTAGATAAAGGTTCATTTTTCCCCATAGCCTCTCCAGCATTTGTTATCAGCTGACTGCTTCATGATAGCCATTCGTTCTGTGGAGAGATGAAATTTCAGTGTTGTTTTAATTTGCGTTTCTTGAATGAAAAATGATGCTGAACATTTTCCATATAGTTATTTACCATTTGTACTTCTTCATCTGAAAAATGTATGTTCATCTCAGATGCCCATTTTTGGACTGGGTTTTTGAAATTTGGGGACCTGATTTAATTTCCTGATTTAACTTCCATGTGTTTATAGAATTTGTGCTGTCTCTTTTGTATATAATATTCAATTTCATTGCACTGTGGTCAGATAATGTGCATAGAATAATTTCATTTCCTTTGCATTTACTTATGTTTGCTCTGTGTGCTAATATATGGTCTATTTTAGAGAAAGCTCTTGTGAACCTTAGAAGAGTGTATACTCTGATGCTGTTGGGTAGACTGTTCTCTAAAGACCTATTAAGTCCATTCTTTCACAAATTTGGTTTAGTTCTGTTATTTCTTTGGTGATATTTTGCTTAATCAATCTGTTTGTGACAGTAAGGTGTTAAACTCCCCCATGACAACAATATTATTGCCTGTTTGATTTTTCATGTCTGTTAAAATACATATTATATATTTGGGTGCTCCTACATTTGGTGAATATTTACTTATGGTTACCATCTCTTCCTCTTGCAGCATCCCCCTAACAAGTATGTAGTGACCTTCTTTATTTCTTTGAATAATTCTTGGTCTGTGGTTAACATTGTCAGCAACCAGAATAGCTGCCCATGCTTCTTACTAGGCTCCTGTCACATGGAATATTATTTCCCAATCTTTAATTTTCAGTGTATAAATTTCCTTTTGAGTTAATGTGTTTCTTTGTGTTAAACATTATTGGCCTTATTCATTTTTAAATTTTATTTTATTTTATTGAGAAACAAGTAGCAATGAGACAGGTTCAAAGGTGATTAATAGGACAGTTTCAATAATTAATACATTGTATACTATTATCTTCTTAGTGGTTATCCATAGTACAAGATGCAGACAGGATATTCTGTTCAAACACTATTACTATAAATCTTTCTTCTCATTGAATTTAGTGAAAGTAGTTGTATATCTCTCCTAACTATTCTGTATATACAGATACAAAATGGTCCTTCCTTTGTATCCCCTTTTTTTGTTCAGTCCTGTCGTAGATGGGTATTCTATTGGCACATAAATATTATAGGTGCTTGAATTCAGCAAAACAATCCTACACAGTCCGGCAGTCCACACTGGTATTGGGTTATCCACAGAAGTTGTTGGCTTGAGCCTTTCACAGATAAGCATATTAATATGGCTTTACTTTATATACCTCGTTTTTATACTTTTCTACTGGATGGCCTTATTCTTTCTTGACCCATTCTGCCACTGTGCTCCATTTCTTTATTTCTTTACTTATTTAATTTGTACCAAGGATCAAATTCAGAACCTTGCACTTACCAGGCAGGCAGTTGGACTAAGTGTGCTTCTTTTGATTGGTGAATTAAGGTCATTTACATTGAAGGTCAAAATTGATATGCGTTGCCTTATCTCTGTCACGTTTGTCTTCTGCTACAGGGGTTTCCCGATTTCCCCCTTTGTTTAATTATTTGTTCTGTATGGTGATTTCTTTATGTTGTTGTTTGTGAAGGTGTGATCATTACTGTCTCTTTCTAAAATATCTGTCAGTTCACTTTGCAAATTTGCTTTGAGAGTCATGAATTTCTACATTTGTTCTTTCTCATGAAAGTTTCTTACATCTCCATTAATTTTGAAAGATAGTTTTGCAATGTACATCAATCTGGATTAAAAGTTGTTCTTTTTCATGACTAGAAATACTTTACACCAAGCTCTTTTTAACTTCATGATTTGTGTTGGGATTTTACTATGATTCTATTGGGCTTTCCATTATAAGTGATCGGTTTCTTTTCTCTAACAGTTTTAATGTTCTGTTCTTTTGCTGCACTTCTGGACTCCTCATCATTATGTGTTTGAGTATAGATTTATTTTTATTATGACTAATTGGATTTCTATGTGCCTCACCCAACTATATGTCAGGCTCTTTTCCCATACTATGAAATTTTTCTGCAATTACTTCTGCAAATAATCTTTTTGTGTCATTTTTTCTGATTACTGCTGTTTCATTGGCACCTCTTAGTATTATGTTATTTTTCTCTGAATCTTCTTGTAGCAGCTGTATTGTTATTTTCTGGTTACTTTTTAGTTTTAAGAGATCTTTCATTTTGGGTTCACTAGTTGCAATGCTATCTTCGAAGATCTGAAATTTTATCTTCAGTTTAATTTATGTGGTTTTCCTAGATTTCAATGGAATCATTAATTTACTGAATATCTGTTAGAATCACTTTCATGTATTCAAATTATTTCCTGTGTTGTTTATTCAATGTTCTCATCATTTTTATATTCTCCATTTCTTATCTACGATTTTTTTTTTTTTTGAGAAACCAGGGATTGAACTCATACCCTTGAGCTTGCCAGGGAAGCGCTTATTCTACTGAGCCATTTCCCCAGCCACTATTATCTATGATTTTTCAGTTGTGCTGAGAAATTCTTTCATGAATCTTGTCATTCATTTTCTTCCTAAGTACTTTCATTATTTTTTTAAACCAGATTTTATTTATTTATTTATTTTTCAAACTAAATTGGTAGGACAGTTTCAATAATTCACACATTGCATACATTCTTCCTAGTGGTTAACTGCTGTATGAAATGCGGCTTGATATCCTATTTACAAACACCATTAGAACAAATCCCTCTATTCATTAAGAGAATGTAACTATATATCTATCCTAACCACTTTGAAT
>NW_004524647.1:139402-145906 GCF_000260255.1 Octodon degus
ATTTTCCTCAGTGCTATTGTAAAAGGTATTGTTTCTATAATTTCCCTCTCAGTGTTTGTTGTCTTGTGTAGAGGAATGCTATTGACTTTTTGGTATTGACTTTATAACCTGCTATGCTACTGAATTTCTGTATTAATTCTAGTAGCTTCTTGGTGGAGTTTATAGTGTCTTCCAAGTAAAGTATCATCTCATCGGGCCTGGGCTAGCACTCTTGTCATTCAATTTGTACCTGAGAAATTATTTCTGATCTATTTCTTTTCTAGCCTGATGGAGTTTTTTTATGTACTTCCATTTCTGCCATTTCAGAAATTTCAGGTGTGTGACTTCCAAATTCTTCTATGTCCTTGTCTCCTGGATTTGTTCATGGTGGGTTGGAGGTATGAAATTGCCCTTTTTTTCTTTTGTTTTCACATTTTTGAAGCTCCCTAAATTCAAGTGGACTCAGCATGGCTGGGTCAGCAAGGCTCTCACAGCATGGGGGAGGCAGTATAAGCTCACCTACTCTCTTACTATATGTGGTTCATTATGGCTTGCTTCACATTGAAGAGGGGCATGGCGAGGTGCAGGTCATGAAGTTTCCTAGGATGATGTGGGCAACCTGAAGCTCAGCAAAGTTCCCAAGATTGTGGTAAGGGCTGGGCAGAATTCACTAGGTCATCTTAGCTGTCCAGTGTCCTCAGGCCTTCTGCAATGGTGGGATCCCAAAAGAATATTTTTGAATGTTACACAATTTCTAACTCAAGAAACTTCTATTTATATTTTTGATCCAGTTGTGGCTTTGCCTTTGACTCACCTCATGCAGAAGTTCTAGTAATATTCTCCAAGCTAATTTATTCTCTAAAAATTTTAGGATAGCTGCTCATTCCTGGTAAATAGTGCACTTTTCAGTCCCTAATAAGAAACCACCCACAGAAAATTGGCTGTTACTTTTGGCCAAATCATAAGAAGCGTACTAATTCTTAACATCCAAAATTTCATGACAGAACCATGAATCAAAGATCTAAATTTTACCTGATTATGCCAACAAATGTCATTGTTCTCTCAGTGTCATATAGGCATGATCCCTGGATCCACCCTAACTCTGGCCAAGAGATATTTGCTTACATTTAAGCTTAGGCATACTGTACATATTGGCCTCTTGCTTGGAACCATACTTTGATTACAAGTGAATCTTTGAGGTTTTATTTAGCTGTTAAAAAAGTTCTTCACCTGACACTGAGACTTTCTCACTCCTTACAATATTTTGGAATCAAAATCTATGAGACGATGTACTAAAATTCACCTACAGAAACAATTATACTCTGTAAGACAAAAATAAATGCATGAGAAAGACAGACAATCTTTCTGTGGCTCAGGATGCTGTTCTGAATTTATTTCTCTAGGTAACTGAAAGATATACTACTTGTAGCTATCTTCACTGGACTCTCATTAAATAAGATTTAAGAAAAAATTGATCCTATTTTGGATAAGTAGCTTCAGGGAAATAGTCAAAGAAAAAGAGGGGAGTGAGACTACTTCTGAAAACCAAATGTCTTTATTAATAGAAGTTACAATATGCTAATCTTTTCACAGACTTCAATCTGACCTTAAAAATTGAATAATAAATAGTCCTTGGAGAGATTACTAAGCTTCATTGATTACTTAGGCTAAATTCTGTTGAATATAAAGGATTTTCAAATCACAATTTGTTTTTTATTTGTAATGGCAATATGATAAAATGATATAAATTTTGGATGGTTGAGCTTCTATTAATTATAAGATTTTATGGTACTTGAAGTTACTGTATGGTAGTTGTTTTTCCATTACAATCAGGTTGCAATCTTTAAGTTTGTTAAAATGAATGGAAACTTTTGGAAAGGGTCTGGGAACTCTTCATATCATGCCCACATCAAATATTTATTCTTAATAAATGAATTCACTAAGTTTTCTGATTATTGCAATGATTATTTCTTATTGTTCTTGGAAATAATTTAATTACTATGTTTTGGAAAAAATGGGATTTAAAAAATACAAAAAGGAAAATTTTTAAAGTATAAAGTAGATTTCCTAGATTACCCTGAAGACAGTAGGAGATTAGACCATGACTTAAAGTTAAGAATAAATGATAAAGTTAAATATGAAAACAATTGTTATAACTACAGTGGTAAATCACAATTGTTAGAACTCAAGGGTGTTCCATGGCCGGTGGTTCTTGTGATGGTAGGGTTGATCTGTGAGATAGGCCAGTTGTATGTTCCAAAGTACGTGTTGAACTATTTGCTTTCAGAGTTTTCTTTCCCAGTATATTCCTGTTCCTACATAAGAAAATAAGAACATTCACTAGAAAAAAAGCTTATAATATATATGTGGATATCTCTGCATTATCATGAACTTGGTAAGGATGGCGTCAGAGCCAGAGAGAAAGTGAAGCTGTGTTTCTGATAAGAGAAATTCTGAATTCTAACTGTGGAGAAAGAGTCTTTGATTAAATAATTCTACAAACAGAGAACTAATTCATTTTCCCAATATCAGAACATTTTGCATTTCAAAAAAGACTGGGCCCTAGATGTATACAATAGTAGCAAAGTCTTATTAAGTCTGGTTTGTCCTATTTACCAATGCTCCTGTTTTATCCAGTGCCACCTTCAATCTCACTAGATACACTTGTCTTATTTTGGTTTCCCTCTCTATCCTTTTTTCCTACATCTAGCCTCACATTTACCCTCCAATAAAAACATTTATTATTATTCTTTTTATTTCCCTCCTCTATTTTCTTCCCTGTTGTCATTAGTGTCTTCGTGCTTTTTGATTCCATTGACATGTTTCTTTCATGGAGATACCTTCCCTGACTTCCACATCCAAAATTGACTTCCTTACACCATTCCTGATATTATCTGCTTCAATGTCATATTTTCTTCTAAAAATAAAAGGCTACATTTTTGTTTATTGTATCCTTCCCACCCTCTTTCGGTAGAGTTTGAGCTCTACAAAACCTAGATTAATTTCAATTTGATAATCATTGTGTTACTAGTAAAAAGTATAAATTCAATGAATATATAATTTCTAAAACAGAAAATGACTTGATTTAACAGGTACAAAGAGAACAAAGTCAATACTATAATCTGTGCCATTGTAATGTTATAAGAGACCATGAGTAGCTCAGATACATAGTGCCAATAAAAAAATTTTGATTTCAGTATCACGGTAGAACAGAGACCAAAATGTAATTGGGGGTAAGAAACTTCACCTAGATAATCTTTTATGTACTGCTGTCCACAGATTGAGTGTACAAGAGAGTGAAAACAATCCCTACAAATTCTAAAATGAAAGCTATGAGGAAAAAGTGTTCATAGCCAAAACATGTTTCATATAAATGAATACCTGCCATATTAACACTTTCTAAATCTCTACCAAACTCACTGATACAGTGTTTTGAGAGTATTATGGGATATTTTTTTTACAATAATGAATAATTTGTGAAAAAAAGCAAGAGAGGGAGCTCAGACTTGTAGGCATATTTTACTTCTCTATCAGAAGAATTCACAAATGCTATTTCCTTTCTTTGTTTTCATGTCAAATCATTATAACCAAGTGATGGTGACAAAATGAGTAGTAAATAAAAAATTAAATTTGTGGAGAAAAATTAAAAGTGTTCATTTGGTACAATTATGATAGAACTGTTGACTTGCTAAATAATCACACATACAGAATCTGATTTATTATAATCACATTACACATTTTATAAAACAGAACTATTAAGTAAAATGTTTCCATATAATATGACATTATTCTTATTAAATGCATTTGCTTGATACATCAGCCATGAGTTTTAAATATTAGATTAAAAGTAATCTCATCTATAAATCAATTTTCTCTAGCACTAATTTTTTACATACATTGATATAATTAATTCTATGATGTGAATTCTGGTGACTGAAAAAAGACACCTTGAGTCTGTTTATTGAACAGTTTCTATTTTTCAAAACTTCCCAGGAACCAGTTTATTAAATAAAATAAAGACAAGGAGTACACATTTTCTTTTATTGAAATTTGTGAAGAATCAATAGAACATATACTATTTTATCTGTGAAGAAACCAATGTAAATTTCCACCCAAATCTGTTCATTTTCTAGATTTGTGTGTGTGTATATGATTCAGTATATAATATATATATATTAATATATATATATTAATAGAGTCTACAGTGTCTCACTACATAGATTAGACTCAATGATTCTTCTGTTTTCAGCCTCCCAAGTGCTGGGATTACGGGCATGCGCCACCATGCCTAGTTTCAGTGGTTGTCTCAGCGTGCCTGGGGGCAGGGCTGGCACACCACGCCAGGGATGGAACCCCCTGGCTACTGTATTCTGCCTAAGTGGTGTCTTTAGTCCACTGAGCTATCAGGCTGGCCCAATATTTGAGCCTTTGAGCATGTGTAAAAATGATGTCTAAAAAAAAAAATGATGTCTATCCTCTCACCCAAATGTGAGAAGAAGATAGGAGAGCTCCTTTTTTTCTCCATGAGTGATCTTCAGGACGCTAAAAAATTTCTAAGTCAAGCAGCCCTTGAAAAGGTGAATATTTAATCAAATCATAGATCACACTTATTATCAAGGCTGTTAATTCCATCTGAAAGTATGTTCCATCATTCCCCTCCTTGATATGTCTATTTCAGATACACAAAGATCCTCTGCCTGTACAGATCTGCGGAATGTACCCCTTTTCTATGTGTTCTTTTTTTACTTCAAATATGTTATAGATTGCTAATAACACACCTCACCTTGACTTGAACCCTGCTTTTGCATCTTATTCAACTTCTCTGAGTTTTTAGGATTATGGTCCATAAATGGACTGTTCAGAGTATGGAGGCTCCCTTTCCCCAGCAACATAGGCTTACTGATACAACACATGCTCCGAATTCCACAGATTCCCACTAATCCAGCTCTTCCACAGATCATCCACTTTACGGCATTTATCCAGTTATTACTAGGTCTTCACATTGGTGACCCTAGCTTCTTGGCAAGCTTGCCCCAATTCTCCGGTTTTTCCTTGGGGACATAATGAGACATCTGGGTGGTTGTCTCACTCTATATAAATTTGACATTACCTCCTATCCACACTCTTTGTTGATATGCTAATTGGCTCTCTGTATTTTCTCCACGTAAATGACTATTAGAAATTCTTCTCAAAATTTTATAGTATTTATTGAATGAGTAGCCATCTCAGCATGATTTTAAAATGTGAACTTCAACAGGAACAACATTAATACTTTTCCTTTTATGAGACTAAAATTGTTTAAAGATTATCCTTAAGAGATTTGAAATCATGAACTGTGTTTCAAGATTCATGATCCAATACTGCATTTAGCTTGTGTACGAGATCCTTTCAGATATCAAGATTCTGAATTCTCTATGGATGTTATCGCAATATGAAAATTGTCTTTCCCTATGAGAAAAGTCAAGACTGAAGTTGAAGCAAAACAGGGACTGTATTAATCTGAGCAGAACTTACTTTTTTTAATCCTGATATAATAAATTACATACCCAAGCCATAATGATGCGGTGGGTAAGAAAGATAAATTGATTTACAGGAAATAAATGATACATGAGGAAATATTTTAAATTATTTTTGGTCCCATGGATTATCCTTATTTTGAAGTGTTTTGTTATGTGTCACTGCTCTAAGTGGTTAAACAATTTTTAAAAAAACATTTTTAAAAAGATATTTTTATTGCTAATTTTGTAATATTTTTGCATAGAACTACATTTATTTTCTGTTTTATTTTGTTGTAGTTTTACAGTGAATTAGCTGCTTGGGTTGTCTCTTTTCTTGTAGAAACTACACTTGTAATAGTTTCTTTTATTTCCAGGTTATATACTTTTAAAGGAAAAGAGAAGTCATATGTAATTGTGAAACAATGCAAGACAAAACTCTCCATAGATTTCATACTACCCTTTTAATCTTAAAGTTTCTTTCTTTTACACATAGGTCAAGAGGATTTTTACAACCTGCTTGTATTAGTATTTTTAAGCCAAGAAACAGTTATCAAAGGAAGTAGTCTCTGTCCAGAACCATAATCCTTAAAGTTATATAAATAATGAAAAGTAATAATTACAGTTGACAAAAAAGGGAGATTTAAGCAAAACACAAATGATTCTTTGTAAGTATATAACATTTGGTGATAGCAAAAGTGTAATAATAGTAGGTCATAATTAAGTAATCCTTAGGTGGTTGCTTCTGCCCATTTATTAAAATGACGCTACTGAAAAGCTACTCAATTTTATTTACATGCCTTTTGGAAAACTAAAACCAGTGATGCTTATAGTTACTGTTTCACACCATTTTTCTTTAGCTTAGACAAATGTACAGCTTTCTGAACTCCTTTCTCATGGATAAGGGCTCTGCTATATATTAGAGATAGCATATTGAAGAAGTGTTAGTGCCTGAAAATATCAGAATTTAAAAGGAGAATAAAAAGCACCTGTCCATATTCTATGTGTTAAATTCCATTAATCAAAACAA
>NW_004524647.1:150761-154151 GCF_000260255.1 Octodon degus
GCCCCAGACTGACTCAGCACTTATAGGGTCTTCACAGTCAGCATAGAAGGGTAGAAGGAAGCCAAAGAAGTTTGATAGATGCTGCAGCTGCTGTCTTCCTCAGTTCTTCCTTGTTTTCTGCCACCATGAACTGCTCCCATTTGCCTTACAGCGAGCAGCTTGACTGGCAGTTCCGATGTCACCAGAGGAGCTGCACTTTGACAGTTCATGATTGCCACCCTAATCAAGCAAAACAACCCTTGACTAATTGGCACCAAGTTGAAGTATAGATCGCTTTGGTCAAATTTGAGGCACTCTAATTTCCATAATTTTATGGGAGAGGGAAAAGTATTTTCCTTGCACATTTTGAGGATCTCAGCTGAAACCATTAACAAAATATAGATTAAAAAGTAAAAATATACAACTATATTTAATATATGTTGTGTGACATGCGACCATTCATAAAAGAATAAAGAAATAAAGGGCTAAACCCAAGTGTTTTCATAGAAGCTTTGATGAAGAATGTGTAGTTATGGAAAATGTGGTAGGAAGGATGATGAGTTAAGAATACTAAACTAGGAAAAAAGCTGTTAAATCTTGTTCAGGTTCCACTTGATGTGCCTCAATTTTCAGAGATAAGGATACTCTCTTCTAAGTAAAAGGAAGATATGTAATATATGAAGGTCTAGGATCTTCTACTCTAGAACGTCGGAGAATTATTCTAGCACCTGTCATTTCTCAAATTCCTTCAGTTTAAAATTTTTCATTTATGCCAAGGCAGAAGATTTCTAGGAAGTATGTTCTGAACCCTGTCATTCCCTCATCTGAAGCTTTCCATAACAGAGTTCACAGTCCAGAAACAGATGACAAATTGTCACATCTTCTACTAAACCATGAAGTACTTGGGACTAATTTCTCCAATTGTAGTATAGGTGTTTGAATGGAATGCCTATCTAGTTAGTACAATATATAGTGTGAGCCTTAAGGCCATCAGGCATGAACATGTCGTAGAAGCAAAAATAAACAAAGGTTGGTGGTTAGAAGAAGCTATAAACTCTCCTTCTGAGTTCAGAGCATAATAAAAAAAAATGGATGTGGAGCTCAAATTATACTTAAATGGAGGAATGAGGGCACCAGTGGCTGTCTGGTGAATCTTCTGGTTTCCAATTTGAAGCCCTCTAATTATACCAGTTCTTTGGTGTATCTCAGCAGTTTATGAAGGTATTCAGTGTCAGTTTGTAGTACTTCTTTTAATGTTTTCATTAAAGATCTAAACAATGAGGTTTTAATCTCAATAGTGACAAACAAGAAAGGTTAAAGAACAATGTAAAATACCAATTTTGTAGACAGATTTTGGAGGAAGCTGAAAAATAGGCAAAATCCAATCAATTTTATAGGTACATAACAAAACTTTAAATACAATATTTCAGGTACTACACTCAAATAACCCAGGAAATATGCCATAGTTTTTAATGGAAAAATGATTTTCTCTACAGGTACCCTATTTTAATTAAAGATAGCTAAAGGTAGACTAATTTGTTTATGCAATAAGTCTAGTCTCATTTTATTTACATGGAACACTAATGGCAACTTTGTTTACTTTGTTTACTTTGTTGGAACATCTCATAAGAAATCTCAGATTCAGGGCAAGGGAGATAGCTCAGTAGAATAAGCACCTGCCTGGGAAGTGCATGAACCTGAGTTCAATCCTCAGTACTTAAAAAAAAAAAGAAAGAAAAAAAAATGGAAAAAAGAAATCTCATTGTCAAACTTTAAGAGCCTTTCAATACTAGGACATTAAGTCAGCACCTTGACATAAGACAATTCTTGCAACAGTTATAGATTCAGGTAAATTCCTCTCATCTCAAAACCTGAAATACCTCCATTTGTACTCTTGTTAGGGAGTGATGTTACCTATACACCTGAGAAATTTGCAAATCAGTTAGCAGATAACCCTTTTAAGAATTCCATAATACTGGGTCCATTAGTTCAACTCTAGTTGCCTATGACTGTCTGCCAGAGCATATTCTCTGCACATCATTCTTAAATATGATACTCCACTCAAAGCCTTGGTAATATTGGCAACATTTTATATTGTAGTATGTCTTTTTAGGAGGAAAACAGCTTTTTACTGACCTTATGCAAAATAATTATATTGCCCTAAAAATAAGTGTTTTAGTTACTTTCTTTTTTGCCAAGAGAAAATACCTGACTCACAAAGTTAAGAGAGGATAGGTCTAAAGAGGTTTTCATCCACAGCTGGCTCCCTGAAAGGCAGGACCACACAGAAGAGGACTACAGTTCAGGTGCACAGGCAGGAGACAGCAAAGCAACAACAAAGAGATTCCCTCTCCTTTTTACTCATTTCAGATACGAGCCTATTGATTGCTGTCACCCATGCCCGGGGTGGGTCTTCTTATTCTCCATGCTCAAAACTATGCAAAACTAATCAGTGAACTGACTTCGTTATCACATAATGTTAATCCATACTCACATGCCATAGATACAGCCACCTAAAACAGCCTCACCAATAAAGGCATGAGGACCTTGAGTAATATCTAAATTTAAACCATAACAATAAGATAATACAGCAAGAACCTTATTCTTTTAATATAGAAAAATACTAAAAATTCTGCTTGAGTGCAGGTACATCACTGATTTTAAATTTATTTGAAAATCTTAAATTCATTTTAATGTTAGCAAGTTTAACATTGAAAAAAGATCTCTTTTCTGAAAACCTTTACAATTTTATATTCAGAATTTGTTGTCATCCTTATTCTGAAATTATCAATCACCATCCTACATTAGGATAAAAATACTGTTTTCCCCTTTTAATAAACCAATCCCTCATATCTTATTTACATTGCAAAAAACCACATGTATAATGCTTGCACGTATTCGGTACAAAGTTTTTTATTTATTGTTAGTAGTAGTTTTATTTTATACCTGATTATAATTTTTAACTGCTAGTAACCTTTTTTATAGAGGAGAGAAGGATGTAAACAATAGTGAGTTGTCTGGCACTTAACAGCATGCTGTAGCAGACTAGCAAATTTTATGAATACATCTTCTCACATTTCTTGCAGGCATATGCTTCTGTAAGTATAATTTCTTAGTTTATTAACAGACTCAAATATATTTAGCTTCTCTATATGGCATAAAACAATGTGCTAAAAGCATATAAACTTACTTCTAGCAATTAATTTTCAGTAGTTAATTTCAAAATGTTCTAAACTTTTTTTTGCTTTTATTTATTTTTTTGATAACAATAAAATTCTTCATAGGAAAATTTGCATGGGTTTCGGTACACAATTTCTGTACAAGTATAGGCAGACATCATCAGATTTGTACTATCACATACATATGTTATCTTTATGTAGTATTTCAAAGCTTGTAGACCAAAAATGTTAT
>NW_004524647.1:154251-156031 GCF_000260255.1 Octodon degus
CCTTTATATAAAATAGTGGACATGACCTAGTCAGTACCTTGAGAATTTTTTTCCTTCTGTTTCAAATGACCTTTACTGAGGAAGACTAGGCTCTATTATGTGGAAAGGCAGTAAATACACTTTCTTCTTAGTCACTGAGGCAGAAATTTTGTCTTGATGGCTAACACTATTTCTTTTTCACTGCTCTTTTTCCTTCTCCTTTCCTTGGCTTTCCCTTTCCACGACGCTTCTTTAAACACTTCTGTTCATCCTTAACATCCTGATGTTCGTCTCTGTAGAGGCCAAGAAACCAGAGTGTACCCATGAGCATAAAATACGTGTTGTGATTCGGGTACTAGTAGTGGGTCTCCTTCTTAGCCATCAGCTGCTTAGTGAAAAGTTTCACCACTTTCATGGATTTCGAGTCAGTCGGCCTGGCAACCACACTGAAGAACCTGGTGCTCAGGTGACTCAAGTAAGGCATATTCTGAAAGTGAAGACATTTCTTGAGCAGCAACGAGCAAGGCTCCCTGGTCCAGCCCCTCCTCACCAACACGCCAGGAAATTTTTGAAAAGTAAAGAAATCCAACCTACAACAAAGCCACTTAAAGTAAAAGTAAGGTAGTAATAATCTACCCGAGCATTCTAAGGTACTGCCTTCTCTAAATATTTACAAGTAGGACCGATTTTATTATATGTTTCAGAAGTACAAAAACATTTTAGCATAATGCATTTCTTTAGTAGCTTCATTAATAATGAATTTGTGATATTTTCAAGTCACTTTGTAAGCATCTTTTCATTTCTAAAATTTGGTGGAATCTCTTATAAATGTGCATCTACATATACATACATGGAGGTAAAAACTAGAATTATAATATGAGTTACTATTCTTAAAAATATCTGTTTCTACCATGTTCTATTTTATCTAAAATTTCTACACCAATGTCTGACATAAATTTGACTCTCAAAAAAGTTTATTTAATTGATACATATGAACTAAAATGGAATAAGTACATAGACAAGATTTCTTTTATTCTTCTTTAAATGCTTTTTATATTTAAAAAAACAAGTACTAGAAAACTCTTAAAATAGAAATATACTTTTAATAGGGACCACTGCTATGATCTAGTTATCTTCTTCAATTTTTGGATGTGAATGACAGTTGAAGAAATCAGGGGATTCACCAATGGCAGATTAAGTTGACTATGAACTCTGAGATATATTACTAATTTATGTGGTTTGCTCACTGATTTATCCAGCATGCATTAAACATATGTAATGATAAAATCAACATAACAAAGACTTACATTTACAAAAAAGGAATACAACAAAAAGAAATTAGCTATAAAGACTTAATTGACTCTAGAGTATATGTAAACTTTTGAAATTTTACTCTCAAGCATAAGCTCAAGGCTGGAGTATGAGCTGGAGATGGTGATTTGAGTTTCATTCATACCCAATCATGACTGAAAGCATGTAATGAATGAGATTGTACAAGAAAAGGGAATACAACACAATAATATAACTATACATAAAGTCTGGATGGAGACATAGATGTGAATAATTTGGAGATAATACCTTCTTTTTTTGTTTTTTTGTTTTTTCAAAGTTTTATTGATAAACACATAGCAATGAGACAGTTTCAAATCCAACCGGAAGTACAGTTTCAACAAATAATACACTGCATATATTCTTCTTAGTGGTTAATTGCTGTACACGAAGTGGACTTGTGAACCTATTTACAAACATCATTAGAACAAATCATTCTATTCATTAAGAGAATGCAACTATATATCTATCC
>NW_004524647.1:165280-180536 GCF_000260255.1 Octodon degus
TCTGTTTAACTGGCAATGTCAGAAATTATTGACCTGAGTCCCCCACAGTTCAACCTAACAACATGGCTTTACTTCTTATATTTCATCTTCATACTTTTCTACTGGATGGTTAAGACCAAGGTAAAGCAGGACCTGTGCAACAAGAGTTGTAGCTTAATGAATATCTTTGACTATTTAATTTAGCATATTTTTTTTGAGACAGGCTCTTGTTATGTAGTGCAGGCTAGCCTTAAGCTCAGTATGTAGGCTAGACTGGCCTTGAAATATCAGCAATCCTCCTATTTGGACGACCAAGTGCTGGAACTATCAGCATGAGCCACCATGCCCAAGATAGCATAATTTTAAAAATGCAAGTTGTTAAAATAATTATAGAGAAAAACATATTATGCCAAACAATGCTTGATAATTTTGGGTTCTTTTAGCTAGTTTCACCTTCATTTTACTAGTAAATCCAAGTAGAATAAATATATTTGTATAGTATACTTAATATTGATAACTCAAACATATAGCTATTTTTTATTAAACCAACAATATTAACCAAATCTTATTTATTGAATTTTACTCATGTCACATGTACTTTCAGAACATTTTTTTTCTTTTGTACCTGGAATCAAACTCACGACAAGGTGCTCACCAGGCAGGCCCTCTGCTGCTGAATTTCATCCAGCCTGCAAAGAATTTAAAGTAGTTCCATACTTCTGATATTCTTAGTAATATTTAGTTTGCATAACTTCTTATTTCCCTCAAATTTGAGACTAGAAAACCTTTAGAAGATTTCAGAAATATATTTGGACTTTCAACCAAAGTTGGATATATCATAATATACTGTCCTTATAAACATAAATAAATATAAAGGCAGATACAAAGAAAGACCTTACAGTTTTATTCTGAATCTTATGTATGAGGTAGATATAAGTATGGAAACAAAAGTCATCAATTTATCAGAGTGAATTCTCATTTTTATTCAATTATTATCTTTCTGTCACATAAAGCAAATCAAGTTACATGCTCAATTGTAGTTAAAGCATTTTTTAGCCAACATAAGGTTTATTTGCCCTTAATAAGTAATCTTAGGAAGGCTGTGAACTACCTTTTTCATGAGAGACCCCGTGGAAATATTAAGCAGCAATTTGTTTCTAAAATTCCTACTTTTTGTGCTCCAGGTTAAAGGCTAGAGTTATATAATTGGAAGTTTATATTCAAAGGAATGGTAAGATTTACATATTCAAGAGAAAAATGATATATATTTTAAGAAGGAATTCAAGAACATATTTGCTTTTCACTAGGAATCTGAGATAATTATTACTTAACCTTAAGTATAATGTAGTACAGTGAATGTTTATAGTTGGATTCTAAAACATTTTTCATGAGAAGGTCTGGAGTAGAATGGGTTTGATTACAGTTTTCACAAATGAGTGAAATGTATAAATATTAAAACAGTTATTTCTGAGCTGGGGAGATAGGTCAGTGTTCTAGGCATCTGCCTGGCAAGTGCAAAGATGTCGGTTTGATCCTTACGTACTCCATGTTGTGCTGGCCCCGGAACCCAAGGTGCACTATGCCGGCCACCAAAACCCAGCATGGTGGTGCACACCTACAATCCCAGTGCTGGGGAGGCTGAGACAGGAGGATCACTATGAGTCCAAGCTGTATAGCGAGACCTTGTACCATATAAATTTAAAATAAAAAAAGATTAAAACAAATAACAAAAATAAACACCGTTATTTCCTAGCTGAGTTTTTTGTAAATTTCTGGACACTTTTTGCAATTCTTTTATGTTGAGTCTGATCTCTGCCTCCTAATCTTGTTAAGGTAATTTTAGATTATCTATCTATCTATCATTTATCTATTGGCCTACCTATCTACCTATCTACCTATTCACCTATCTACCTATCAATCTTCCAATTTCATACCGACACAGAGGGAAACCACCTTAAGGACATAGGACAAACAAAGTCCTAGGCCTTTAACATTTTGCCAATTAAAAGTGTGATTGGTGTTTTTTACTGAGGCAGTCAGGGATATTAAAGCAGCCTTTGATAAAAACAGTGACTTTTTCTTTGGTTCTAGAAATACCTAAGTAGTAACCAAAACTAAAGTAGTGGTTGATCATCATTTCATGTGCCTCTTTTATGACTCGAAAACTTAAATCTGGCCCTTGCTCAGCTCTGCATATAAGAATGATAAACACTTAGGAAATATCTGTGTGAAAGTTGTAAAACAAGTTTAATTATCCCTGAGTTTGCATAACTTATCTTACTCTCCTTCAAGACTGAGGGCACCAGGGTGAGAGATTTGCAAAGACATTCAATGACATTCAGTCAAGAGAAGTCTACAGGGACTGTGGAGATGGCTCAGTAGAATAAGTGCTTGACTGGCAAGTGCAAGGGTCTGAGTTCAATCTCTGGTTCTGGAAAAAAGAGAGAGAGAGAGTCTACAGTTACTGCCTACAAACTATGTTCACCTCTGATCCCATGATGTCCTCCCTAGAAAAGAAACCTCCCCAAAGAGAACCAGTTGTCTCATGGAGACTGAATCCTTAAGGTACAAGGACTTCCTCAGAGGCATCTTATGAAACCAAAACTAAAGAGGTAACCACCAACTCACACTGGGCCACCTCATCCCTTATATAGACATATTTTATTCCTTGTCGGAGAGCCAGTTGAGTCATTGTCACCAGAGTTGTGCCCTTCCATGTCCTCTGGCCAAAGCCCCTTTCCTATTTTATTTCACTTTCTAACTCTGACTTAGATATCGGCCTTTGCCTCTCCATGACAGGTCCTGAAATCCTTTTTCCTCCTCAATACTCAATGAATCTGCTATGTGAAAGTGTTGAGGCTTCATCTCTTCAGAGGGGCCTCTGGTAACACCAGCTGAAATATTCTCCCATTTCTTTGTGACTTTTTGATCCTTTCTCTCCTTTTTTTAATTTCAAAAAGAAAAAAGATAAACAATGAAACCAAGTTTTGATATGGGTTAGTAGGACAGTAACAATAGTTGATGCATTGCATATTGCTGTCTTCATAGTAGTTAATGAGAATACAAGACATACACATAATATTTTGTCTAAACAATATTACCATAAACTTTCTTGTCAAGGAACTCTGAGAAGCTAGCTATGTAACTATCCTAAATATCTTGTATATAAATATATTTATTTTTTCTTTTTCCTTTCTTCCTTTCCCCTTTCCCCAACACAGTTTGTCTTTTCTTTTGAATAGTTTTTTCACAGTTCACATTATCTAGTGTACATATTGGATCCTATTTTCTTGTTCAATTTCTCACACTAGTGAGACAATACACTGTTTACATATGTGAGTCTGATTTACTTTAGTTATGAGTATTATCTCAAGTTGCATCCATTTACCTATGAAGGCTCCAACTTACCCTTATTTATGGCTAAGTAGTATACCACTATATTTTTTAAAAAACACATCTTTTCTATGCCTTGATTAATGGGTATCTAGGTTGTTTCCCAGATTTAGCTACTGAAAATTGTGCTGATATAAACATGGGGATTTAAACATGGCAGACCTGTGTTTATACCTCTTTCAATAGGATCTTCCCATCCATAGCAGTAAGATATTTGTTTATAATAAAAACTCTCAAAAATTACTTTAAATTTTAAAATTCTGAATTTTCACTGGTATATCTATACTAATTATGACTGCAATTCAAAAATCCATAAACCTATATTGAATTTTGCCATAGTTGTAAAAGGTATCTCTCAAAAATAAGGTAAAAGAAATATTCACCATAATCTAAAGCCACTGCCAAAAATAACAAAAATAAAGACAGACAAATCTCCAAGAATTAGCAGTAGTGAGTAGAACATAGACCATAAATTTGATGCAGCCCACTTTTCAGGCCATCTACATTCTGGGGTTCAAGTCCATTGGGTATTTAGTCCCAGGCCTTCTTTTCTCCAAGAGAGAGAGACAAAACTTCTTAGGAAGACATAAGAAGTCAGGATGTAAGAAAAATAAGATAATTGCTGTCACGTGAAGGGCATAGATAAGTAACCTATGAGAACTCAAAACCACAGTCATGAGAGTCAGAATCCAATTTATTTTTAAAAATTAAAGAACAAAGAAAATGTCTTTTATGAATTAAAAAAATCTTGCAAGATTTTTTTCTGCTAATCTGAATTTGGACAGAAAAAATGATAAGTAGATATTTACTACCTCTCTGAGATCAGATCCTGTCTGTAGAAATCCAGAAATCTAACTTTATTTTATTTTTTTATGTATTCGGTATAGTTTCTCACTATGCAGCTCAGACGCATAGTGATCCTCCTGTTTCAACCTCCTCAGCACTGGAGTTACAGGCATGCAGCACTTTGCCCAGTCTCTATAGCTGGCTCAGTGTGCCTGTGGGTAGGGCTGGTGCAGCATGTGGTGCAGAAGCCTAACTTTAATAAGAAATTTCACCTTTGGGTTGGTTTGTCAAATGTCCCAGATTTTAGCTCCACCATCTAGAATGAACAACTTGTGCTACCCAAGTGGATTCCCACACTTCTCATTTAAACTGTATGGAGGAAAATGATTATCATTCTTCTAATATACCACCCTTCTAGACTCTAGCGCAGGGACTATGATAACCAGTTAAGCACATAAAACCAGGAAAATATATTTGACACAAGGTTTATGTGGTATAGAGCTTTCAGGAGAAAGTAATGTACCAAGGAAATGGTTAAACCTGAGTGATTTTGAAACAAGCTTTGATGAGGAGGAGAGAAAGTCACAGGAAAATATAGTAGGAAGCAGTCTACAATGAGTAGCATCACTGGGGAAACTCACTAAGGCCTTTTCATTTAGGTACATGCGAACATCTCTTCTTTTTCAGAGACAAGGATTCTCCTTTCTTCTGGGTATAGAGATGACACTTCTCACATGTGGATCATGTGACCTGCTTTAAGGAAAGATCAAAGAAGAGAAAGTCACTCCCTGTAGGGGCTATTGCTCAGCTTCCTTCAGCTTTAAATAATCAGTGCACTAAAAGACCATATTTTGTAGTATCATGTTCTGAAACTTTATCATGTTGAAAGTTTTGGCATAAACAAACCACTTCTGAAGTCAAGCGCACACTTGCCAGAGCAGTGCCACATATTTTTTGTTCATTTTCATTTTTCCCAAAACACATAATGGGTAGATTCCACAAAGGAATTGTAACAGAAGCTCTTATGGCAAGCAAAATTGGTAAGGCTAATTAAGAGAAAATATGGAAAAAAAGAAAACATTTCACTTATCATTTATTTTTCCTCAGTTTCTGGCATTCTGAAACTTAAGATTCTAGTATGAACAGTGCTAAGGATTTCACTAGTCAATAAATACTATTTTGTTTTGCAATTTTTATTTTGTTTCATGATTGCAGAATTCATCCATTTTTTTTCTATTTGCCAGACATATTTTTCTATATATCAAGTAAAGACTATTGGATATGGTTCTCCGTCCCTTGTTCTCATCTATGGAATCGGTGTTATCCTATGTCTTTGAAACTTAGCATTCTTCAGAAAATTCTTGAGTAAGCCATCTTCTCTTGTACTTTGATAAAAACAAAGTAACATCTTCACTTTCAGATGCCACCTGCTCTAGATTGATATGGTGCTTAAACTTGTAAGTTTCAACTTCTAAAATGTCTTTTGTGTGGCTAGCTCAGAAATGTTTCTGTATTATCATATCTAAGACCATTTGGTTGTTTTACAAGGTTAAATTAAAAGCAAAATATTATAAAATCAGCTTTTACAATGAGTATATCATGCCTTATCTATCAAATACTAAAACTGAACAGGAAAATAGGTAATTGAACTTGGAAATTAGTGAAACAAATTTTGAAGAATCTCACTTCTGATACCATTCGGGAGGAAGGCACAAAATGAGTCAGTAGATTTCCTGATTCTTCCATTTTCTTCCACTGTAGCATTTATTCATGTTTCTTTTCACATTTTAGACTTTTTTATTAGGTTGAAAATACTTAGAGTGCTTTAGTCATGTTATTTTATATTAAATGGATAGGAAATAGCTTCCTAAAGATTTAAATGATTTTTTCTGAATCAAAACTCTAGTAAAAGACAAAATTAAAAACAAATAGCATTTCTTGTATTTTAAGCATTATGCTTTTATTTCACGTTTTTATTTTGTTAAACTTGTAAGAAAACAGTTGAAATGCCAAAATAGAAAAATAAATCTTAGGGTAGGCCAAACAGCTCAGCAGATTAAAGCAACTGCAAGCAGGCTCAAGGGCCAAGGGTTTGATCCCCAGGCCTGTTGTGCTGTCTTCACCCCTGGGGCACGCTGAGACTGCAATTCAGACTGGGCATAGTGGTGTGTACTTTTAATTCCAGTTCTGGGGAGCCTGTGAACTGGTGGATCACTATGAGTCTGATCTACTAGTGCGACCCTGAACACCCAGTAGACCCTTCCCTAAAATACAAAAGAAAGAAAGAAATCTTAAAAAATCTATGATAGTGATATAAATCTATTAAATTTTGCCCATATATACTTCTTTCTGTATCTGTTTAAGTATATTATGGACATTGACTGGAATGGTAAATGCAATGTAGTGTTTCCTTGAGAATTATTTGGGGTTATTAATGTAGGTCAGGTTTTCTCAAACAACTTCAGGTTGAATATTTTTATTGCTATTGTTTATTTGTTATTAGCTGTCACTACAGTGTAAGATGTTTAGTAAAATCCCTCTTCTCAATACACTAGTTTCCAGAAAAAAATCACTTATGATAATCAAAACATCTCCAGACAATACCAGATCTCCACTGGAGGGCAATATTGCCAGAATTTGAGAACCACTTATCTAGATGATGTAGGATGCAGATTCTAGGTCAGAATTGAGAGATCAACTGAAGATCTCATGCCATATGTTAACTTTCGTATAGTGAATGCTTGAGGATTTCTCAGGAAAGTAAGTAGGTAATGTGAGAATCGAGGTAGCGAAAGTCACAGTTTCAGGTAAAAGATGAAGTGGGCTGCATGTCAGGTGCCTACTTTCCTGATAGATATGGAGAATCAACAAATATTTTGTGCTGTAATTTAGTATAACTTCTTTGGCTGTGTCTTTATGTGGTCCTACAATTATTGGACAGAAAAGATTAAAATGTTTGTGTTTGATAGCTAGGTAAGTAGTCCAGCTCTTGAAAAAAGCAAAGCATGGTTATGCAGGGTAATAGCAGTATTCCCTTTCTCTAGACAGATGAATGCTCACCAGTGTTTTATGTGGAAGATGAAAATTAACATGAAAAGAAGGACTGTCTTGGACAATGGATTATAATGTTCTATGAACTTATTTTTCTATTATTTAAAACTTGTGACATATCTAAATCAGCTTCCCATAGTTATAATAGAAGTAGGTTTTGTACAGTTTATATAATTATCATTGTTTTTAACTTTATATTCAGTGATTGCTATTATTTCCAAAACAGAATTGTTCCACTAATACCTTCACAGTTCTGAGGAGGCTGTTAACCACAATGGCTAATCATTTCCTGGTGATAAACATGACAATTTTGTGCATTCAGATTACTGTTCTGTGATTTTAAAATATTTATTCTGTGGACATTGACTTGGTGGTTTCTGTAACTTTTGGATTTGTTTTCCCTTTAAAGATCTGATAAGGTAGCTAGTACTGTACTTGTTCAACTTCTTTGCCAGCGGTGAGACTATGACTATAAAAATATAAAACATAGCTGACCAGTAGTGAAATACAAAGTCAAGTACACTATGAAAGACAGACTCTCATCACTTTCTTGTGCATCTAGTTCTTACTTTATCTGAAAATAGTTTGCTTCCTTTGGACAGCTATTAGCATGAATCAACAATCACCTTTTTACTTCATCTAGTTCATGTTGGGTATCCATAATTTATAGTCAATGAGGATCTCACTATAGTGAATATCCTCAATGAGCACAAGTGGTTTAAAATTGAAAACACAAAGAAATACTAGATATCCAGTTACTGAGTTTTTTTTAACACTTTTAAGGAAGAGTAGAAATCCTCTTGAACTATAAAGCAGAAATAACAAACAAATAAAGAGGGATTGTGTTAGCTATCTTGCTAGCCTTCTGATGAAGGACAAACAAGGTATCAGAGAAAAATGACCTCATAGCAGATTGAAATAGAGACGATAATGGAAAAGTAAAATACACAGAATCAAACTGAAGTCTTTGTCCTTCTATTCACCTACTGTTTGCATATCCTAATGACAGAAAACCAACTGTTCAACACAATTGTGTAAAAGATATATAAATTATTTTTCTGTAGAAACTAAGGAATTCTAAATTGATGAAGACTAGGCTTTTACAATTAAAGAGATTCCATCCAACCTAGGGAAAAAAGAAACTGTTCAAGATTTATGCACAGAATGATAGCTTTTAAGATGTTGACAATCACATAATTCACTGAGAAGTTCACCCCATTACTTATAATTCCTTCAGTTATAAATGAGGAAAAAAGTGAACCTTAGGTACTATAAGAAAACAAAACCTTGTAGGGAAGAAACGTTCAGGCCATAAGACCCAGAGGTTTAAACAAGGCCATCAGGACTCTGTCTTTTTCTTCACTTCCTTACTACCATTTGTTATGGTTGGCTTTTTTATAATAACCTTCATAGCTTTGTCAAATGCTATCTCATTATAGTTTTTGTTTGAATTTTCCTGATGGTTTAAGATGTTGAACACTTTCCAAATTTATTATACTTTCATGTTTTTGGACAGTTATTAATTTATACCATTTGCCCATTTCCTAAAATTGCATTACTTGATCTTTTCTTGTCAAAGTGTTTTGATTCTTCACATACTGTGGATACTAACTCTCTGTATTATAAGTAGTTGGCAAATATTTTCTTCTATCCTGTAGGTTGTCTCTTCACTTTCTTATTGTTTCTTTTGCTGATCATAAGCTCTATTTTTATGAATTTAGGACAGGGTCTGCAGGATCTACAGGATCTCATTACATAAATTGGACTCTTAGTGATCCTCCTGTTTTCAACCTCCCAAGCAATGGAATTACAGGTGTGCCCACCACACTCAGTCTGAATCACCATCTCAGCATGCCCTACGGGTGGGGCCAGCATGGCATGTGGGGAATCAAACCCCTGTCACCGCGCTCTGCCTAAGCAGGTGCTTTAGTCCGCTGAGCTATCTAGCTGGCCCTAGAAGCTCTTTATTATGATATATGTGCATTTGTGAAATTTTGCTTTTGTTTCCTATGCTTTTGTGGCTCTCTCTAGAAAAATCACTAGCTGTTTAAATATCTTGAAATGTTTTCCCTAAGATTTCTACTAGTAATTTTAGAATTCTCATCTTACAATAAGGTTGGGATCTATTCTGAGTTGACCTTAGTGCGTGGCAAGACAAAGTGATGAAGTTATAGTTTTCTACATAAGGGTACTCAGTTTTCCCAGCACTGTTTGTTGAAAAGGCTGTCTTTTGACAACACATATGTGAGCTTATTTGTCAAGAATCAAATGACTGTCAAGAATCAAATGTGCTTTCATTTTCTCCTGGACCCTCTGTTCTATCATGTTATTCCTTGTTTCTGTTTTGTGACAATTTAATGCTATTTTTAAAGTCATCTGTGTACTAATTTTATTTTTGTATTAACTAAAGAGAATACAAAATAGTAAAAAAAAATTACAAACAATACAGAACTTCACCGAACAAAACAATAGGAATTCAACAATGGTTGCTCTATTGTATGATTTCGTTTTCAAATTAGTTTTTCAGATTACCACATATGAGCATGCAAAATTGGCAAAAACTAAGTTATAAGAAATTAAAAAGGATAAGAAAATAAATTTTCTTTGCTTCTGTATTAGTTCTTGAAATTGAGTATTGTGATGGCTCTAGCTTTTCCTTTTTGATCAAGATGGCTTCAGCCACTCAAGATCTTTTGTGTTTTAATATGAAGTTTAGTTTTTTGTTTGTTGGTTTATTTTATTCTTTGAATATTTTCACTGGCATACTGATAAGGATTGCAATGAGTCTATTGCTTTTAGTTCTACAGACATTTTAGCAATGTTAATTCTCCAAATCCATGAGAAGTCATTTCATCTTATAGTATCTTCAATTTACTTCATTGATGTTTTGCAAATTTTATTATAGACATCTTTCATTTTCTTACTTGAATTTATTACTGAGAATCTTCCTTAATATTTGTGGTTATTATGAATGAGATTGCTTTCCTGATATCTTTCTCAGTAAATTCATTTTTGTTGTAGAAAAGCCAGTTTTTAGATGTCGATTTTATCTTGCTATTTTACTGCATTCATATTTCAGCTATAACAGGTTTTTGATGGAATCTTTAGGTTTTAATACATTCAAAGACATATCATCTGCAAACAGGGATAATTTGATGTCTTCCTTTCCTATTGGTGTGCTGCTTATTTCTATCTGTTTAGTAGTTTCTCTATATATTGCATGAGAGCACAGAGACTGCGCACCCCTGTCCTGTTCCTCGTCTTTGCCATCTATCTTTCAGTTTCTCATCATTCCATTCTGTACTTGCCTTTCATTCAAAGTAATTTTCAATAAACTGTATTTATTTTAAAGGAAAGAACTTACGATCTACAGAGAAATCCCATAGATAATAGAGATCCAGTATGCACCATCTGTAGTTTCTCCTATTATTAATAACATATTTGTTATTGTTTTTAGTGCTACTTTGTCACATTAAACATGAACCAACACTGACATATTATCATGAAGCAAATAATACACTTCATTTCAGTTATCTTTAGTTTGTGTAAGGTCCTTATTATGATCCAGAATAGCACATTACATTTATATTTACTATATCTCTTAAAGTTTCCATGGCTATGATGATTATTCAGGCTTCTTTGCTTGATATTTTCCAAAGTACAGATCACATATTTTGCACACTCTCCTGTAGTTGGGATTTCTCTGATGTTAATCTCATTAATACAATTGTACTGGTATTTGAGAGGCCTGTGGAAGAAAGTGCCTCTTTTATCACCTGAATTTCCTAGCTCTAGCCCATGGATTTGAAGTCTTATACCATAAATAGACACATAAAAATGAACAGAAGTTCACTCTACCTTTGAGGAACAAGTTCCCTGAGAAAATATTGTAAGAACCAGGAGCTCCTTTCATAACTGCTAAGTGTGCGAGAAGATACGAAGCAGACTGAAAAGATACTGGGATTTCTGGCATAGATGTATGTTGTGGGTAAAAACACAAAATATTCCCTCTAAATAATAATGAGGAGGAATTCTATAGTCAAAATTTCTACAATCTTTTCTTTAGGCCCACTTTAGTAAGTACAAGAAAGTCTGAGCCTCACTTCTTGAGATTTTATCTTATAGAAAAAGAAGTTTCTGAAGAGGTTTTGATCAAGGCTTTTTTGTTTTTTTTTTTTTAAGTGCCCGTCACAAAATTAATAGCTATTGCATTTATGGGAAAATAATGTGTTTTATAACATGGAACACGAGTAGAAGCATAAAAGTTCACGAAGAGACATTATGCAAGTTTATATTTGATCAGTAGTTTAAGAGGGAGAGCATGCAAATAGACCTCAAAGAAAGGTGAAAACTCAAAGAGGAAGAAACTTCAGCTCAGAGATAAGAAAAATACAGAAGAAATAAAGTCAATAATTAGCCAAAATTACACACTATTTTGTTGCTGTCATTGATGTATAATTTAGTCAGACAAAAATTCACAAAGGTTAAGCATACAATTATAGTTTTATAAATGTATAAATTAACCATAGAATGTTATATAATAAGAACTACCAAAGTCAAGATACATAACAATTCTATCACCTTAAACATGTGTGTGATACTTCAGATTTCTGCTTGCTGATGGAAAAAAAGTAGTTAATGTTCAATTTTTTTGTCTTCTTTTCTTTATTATTTTTCCTATTTCTCTCTTCTTAATTTCTCATAACTTTTTTCTTTCTTTTTCCAATTGTGCATGCATATATCTGGTAATCTAAACAACTAAGTTGACGACAACACTACACAATACAAGTTCTGTGAAATTCATATTATTTTGTTTAGTGCTTTCTGTCTTTTCTAATTTTTATTAGTATTTTGTATAGTCTTTTACAAAATCTGCTCTTTACACCCCAGAAATAGGCTGATATAATAATTAAACTCAGAATTTTCTGAAATTTCAAATAAAACAGAATGTGATATGTACTCTTGTTTTTTACATACTTTTATGTTAATACCACCTTTCAACTTGTCTGTGCTGTATATAAGTAAATTGGGCACTTCTATAGATTAATATCATTCCATTACCCTTTTATGTATTTATATTGGGAGAATTTGAATTGTTTCTGTTAGACTGTTGAATGAGTATTTGAACCAATACTGTGCTGGGCACTTATTTAGACAGTTTGGTAGACATATATATTTACAAAATTCTCGAAGACACACATATTTATGTTCTTGAGTAGAACAGAAAATGTTGATTGCATAGTGAATGTATGCTTTCTTATAAAAGAACTGAAAAATAAGTGCCTGAATTTGTTGTATCATTTTGAATTTTCACTATTAGTAAACAAATGTACCACTTCTTTCACATTCTTGCAGACATAGGGAAAGTACAGTACTTTCTATTTATTCTCACAGGTGGTAGCACCTCATTAGGGTTGTAATTTGATCATCCCTGATAACTGATGATGTTTAACATCTTCCCATATGACAAAAGCCATCTATAAATCTTCTTTGCTGGACATGTATGTTCCTTGTTTTCAAGATATACACATGTTTTTGCTATAACCTGATTTATATGTGAGTTGTTCACCAAATTATGTTTTATAAAATGTCCTCCTTTCCTGCTCTCTTCTCCTTTATTTTTGAAAAAAGTCTGAAAGATTGATACTTTTTCCTTAAATATTTGATTAAATTCACCTGAACCTGGAATTTTCCTTTAGGGAAGGATTTTTAAAAATATATTATTTCATATATCTTATTTTAAACAGATTTATTGAGATACATTTTACTTATGAAATCCATCCATTTTAAGTTCACAATTTAATAATTTTTACTAACTCCATGAAGTTTTGCAAAAGTAACCATAAATCAGTTTTAGACTATTTCCATAGTTCTAATAAGAACTTTCATTCCTGTTTATACTAAATTCCCATTGCTCTATGTGCCTGAGGCAAGAAAGTTTATAGTGATGGAATAGTTTCAAGAGATGTAAACATTTTCAGATTTTCTGTTTCCTTTTGAGTCAGTTTTGGTAAGTTATGTCTTTCAGAGTTTGTCAGTTTCTTTCATTATCTATTTTTGGGACATAAAATTGTTCATACTCTGTGCTAATGAGTCTGGGGTCTGGAGTGATGGTCTTGCTTTTTATTTTTGCTTGTACTGAAATTTTTGAGAAAAAGCTTTTGGTGCTTTCTCTAGTTTTTTTCTTTTAATAATTCATTGAGTAATACTTTTTATACTTTCTTTCCACATAGGATTTATTTCTCAAGGTTTTAATACATAGTTTACATCAGTGAATTTAATTTTTTCAACTTTTTAATGCAAGGATCGAAGCAGTCCCACCCTAGGGCTTGCGTTAAGCTACTGCCTTAGTGACTTTCTTCATCACTGAGACACAACAGACGTTAAAGGAAGAGTGGTTTATTGTGGCTCACAGCTTCAGCAGTCTCTGTCCTGCGTACAAGGCTGACTGACTCCAAAGGAAGGGCAAGCAGAAGGCCCAGACCAGAAGGAAAGCTGCTCACGCCACTAAGGCTCGCACGCAGGCACGCACGCATGGGGAGAGCACGCAAGAACCGCAGGGCTTGGGGGAGGCCTGCTCATTTTGTTTGTTTTTGTGAGGTATGGGTTATCTGGGATTATGTTGTGCTTTTCTAAATTATCTTTTATTCATTTTAATGAGAAAACAGGATAAAATAGCAATGAAACAGTTTCAAATCAGTTTCGTATGACAGTTACAATAATTAATACATTGCATATTGTTGTCTTCATAATAATTATTCAGAGGACAAGATGGGATTGTGTTTTGAATCTTCAAACATTAGGTGATTTCCCAGGTATCACTGTGTTATTTTTAATTGATTACCATTGTTACCAAAATGAGTTCCATAATTTAAAATTTATTCCTACTTGTTTTAGAAAACAATATAAAGTCCATTTTGTCTAATGACCCAAGTGCCTCTAAGTTTCTTTGTCATTTCTTTTGCAATGTGCATCTGCTTTTATATATGAAGACATCAAATATCAGATCTTGTGTTGTTTTTAGGTAGACTTTTTTTTTTTTTTTTTTTTGTCACCTCAGCCTGCCTTGAGGCTGGGGCTGGTGCAGCATGTGGTGCCAGAGATCCAACCCCAGTTCCCAGCACCTGCCTAAGCTTGCCAAAGCAGGGGCTTTGGAACGCTGAGCTATTTCGCCAGCATTTTGCTCATTTTTATGATGAGTTTTTTTATTAGTAGCAGGACCAATCACCTTAAGAAGTTGTTAAATTGTCCACGCTGGACTTAAAATTAAGATCTTCCTGCCTCAGCTTCACAGAGTGCTAGGATTACATGCCGTATTCAGCTCATTATGTTCCAAGTATTTTCTAATTCTCTCCTCATTAAATCTATTTTAAATTCTTCAACACTGTTATACTCTCTATATTAGTTTTCTACTGCTTCACTGAAAATTAACACACATATTTGGGTTATATAATGAATCACTTTTCTCACACTTTTTTAGGTCATAGTTATGAGAGGTTTTATTAGATTCTCTAAACTCTCACAGGTTGACAGAAAATTATCTACCAGTCAGCTCCTAATGTAGGCTCTTGGGATTAATTCACTTTTAGGTTTACCTAAGTTAGTAGAAGTCAGCTCCTTCCAAAGGTAGGATTCATAGCCCTGGGCTCTTACTGACTATTCCAGTGGAAGCACCTTGCTCCTAGGTCTGGTTTCACAGTCCTCTATACAGTCTTCTCCTGCTCAGCAAATGAGACTCTCATTTGTGTCAAATAAGTTCCATAATTCAAATATGTTTTCCATCTTTCCAGCCAAACAAAGTCTCAGTGAGAACAACTCATGTGAGGAGATGAAACTTATTGTGTAATCTCTTTTCCTTTATTTTATTTATTTATTTAATTATTGTATTTTGGGGAAGGGTCTACACGGTGTTCAGGGTCTCACTGCTAGATTGGACATGTAGTGATCTGCCTGTTTACAGCCTCCCAAGTACTGGGATTATAGGCATGTGCCACCACACCCAGTCTAAATATGAGAAGGAGCTTTTTGGGTTGGTGTTTTTTTTTTT
>NW_004524647.1:180636-209313 GCF_000260255.1 Octodon degus
TTTTTTTTTTTTTTTTTTTTTGATACTTCAGGCTGCCTTAAGGGCAGATATGGTGCAGCTTCTAGAGCTAGGAATTGAACTGTGGTCCTATGCTGTTTGTCTTTAAATCACCTGATTAATTATGTTAATTACATCTGCACAAGTCCTTTTGCTGTGCAATGTAATAGAACATGGAGGTAATTTTAATATTCTGTTCCCCTTGATGATTTATATATTAATTTTAAACTTTGTTATTCTACTTTTGTTTTATTGACTATTTTCTGCATTATAATTTTCATTAGAGTCTATACAGTGTAAATGTAACTTAAGTATTATGCTATTTTCCGTCAAATTTGATAAATTTTGTTTGTCAGGCCTAAGTTACATATAGATTATCTTGTTTCTAAGACATTGTTGGTTAGCCCTTCCTTTGTCATCTATTCTCCTGGGTGCTCTTGTAAGTGATATGGGTGAGCAATAAGTCTCTACCTTCTAGAAAGTGAGTATTCCAGGAAATCCAAGATCTGTGTGAACTCTGTTGAAATTGTGCATTGTTTGTTTTGGTTTGGTTTTTTTGCTCCTCATCCTGTGATTTCCCATATCAGTGAATCATCAGCTCAGTATTAAAGAACCCCCTTTGTGCTAGTCTATTGTATATGTTGGGAGTAACACGTGTTTGGGAAAAAGTCTTGACACCCACAACTTTCAGGAGAAATTTTTAATTTGGTCCATTGCTGGAAAGGTTTGAGTTCAGGAGTGGCTGGCTGTAGGGGAGAAACTTGTGCACAGAGCAAAACTGCTCACTTTGTGATAGGGGAAAGCAGAGTGCAGGGGAGGAGTAGCCAGAGGTGGAGGTCAGGGGCCAGACATAGCCCACAAGGTCACACCTCTATGACCCACAAGACACCTGTTTTTGTACTTCAGTGGCTCTGAGGGCAATCAGAATCAACTGCTTCAGCATCCTTGTATTCTGATCTCTTTTTGTTATTTTTATTAGTTTATTTTCCATGTTCATGTAGGGTACAAGGCAGAAAGTCATGATATTCACATGGCTCCAGTCATTTATTTCTGTTCTTTGTAGATCATTCATAGTCCTGAGGTTTTCTTACCAAATATCTTATGAGAATTATTTCCTACATTTGTCTTTGTCCTTTTTTCTAATGACTGGGAACAAGTGAGAGAAAAATGATGGAACTAGTTAACCCCTCATGACTAGAAGCTAAGAGAACAATTGGCTTAATGGATACCCACAACAGCTTGCTTTCTATCAGTTTCCATAAAAAGAGGTTAGACCGCAGTTCTTACTGTTAAGTGATCACTTTTGTACTTTTGTGGGTGTGGGGCATAAGAGTGTGACCTGAAGTATTTAAGAATCAATGGCTAAGATATTAGCATCAACTTTGTATACATTTTAGTTCAATGAAGATAGGAAAATAAGACAATTTTGGGGACTCCAAGCCTCTAAAAAAATCATGGATAATTTAAGGAATATTGTTTAAGTCTTAAAAGGGATCTAGACATTGAAAGTGTGATAGATTGTTGGCTTGTTCAAGGGGGGCAAAGGAGAGGAGACCCCAGAGGCCCGTGAGTTTTGAAGCAGTCTGAATGGTTTCCCACTGCCCATGCACTCAAAGGTTGTGGTGTAAAAGTGTAACATTCTTTATGTAACAGGGCACACATACCCATAGCTAACAAATCAAGGACCATGTGGCTTCTTTGCAAGTCACTTTTTTCATTTGAACAGTTTCATCCACAAACAACATCAAAGAGTGAAGCATAACATTCAAAGTGTGGGCCAAATGCTGAGCAAGGGCTTCAACCTGGTCAGCTCAGTTTATGGTCTTTGTCCCTGGTCAGACGCTAAGCGGTCACTATTTTTGGTCAGATGCTATTCCTGTCAGTCAGCCATTGAAATGCCTGGTCCAAGTATCTAATAAGTCATTTCTCTGTGACAGGAAGGGCTTATATCTTACATGGTCAGTTATTTGGCCACATTCCCATATGTCTTGTCATGAGTCAGCACCCCACAAGGAATGGTGCTCTGTCACTCCTACCCAAACTGGCAGCCAGAACATCAGCCCTCTCATGACGGCACAGCTGTCCATGCACTCATGCAGAAGGCCTTCTTCATGCATCACAAACAATCACACAGCCCCCATCTCTGCCTACTGGCTTGACCTGGCTGTTCAGGTTTCAAACAGGAATACTTCTGTATTGGGCTTATAGTGACCCTTGTCCATTTCAGGGTGGGGTCATCGCTAGACCCATCAGTATATCTGGAATCGGCTGGAGGTCCCTCTCTCCCTTCTGCATAGAGGACAAAGTGTCAAATTCTGTTATCCCTCTCATAAGTTACTGAGTCATATACATCACAGGTCCCAAAATTGTTGCCAGTTCAGCCACCAACAGGCTAGCTAAGAAAGAGGCCTGCCATTGGAGGCCCCTTTCCCAACACATGAGAGTGGACCCTGTGCCACTCCATTCCTGGGATGGGCTGTTCAGGTCTGTACTCAGCCCTCTGTCAGTCTTGTGATTTGTCACAGGCATGCAGGGCAGCACACTCAGAGCTGCTGTTTGTCAGTCAGCAGGTCTTTGATTCCTTCCACAGCTGTGACCAAAATCCAGCAGGGTGCTTCCGTTTTCCCAGTTTTTACTACAGGTCTCAGCCAAATCCACCTTCATCCACTTTAATGGTTAGGATAAATGTCAGCTTAGGATCAATGACTCATAGGGCTTGCACCTATACAACAGTCCTCTTTGAATCCTAAAAAGCAATCTCCACTGCACCTAACCAGTAAGAAACTTCCACTCCATCTATTCAGCCCATTTTCATGCTCCTTTTGGTCATCTCACATAAAGCACATAGCTGGGCATCTAGGTGAGGTACATCTGCCAAAAACGTAAAAGGCCACATATGCCTGTAATTGAAGACTCCTTAAAAGACTAGGACTGGAAAGCCCATTCAAACCAGCTATTCCTCTACTGGGAATTTTCCTGGGCTAACTGAAAACATCATATCATAGTGACATATGTGCAACTATGTTTATAGCAGCACAATTTGTGATAGCCAAATCTTGGAAACAGCCAAGATGCCCATCACATGAGGAATGGATAAAAACGATGCGGTATTTTTATACAATGGAGTATTACTCAGCTATAAAGAATGATAAACTTGAAGGCTTCATATTTAAGTGAATGCCACTTGAAGATATACTTATAAGTGAAATAAACCAGACCCACATGTGTAACTATTATACAGTCTCCCTAGTATAAGAACGCCAAAGAAAAAGCAGAGTGTCTTGTACCAGGTGGCCAGATCCTGGGTCACCAGGCCATGACACAAAGTTGTACTGTGCAAATAGCCTTTGGCAACATCTGGAAGGTGCACTTCCTGCCCTCCCAGGTGAAGGCAAATTTATCCTGACTGCCATCATCAGGGTGAGACTTCAGAGTAATTTACTATGATCCCTTCTGCACAGGCCATATTGAAGGACTGTGCAGGGCATGTCATCCCTGCTTTTCACAACTTCAAGACAGTTTGTCCCATTTCTTCATGGCCTCCATGCCGCCAGTACTGCATCACAAGCGCAGGCCACATGGCCTGTGGGAGAGTCAGCAGTGCATGGTGTGGCTGGCTTTGGACTATGATATTTGTTTTAGGTGTTTTGTTGTTATTGTTTGTTTTTTATTTTTCAGCACCAGAGATCAAACTCAGGACTTTATGCTTGCCAGCTAAGTGCTTATGCCACTGAGCTATGTCCCGGGCCCCAAACTATGGATTTTTAACACAGGAATTGAAAGCTGGAATTCTCCCAGGATGCTGTTGAGCTGGGCACCAGTAAATATCTCCACCCCCAGTATGTTTCAGCAACTGGGGAAACAAACATCATACAGAAGTGGGGGCAAGTGCCCAATTCCAGAGCTCACCTGGTCTGCAGGACCATGATAAAGTGGCCTCCATATCCCTCCATATATTAATATTGACTCCACTCCAGCATCTGCCACTGCTAGTATATGCTGCATGTTTTGGGAATCTAAGTAAGCAGTCAATTCCACATGTGACCTCCACTATCCTGGGACCCCGAAGCCCAGGGTACCTGGCTTGACTCCTAATCAGAGTAAAAAGAGGCCAGTATCAATTCCTTTTGCTTTACCACTGCTGCATTGGCCCACTGGCCCTGTCCCAGTAGCTAGTATTGCTGCTCAAAGCATAACTGCCTCCAGAGAGTCAGCAACACATCCAAAGGCTGTCTGTCTAACTTATCTGTGGCTAGGCCAGCAGCCAAAATTTCCATCCAGATCTAACACTGACTGACCTTCAGTGGCCCCACAGCTTGCCCTTAAGGGGGTAACTCTGCTCACTGCAAAGTCCCCTTCCCCTGTCTTTTAATGTATTTAGTGCAGGTCTACAGGGTCTCACTATACAGATCAGATGCATAGTGATTCTCCTGTTTTCAGCCTTCCAAGAGCTGGCATTACAAGCGTGTGCCACCATGCCCAGTTTCAATGGCAGTCTCAGCATGTCCTGGGGTTGTCGGCACAGAACTGCCAGGTATCGAACCACGCCACCCACCCAGCCTCTCAACCCCCACCCCCATTGCTGTGTTCTGCCTAAGCAGGTGCTTTAGTCCACTGAGCTATCTGGCCAGCCCTCAAAGCTCCCCTTCTTTTTCTCCTTTGCCAGCATAATTTTTACTAATTTCACTGTAAAGTGGTGCTTCACTTCCACACTTCCCATCCTGGCCAAGACATCAACAGCATTGTGGATTGGGTGCTCCTTAAATGGGTCTAGAAAGGCTGCCACTGATGTGAACATGCCAGCCAGCCCACATGCCAGGATCGTGCATGCCATCAGCACTTCCTCACCTGGGCTATGGTGCTGCAGTGCAAACCTCATCTGCTACATTACATTTCATGCACCAGTTATCAAGTCTAAATAGTGACTCTCTCCACACGCCCTATAGATTCTCCTGAAGCAGGTGAGCTGCTGCCACCAAAAATTTGTCATGTCTGATTACCTGATTCTGAGCCATCCTGTGCACGTCTTGCAGAACCTGTTGCATACAAAAGGTACTCGCTGTATTGACTTAGAGACATCTGCTGTAGGCATCATGGTATTACAGTCCTGTTGTCCTACTATGATAGCAGCCACGTACACAGTTTTCACCCACCCTCTGCTTTAATTGCTTTGTCTGCTCCCACTGCTCCATGCATAGGTCTTGCACATTGTGTGCTAGGTAGAGGTAGTCAAGCCTGCCAGTCATCCTCCTTGGGTAAGGGTTCCTCTACCTCTACTTTTTGATGAATAGCTGGCTTAGCATGCAAAACCAGGGGATTTTGCCAACACTCTTCTCAGATATGATGATTTATACTTCTGGAGACATTTCTGGAGGAGACACCACTTCCCACCTGTCAGCATGAGGTCCACAGCAGGCAGCCATTGCTCAAGGTCCTCCTCTACCTGCTGCAGCAGGTCTACTTGCTGGAAAAGGCCATCAACTTCTTGATTTATGCAGCAGAAGACAGTGAAAATCATCCAAACCACCCATCTGTTTCATGGTGAGAGGGAGGAACTTTGCTCTCTATGGCTTCCAAGGTTTAAAGAACATCCTCGGGCCCAAACAGACTTTTCCCCATCTTCCCTGGGCCTTCCAAGCTCAAAGAAGCTGGCCACAGTTATCTATATGCTAAGGCTGGGCCAGCCATTCTCTAGGGCTTTCCTTGCTTCTAGGCACTGTTTCTATAGCGTCCAAGGGATCATTCACCTCCATATCCCATCCACTATGCCAGTTGCCAGACTGGTAAGAGGGTGCAAAGGAGTCTTTCGAGGGTGAGGTCCCATTGTACGCCTGTGCTAGACAAGTGGTGTCATGTGGTCAGGTGTCTTTAGATGGCCCTGATCTTCAATATACTCTGAGTGATTCTCCACATACATATTCTCCTAAGATTTAAAAATTCTCCCAATGAGAAATTCTCAGTACTTTGAACATTTACAAAAGAGATCTATAACATTCCAGTTAACTGTGCTGAAGGACACAAAGCTCATCTCAAAAGGCAAATTCAGGCATTATGATAGAGGACTATTATAAAATCTCAAGCACTCAGGTAATATTTACTGAGGTGAGTCATAACAGGAAAGGAAAGATGCTTTTTCTTCACTTTAGGTAAAGCCTTGAACTGAAATTGGATTCAGGCGAGTGTAGAACCTGGGAACCTGGCAGTGTCAAGGCTGTAGGTGTTCTTGGGAGCAGCATTACAGTGCGCTGCAGCAGGAGGAGGCACAGGAATCAGGTTGCAACAAGAAGAGGGCTTGTTCAGGGCCACAAGGTGCAGTCAACATGTGTACAATCACATGGAAACTTAGAAGCCTGACAGAGAGTATCTTACAGACATATCTTACCTTTTAGGTAAGCTGCTCATGATTCTGGGAAGGGAAAGACAGCAACATTTTTATAAATGGGTACGTATGATTGACTGGACATACATTTAACATGGTTTCCTTGCTGGAATTATTCTACCAATGCCTGCACAAGTGGATCATCTACTATTGCTACCTAAACAAGCAACAGAACATGAGAAGCATGGTTGCAAATGCATGTTTGTGAGCTGTGCCTCAGTATCCACAGGTTAGAGACCACAGTGAGTATAGTAAGGACTTTGGAGACAAAATTTCTGAGCTCAATTCTGAGCTCTGGTGCTTCAGGCTAGAGACCAGAGTGAGTATACTAAGGACTTTGGAGATAATGAAACTTCTAAGCTCACTTCTGAGATCTGGTGCTTCCTAGCTGAGTGAGTTATGCTACTGAAAATTGTAAAGCAAATTTTTGGACCAAATTTTATTTAAAAAATTGGTGTGATGATGATAGTACCTCACTGCATATACTGAGAAGTAAGGAAATCTTTAATTTACTATGCAGATTAAATGAGTCAACACATAAATCACTGCAAGAGCGCTTGAGCCGTGCGAGTGAAGCCAAAAATAATCATAACACTTGTACAGATTCAGCGCAAATACTGAATGGAGTTCTGTGTGACCCACTACCCATTGTCATGCCCAATACACAGTAGATGTTCAATAATTAGAATAAGTGGAATACATTGATCTGTGTCAGTCGAGAAATATAGGCGAATCAGTGATCAGATCTAGTGTCTCCACTGTCTATAAGTAAGCAGATCTCAAGCATGCAAGGTTCATGTGATCTGATTCTTAAAATAAAGCACACTGCTACTTTAAACTACCAGACTTTAAATAAGTATGATATCTCATTTTACAGATTTATCACTTATAAAAATCTGTATTATTGTTACATTTCTTTCATGAGATGAACGTAACAAATTATTTTGAAGACAACTTGAAAATTCCATCAGAATGGTGTAATCCTCTCTAAATTTTAATTTTAATTTTCACATAAATGATAATTTGAACTAATTGAGTTTAGACCCTGATATTATATTTTCAAGTCATACCAAGATTTAACTGTAAGGTGGCTATAATCTGTACCACAAAGTTCTAATCTTTCTATAATTGCATGCAGGTCTGATCATCAGTGGTCATTTTTAATTTATTTTTCTACTCGTTTTAGGCTGGAATCATCTGAATTAGCACTCTCAATTATAAGAGATACAACTCAGAGGTTGAGACACATTGGAACTAAAAGGGAATGTTCAAAGGAAATGGGGTTTCAGGCCTGGCTAAGTCCAGTGTCATACATGACCTTGTAAGGCCCTACTTCGCTCTACCTCGTATCTGCTTTCCTCTGTGGGTTGGTTTTATTCTCCGACATGCTTTTTTTGTGTGTTCGAGAAAAGATAGTTTCTGGAAGCTCTGTGACTCAATCCTCATAATTAGTGGTAATAGATCTGCTTTCTTTAAATATTAAAACATCAGATTTCAGGTACTTTGCTATCCTGAGCTCATCAGCCTCCCCAGGGAAACAGAGAGCTTAGTGTAGCCCATTCCAGGTGTGAGCCCGCGCCTGAGTTTGGGTAGGTGGGGCGTTAGAATTGCCAACTCCAGCTCAGTTCGTGGAGATCAAGAGTGGCACATTCCCATAGGATGGCTCATGACCTGCTAATACGGGGGGCACTGTAGGAGCCATCCTGGAAGTTTTATAGGGAAAATGCAGGATATATGAGTTTTCAGACAGGACTTGTCTAAAATCTTACAACATGGTGCAGTTTAGCCTGCTAAATATCTCAAGGCCGATTTGTTCTGATTCAAGAATCTGGAAGGACCGTTTTCTTTTTCTCAAAGGTTGCATAAAATATGATGGACAGGGACATTTATTTTTGTCTGAAGAATCCACTTTTTGCAACAGCAATTTTCCCAAAAGTTGTTTTATGCTCCTCCCCATGCAGTAGGACAGGGAGTATTTTCCCTCTGTACCCACAGGGAAAGTGAGTAAAATCACTGTGTTCTGGGAAGAAAGAAGCAGGAGGTCAGGTCTCCCTGGGTCCTGAGCTGAGACGTTACTTTTGGCTATCCAATCTGTGCAGCAAAGTGGCCATGACCTCAGAGATGCTGCAAAGGAAGTTGTGCACTGAGTGTTTGACAAGATGAGCATTCGCAGAATAGCTACAGGTAAGGTTAAGACGCAGATGTGCCAGAGGAAAGTATGATAAGAGACACCACCTAAAGAAGCAGAAACAAAAAGAAGTGTCTTTAGTTATTTTATTAGTACATGGTTGTGCTACCTGATGTTTACATTCCTAGTGTAAGGTAAATAAATGCACGTAATACATCCAAATTTCTCCTTTTATCTCATTCCCTCCCTTGTTTCCTTCCTTACTGTGTCTCTTGATCCTGATTTCACTTCATTTCCCAATTTCTTATTACCTATCTTTTATTTTGTTTTGTATTAATAATTTGGGATGCTGAAGTAAGAGAAACAATGTGATGCTCAAGCTTGTGAGTCTCACTTATTATACTTAGCATTATGGTCTCAGGTGCATCCATTTTCCTACAAATGGCTTAAGTTATCTTTATGACAGAGCAATATTCCATTGTGTGTAAATACCACATTTTACTTACCCATTCATCTGGAATAGGCATGTAGGCTGCTTCTCAGGTTTAGTAATATGAATTGTGGTCCTATAAACATGGATAAACAACTACCACTGGGTCACATGATGTGTTTAATTCTTTGGGCGAAATATCTAAAATTAAATCTTTAATAAACTTTTGTTATCATGCATTTGACTCCAGGTTAACTAAAATCATCCTAAACATTGAGATTTCTTAGCATATAGAGTTGAAGATTAAAAGCTGGAACCATGTATTAGTTTGCTCCCCAGGTGCAAAGCACTTCTGTGTGTGGGCTTCATCTTCTGGCATCTAGAGAAGGTGTCAGAGTAAGCCAGGCCTTACATTTACATAGCCATGCCAGAGGGAAGGACACCAAGAGATGGGTCTTGTCCCTAGGTTTCCCCAGATTGCACCCCTAAATGAACTACAGGAAAGAAATATAATACTGGCAATTTTATGGTATCTTTCACAGACTCTGCTATGAGCTCATCCGTATTACGCTGAGTTTCTTCATGAACTGTAACAGGAAACGGATGAATGGGTGCTGGATAAATAACACTAGTTGTGTACTACAAATAAACATAATAGGACATTTTAGCAAGAAACACCGTCTCCTAGGAAAAGTGACTCTATTCAATTGTGCAATGTAGATATGAAATGATGTTTTATAAACTTATGCATGTCATTAGCAACAGTGGCACAAGTGGCTGCAGTTAAGGAGAACAATGAAGAGCATTACAAACCAAGTTTAAATGAATACAGTGTGGACAAGTGACTAAGGACATTTCCTTCAGATGATGACTGGTAATGAAAAACTAAAGGCCATTAGATGGTTAGGAAAACAAAATGGCACAATATGATCTAGGGCCAGGTATCAACTTTAATTAAATATTTTTATGAACCCTAAGTGAAGATGGATGTTTAGTTACATGGAAAAATCCAGTGAGCATATTTTATAATGTATAATATATGACTTTTGTGTCTAAACCTAGATACTTCTCTAATTAAATGTGACACTAGAATAATGGTTGGCCCAGTTTGATCTGAATCATACATATACCAAGATTTACAGTGCATATTCTTAAAAAAGTTATATACATATATAGTTACTTATATACAGTTATATATATATATGAATATATGCATATATATATATATATATATATATATATATATTCACTTCTAAAATCAAGATTCTATGCACTATGGCTAAGTGGATAAAGATGTAAAAATTAATGAGATTCTGGAGGTTTTGAATGTGACAGTTGGCTAGCTTAGCATCGATTTCCAGTTTCTCTCCCAAGAGATGGCCCTCTCTATGCAGTGAATGTGCTGTGAGTTCCTGGCATAATAAAAGAAGCGCTTACTTCTGACTGACTTCTCTCTGACAGCGTGGTAGTGGTAGTAGTGGGCATGGACATTGGCTCAGTAGTGAGCACTTGGCTCCTGCAAGACAAAGAAAAGCTTTCACAAAAACGGAGCAAATGCCTTAAGGTTACAGTGTTTGAGGCTTATTAATTTGTCCAGAACAAACTTATTTCAAAATGCCTTAATTATCTTTTACCTTCCAGAAATGGTGGATGCTGACTAAGAGGACAGCAATTTATCTGCCAGCATTTCTACTCTTCCCACTTTAGATCTCGGTCACTGTCAAATAAAGTTAACGCAGAATGACAAAACCTGATTCAGGTTCTGATTCATTCAACACATGAGTGGCTTCTTAGGTACAAAACACCATTCAAAACATTGTCCTCAATGAAAAGATAAATAATACTCAGCCCTCACCCTTCAGGGTCTCACAAGTTGGCAAGGGAAAAGACATGCACAGAAGGACTGCAGTACAAGGCAGAAGAGAGGCTGCCAGATGTTTGGGGAAAAGAAGCAGAGCAGGGAGGAAACAGAGAGCAGGCAGCATTCTGGTCCACAAGAGATGCTTGTTGAGCAAGCACTGGATTTGAAATGAAAGTGGGAGACAAGTGGCATTACTTGCCAGTCACCTCTCTGCCTATTTTATTTATTTATTTATTTATTTATTTATTTATTTATTTATTTATTTTGTCACCAGTTTTTGAATAAATACTCTGAAGTTAAAAATTAAGTATCTAGTCTGTCAAAAATATGCTGAGGTTCTGGCCCTTTCGATCAGAATCTTGAAGCCTGTGTCCCCAAGTAGGGTTTTCTGTAGGGCTTCTTCTCACTTCTTCCCCTTGAAAATTAGATGTGACCTTACCAGGATATGCACTCCAACTATTCTACTTTTTGTATCTTGTCTATTAAAACACCAGTATTAGAGAAAGGTGTTTTGTGTTTTGAACAACAGGAAGAACACCTAAACAACTGAAAAAGTCCAGGGGCAATTCTGCAAGTATGCCTGGATTCAGGAGCTTGAATATTTTACCCCAGTCCCTGTATCCTCTGTGTGTGTGTGTGTGTGTGTGCGCACGCGCGTGCGCTTCTATCTATATAGTTTTATTATTTTGTATTCACATTTTCCTGTGAAAGTCACTGGCACAGAATATGAACAGGTTTATGCAATGCCTCCACTGCTAGGATTAGAAGGAGAAAGCAAGGAGCATCATGCCATAAGGGTGTGCAAAGCATGCATTCATGGGGTAAGACCGTAAATCTAAAGGTGATTGATACATTGTATACACCAACAGATTTATATATGAATGACAGCATGGCTTACTGGAATACGACAGTAAAATATTTTGTTCTTACAAGATTAGAGGAACATAACAATATTCCAAAAGAGAAACACAAAGTATGTTGAAAAAAGGGCTCATTTTTGATTCCTGCAGTGATACACTTCTGTGACAGTGACAACCATTTGTTTTCACCCTGGCTACCCCCTGAATGACACTAGTTCTGCTCTAGGCCCTGCCTTGAACTCAGCACTAAAACCAGAGGATCAGAATCTATGATTGGCCAGGATTCCATAATAGAAAGTGGGGTCAAGTTCTCACTCCAGCAGGATGCTCACTCAAAATGAAACAGAACTATCACTAGATAGAGGAACCGGTGCCAAGCAAAATGCAAAACAAAATGTCCCTTTTGCAACAGAACATGTTGATAATGATTTTTGGGTAACTTTTTGCTGGTTTCCTACACATCAAGAAACAGAGAAGATTGCCCTAAACAGCACACTGGCCAAAGGGGCGTGGCCTATTTTAACAGGATTTGAGAGTTAAAAGATAAGTTGGAGAGCTTCCAATTTAATCTAATCATTTTGTAGATGGAGAAACAAATGTGGTGAGGGAATCAAAAATGCCAAGGGCATGTAGGTAATTGGTGGTAAAGAAAGTTAACTAAATGTTTTTTGCCTCAAAAAATTTCAATAGTAATTTTCCATCATCAATAAAAAACTAGTTCTTTCTCACCTATTTGTGTGTGTGTGTGCGCATGCGTGTGTGCGTGTGTGTGCGCGTGCGTGGGGGGGGGTTTCCTGGAGCAGTCCAACTATAAGCCTCAACAAGAGTTAACTTCCTTGGGGCTGCTCCTCTCCCAGTGAACAAAAACATTTGATTCCTTTATACAGGAGCTAGAAACACTTGTTGCTTTAAAAGACCAAGTTTGAGTAGGGCTGACAGCATGGGCACACCTTTAATAAAGACTTTCTAATTACAGCATGATCTTCCTTGGTAGCCTGACTTTACCCCCCAAATTCCCAGCAGGAAAGCAAACAGCGTTCCTACTCAAGAGGTCTGCCCGTTTCTCTTCCTTCCTCCAATCATCACTTGTCCCTGTTATTTTCTTCCCGCAAAAAATCCTGTCACCAGCCCAGAAGTGTCTGGGGAATAGGTAGGAGGGAGCCTTGCACCTGTCAGCGCTAGAGTAGAAAGTGTGCTCTCCGCAGTTCTAAGCTGCTCCATAGCTTCTGACAAACTGAAAGAAGCGTAGCACTGAGTCAGAGGTTTCTGCCACATTTACTGGCCTGGCTTCCACGGTTAGGTTAGCCAGTTCTGACACCAGTAACCACTGAAGACCAAAGCTGCCATGCCATTTGTATTGTTTCTGTTTAGCTTATGCTTCTCTTTAGTGCAGTCCAGTACTTGTCCCGGAGTGATCTTTCTTTGTGCAAAGGTTCTTTAAGTCTTGAAGTCTCTCTCTCTCTCTCTCTCTCTCTCTCTCTCTCTCTCTCTCCCTCCCTCCCTCCCTCCCTCCCTCCAGATCATTATAGACAGATCAGGACTACACTGGGGTCTCCCCCACGCCTCGCTTTCGCTGACGTGTCCACCTCCTGCCTCCCACACGTTTTTCCCAAACTGGTACTCCAGGCTCCGGACCAGGGATTGGGAACAGCCAGCATCAGACATCGCCACCTCACCCCAAGGCTGGTGCCACCCGACTGTGCGTGTAGGTGCGGGTGTAGGCTGGCTAGGGGCATTCAGTGAGTTGGGGGTAAGAGCTCCACCCTCTCGCGCGACCTAAAAAAAATCTCTAGATTCCCTGGGGACCACGAAACTCCCACTGCGAGGCATCTTCTCCCTCCCCAGCCGCCCACCAGTTTCCCCCCCTTACCTCAGCACGCAGCCCCTCCTTGCGTGATGATGCAAACCAGTGGGGAGGGCGGCGCTGGGAAGGGTGGGGAGAACTAGAGAGCTAGCGAGCAAAAGAGGGAGGGAGTGGGAAGAGGAGGAGAGGGAGCCGAACGACCATTTAAAGCGATAGCAATCCCTGCCCTCACCCAGTGCTGGGCTGCTGGAGAGCGCGAGCAGCCAGCCGGGGAGCGCGAGCGCGGCGCGCTGGCGGGTGAACCCCGGAGCGCAAGGCGCCCCAGGCTAGCAGGCTCTGCGGGACACCCCCAAGCTCTCCGGCTGACCCTTCGCGGGCGCCCCCACCCTCTGTGCGGCAGAAATCCCCGGGCTTTCCCAGAGGGTCTTACTTGGAGGGACCCGGACTCCAGCGAGCCCACCACCTTCCCTTCAGTCGCCGCCGCCGCCGCCGCCACAGCCGCAGCCGGAGCAGCATGGTACAGCTGAGGAAGCTGCTCCGCGTCCTGACTTTGATGAAGTTCCCCTGCTGCGTGCTGGAAGTGCTCCTGTGCGCGCTGGCGGCGGCGGCGCGCGGCCAGGAGATGTACGCCCCGCATTCGATCCGGATCGAGGGGGACGTCACCCTCGGGGGGTTGTTCCCGGTGCACGCCAAGGGTCCCAGTGGAGTGCCCTGCGGCGACATCAAGAGGGAGAATGGGATCCACAGGCTGGAAGCAATGCTCTACGCCCTGGACCAGATCAACAGCGATCCCAACCTGCTGCCCAACGTGACGCTGGGCGCGCGGATCTTGGACACTTGTTCCAGGGACACTTACGCGCTCGAACAGTCGCTCACTTTCGTCCAGGCGCTAATCCAGAAGGACACCTCTGATGTGCGCTGCACCAACGGCGAACCCCCAGTTTTCGTCAAGCCTGAGAAAGTAGTTGGAGTGATTGGGGCTTCGGGGAGTTCGGTCTCCATCATGGTAGCCAACATCCTGAGGCTTTTCCAGGTAGGGGGGCTCTCTCCGGGGCGGACCATGAAGTGGATCCCTACACTGGTCACCCTAGGGCTGGCTTGGACTCCAGGGTGCGCAGTCGGGTTAAGCTTCCCGCATTTCCACCCTGGAGGTCTCGCCGAGCCCCTCCCACCCCGCCCGGGGAGGTTCCTCCCCTGTGTGGTTTGTTCCCCTTCCATCTCTCTCCCCGTCCACGCTCCACTCCATCCGACTTGACATCTTGGATTTATGACCCCATTTACAAGAAACAATCTGTGAAAAACAAGGTGATGATTTAAATAGGTTTGCATTAGAGTGAAACATGGTCCGAAAACAGGCTTGTAAAAGTGCCCAGCTCCCAGGAGAATAGGTTAGGCTCATGGATTATGAAAGATGAGATGGTTCCTCAAAACTGGGTATTTGTCAAGTCCCCAGCTTCTCACCCACAAGCCTAGAGGAAACCTCAACTCCTTTGCAAATTTTCGGTAGGACCGTAAGAAGGGACCTCCTAAACCGAGGGCTCGGTTTTAACCTAGATATGGACATTAGTTGCCCATCTCCAGGTGGCTTTCTGACTGGTAGGGATGACCAGAAGGAGAGACACTATCCGCAGACTTGACCCCCACCCCCAACACACACAATTAGTTTCCTCCAGGCATTTGCTTGGTCTGTCTGAATTGCATTTGCAGCCGGACCACCGGGCAGGAGCTGAACTCTGTTTCTACTATTGCTACTTCAGACCTCAGCCCAGAGATGAGCTCATGCTAACTGAGAAACAAAATCGCTTTCACTGCCTCCTCCCTCCGCCACCTCCTCACTTTCTACCTCCCTTACGAAGCCGAACCTCCCCCCCACATACCCCCAATTTCCCATCTCAGCTGTAAGGATAATGATTTTCAGAGCTAGGCTAGAAGCCACTTGGGGCACTGGGGTGCGCTGCACGGGGCCCGGCAGATCTCCTGTGGTTCCGGGGTTCTGGAGGGCCAAGGCAAAAGTGGAATGGGGCAAACCCGGGCTGGTATGGGCTAGAGCTAGGTCCTACCGCAGTGCTCTCGCCTCTTTTCCCGCATCCTCTGCCCGTGGCTTCTGTGCTGGGTTGAATATAAGTGGATGGCTTGGGGATTCAGAAATTTTGGGGATCTTGGAAACAGTAGGTTCTCTTATTCGTGTTTTATTTTTTCCCTGTGTGACTGTCTCTGCCTCCTTGTTAGACTTCCTTTTTTTCCTCCCTTTTATCTTCTGCTACCTTTTTCCCTGTCTTGATACATCTCCTGAGACCACCCTTTCCCAATAAATGATTCTCAGTGGTATGTAGTACCCTACATGTTTGGGATGAACCCAACACCTTAGGTTACTACACCTTAAGAATCACTGTCCCCTCAAGTGCTTTCCCTTGAGATGCAGGTTTCAACAAGGAATCCTTATGAGATTCGTCCAGTATCACCTCTAAGCATGTAAAGTTTGCATTCAAGACATAGGGGTGCTCATGCAAGGCTACACCCTGGTATAGCCCCTCTAATTCTCTGAGTATTGCTGACACCCTCCGAGTGTGGCTGCAATCCTAGATGTGCTTTCATAAGTGACTTCATTCTGGGTTACTTGCTTTCTGGAATAACCTGAATTTTTGTAATCAAGATCTAGAAACACTTCCTTCCTTTTTGAGCTCAAAGCTGGGCACCTTGAGGGGCACTGCTGCTAAAAGGAGGAGGTCAGAAACAGCACCTGAGAACCACTTAGGAGTTTGGAGAATTTACAGCATTTCTCTCTGAACCTTGTGGGTGGAGTGGGAGGTGCGTTCTGTGTTTAGCATTTTAAAATTATTTTGCTGCCTGTTCCTCTCTTCTCTCAGAGCATGAGCATTTCTGCAGATGGGCCTGTCTATCTGAAAAAAGGATGAAATGCTCAAGTCAAAAAGCAATTGCAGATTAGGCTCAGGGACTGTGCTTGCTGAGAAAAGATTCCTGAGGGAGCTGATGCTTCCCCTGGTGTTTGAATCTGAGGCAACTTAGAGGGAAACAAATGGCTGGTTTTCCCATTCTGGAGCTGAGGAGGAGAGGAACCCAAGGCCAGTGTGAGCTGGGATAAACTCATTCAGAGAAAACACTGTCATTTTCTTCTAATTTGCAAATTGCAGCTATTCATGTTAGATTGAACAGCTGAAAGAAAAAAGAGTCCCCATTTTTTCACCTGCATTTGTTCAAAAGAGGCTGATAGAAGGAATGCACCAACTTGTAGCTTGTGCTGCTGCTGGGGGTACAATGATTGGTATTCCAGCCAAGCCCACGTTCATTCAAATATATGTCTTCCAGTGGCCTTGTTTTGTATGCAATTTTAGAAGCTCTAGGCATACAAGTCCAACCTCAGTTTCCCAGCTTCTGTCAGCTGTAAAATCAGGAGAGAATAATGGCACACAGACCCATTGTTCAGAGGCTTGATCAACTAGGGGAAGAGAAGGAAGGCAGTTGACTCTACTCTGGGATTTCAGCCTTCTGCTCAATTAAAATTGTCCTATATAAAATAAGCTTCTCCAAATGATTAAGTTCTGCGCATCACAATGATTTGACTTTTCTTTTTCCCTCTGATCCCTGTGGATTGCTGTGGGGATGATGCCAAAGTGAACATTTGAGATATAAATGTATGGAGAGATAAACCTGTAGCCTGGGGAAGAAATGTTTAAGTCTTACAATGGGAGGAGTGCTGGGGTGAGAAGGCAGTAATGAGGCAGTAACAGATGTAACCGGTTCCGTGGCTGCCAGGAAAGAAGAGGACCAAGTTCTTTCCTGAAAATGAGGACCTGGGCAAGAAGGACTACTTAAGTGTAAATAGTGTAGTGTCTTTAACTTAGAATTCTCTTTTGCCTGCTGGTGCACTAGGTTCTACACAGAAGCTGAGCAACTCTGCTTGTTCTGTTCTATAACCATGCTGAGCAGGTTAGTAAATGACAGGAATCACATTCAGTGGGTCTTTCAAATCCAGGAATTTGAGGGTAATGAAATTAGCATGTGGCAAGGGCTGTGCCAACTAGAATTAAGTCACTGCCACTGCCCTACAATACATATTCTGTCTCAAAGAAGCATCCGTGAGGAATTTCTGGAGATTTGGTCCTGAGCTTGTGCAAAATAATAATCTTTAATGCTAAGAAATATTAAATATAAATTAATTTATTATGAGTAACATATTTTTAAAAAAATAATCACAGACTGGAGATGGCTTAATGTAGAGAGATTATATAATATGGTGAAAGAATAATAGATCTCTAATGATCACTGTTTTATGGATAATCAGATACATGTCTTTAGTGGAAAGTAATGGATCATTTTTATCCAAGGCTTCTCTGTTATAGACAGAAAGCAAACACTCTTGACAGTATAAATTACTTTGGCTACATCTTGATTGTAAATGAAGGATATTTCACAGGTAGTGGCCTGGTATAGGCTGTAGAGTTGGCACTGGATGGCATCTCTTCCACTTGCTTTTTTCCCAAAAGTAACAGTATTGAAAAATAAAAGCACCTTTATTGGATCATAATGCAAATCTAAGCATGTAGATCTTGTAAAATAAGTGAAGTGCATTTGTGCAGTTGGCAATATTTTCCTCCCATTTATTGAAACTTGAATATAATTTCAAATTTGGGGGACAATATTTTTTTTTCTAAGTGTCTAGGTTTTTTTATTTCTCCCTGCCCTGTCAACCCCTATTTCTTATGTAACAAAATAGAACTTGGCTCATAGGGTGATATGATATTACTAGACTGGAGAATTTTTGGTAAGCAACTCTAAACTCCACTTTTTGAGGTGCATATATATATAGGTATCACTGCCACTTGGAATAATCTCTATAATAATCTCTGCCTCCACATTTATTGGGTTTCAGGAAATTTACCTAACAGATGGTGAGTGGGAAATTTTTAAAGTGGCATTTTTTTCAGAGCTGAAAGAGAAGAAATGAAGACAGGCATACATTATGTTTGAAGATGCCCCATGTGTATTTTATTTATATACAGGTCTTATAATTAGGATGTCTCAGGGCACTTTTCTCTTCAATAATAACTGAAACAATGATTATGTCCAACTTCCAATGCTGGGAGCTCAACGATCTACAAGTGCTGTCTTCTCTATATGCACACACTTTGTAATTTGGATGTAAAAGATCTAAGCAGATTAGATGTGTGCTCTGGTCTTAATCCTGTCACTTACAAGCTAAATTACTGTTAATGAATTACTTCAGCTTGTTTTCCACAGGTGATGTTGTCTTTTAGTTGCTAGAAATATCTTTGTTTTCCTCTGTGTTTGGTTTTTGTTGTTTTGGCTTGGAGAAAACTGGTCTCCTCCAAACTCCATTGCATTGTGTCTTGAGTGCCCAATTTGAATTTTCAGTGGGTTCCAGAGAACGTCTACAAGTTCTTTTATTTTTTTTTCACACAATGATCTTGATCATTAATGGTCTGGCCAATTTCCCATATTCATATTATGACCTTTTTGTAACTTTGCTCCTTAACTGTATAGATCAAGGTTGGTAATGGGGAGGATGACCTCTGAGGTCAAACTCCTGGACGCTCATAACACACATGGCAAGGTGGCACAGCTGGAGTTGACAGCAGGAGTTACTGCTTTTGTCTTCCAGTTTCCTATCCTGTCTCGCCATACAACAGTGCTAGGCTTTGCTTTGGTGCAACTACCAAATAATGGCAGCCTGTCCATGCTCAGGGCCCCAAGGAGTGTCACTTGACCCAGCTCAAGCGAAGTGGGTGATTGGCTCAGCTGTGGGCACCAGACCAACCAGAATCCTCCGCAAGACATTGCTGCCAGAGAAAAATAGGAAAATTATCTTCTGCTTGGAATGTTCTCTTTTTTATCTTTTACTTTTGTATTTATTCAGTACAAGGTCACCCTATGCAGCTTGGACTCATAGTGACCCTCCTGTCTCAGCCTCCCCAGAGCTGCGATTACAGGTGTGTGCTACCATGCCCAAACCCAGGTCCTTACGCTTGCCAGGCAGGGGCTTAGACCACTGCGCTATCTTCCCAGCCTTGTCTGGAATTTTCTAATCCCAGTGTCCCTCCAACCCAAGGAAAGGCTTTCTGTAGCACAGAGTCATCGTGCAGAGCTGAATGGTAGAGTTGGAGCCCAGTTGATAGGAAATTCTTACAGCCACCTAGAGCTGAATATAGATGCATCCCTGAGTTGTTTTTAAAAATCATTTCACTATGTTGAGTTTGATTTTCACCACCTGCAATTTAAAACAGCTGATTTCCTACATGAATATAACATTCACTGAATGGCATTCACCAAGTGAAAAATAGCATGGTATTTTCTTTAATTTTAACATAATCCTTATAGCCCTGGTTGGGAATATTCAAAGGTTTACTTTCTTGCTTTTTCTTGTCAACATTTAATGTAATTGCTTTAAGCATTTGTGATTGCTTCTTTCCTTTGTTGCTGAAGTTAAGAGGGCAGATACTTCTGATGTAAACTGAACTTTATAGCCCTCCTATCTGGAAGCTTTGCAACCATATTGGGTTCCTTTCATTAAAGCAAATCTTTTGTTGCTATCCCCAGGGCACAGAAGCATTTTCATGGCATAATAGAGTACAAAGTATATTAAACTCCTGGGCCCTTATACAGTAAGCAACAAGCTTGACTCTCCTCCTGTCCTTTCACTTTAAATAGGCAATAAAGAACAGTTGCAAACCTGTTTTCCCAGCAACTAAAATTTACTGTTTAGGTGGAAATTTAAGCAACATATATTTAGACTAATTAACTTATAGTTCTTTTATGAATGGTCACAGTAAATAAATGTTGCTTGCACTCAAAAAATAGAAATAAGACTCTACATAAGAAAATATATACCTCAAAACAGTCGTATTGTGTCAGAATATTTAATATTATGATACTTCTATGTTTGGCAACTAACCCCCTTTGAGTTATGTTTACAGTGAGTGTTTCTTGTGCTTGCTTCTATGGCATATATACTACAAACTAAGAACTGCTTCTTAACTTATTAGATTATAAGTTCAAAAACAAAATATTAAGTTAAAGTAATATAGGACACATATTACATTCAGTGAGAAGTTCTGAATTTTTTCCAATGATAATAGTAGTAACTATAAAAATAATTTGAACTTTCAGGGTAGTCACTGGGCCATGTACTAAAAGTGCTTCATTTCTGTTCTCACAGTGGTCGCAAATGTGCACAGGCTCCTTCCACTGAACATTTTGAATGTGATTCTCATACTCCAAAGTCACCTAGTTAGTGAGCAGTAAAGTTTGAATTTAAACTTAGATTTTTCTGATAATATAAAGGGTATTAATCATGCTTACTATTTAATTGTTGCACAAATGCAGAAATACTTAAAATAATTAGAGATTTGTGTAGCCTGAAATAATAGTAGTTTAAAGATGTTAAAGTTGCCAAATGTTTAAATGTAGCTATGCAAAAAAATATTTTGTTACAAAATGAGACTAATATCATAGGGACACAACAACTTGAATGAACAGATTCATACCTCCCAGTGAAAGGTGACTGTTTTGTTATACAAGAGGCAGCCCAAAGTACAAATATGTACAAACCTCTTCATTCAAATAAATGAGAAATTATATTTCTCTTTGTTCTGATTCAGTGCTTACCATTATGGATTATGATGACTCTTTCTAAAGTTTATTTTATTCACTTCATTTTTTCTACAAACCTCAAGAGGAGAAATCCTTCATTCAGATATATGTGAGAAGTGCAAGTACTGTATTAATACAATTGCTGAAAGTCAAGTTGATAAAGCACAGGATGTATCTCCTAATAAATGCAACACTAATGTTTGTGTGGGCTGTGAAGGGAAGGGTAGGAGAATTTTCAGTTTAATGGATTATTTTGCCTCTTGCTACAAAAGTGCTGCAGCTTAATAGTTTTATAATTGGTCATTTACAGAATTCTCCATCTCTGGGCGTTGTGCTTTCTCTGTTCTGCAGCTGCTGCTTCTTCCAAGAGTTCTTGATGGAAAGTAATGAGTGGGCCCCTTAGAAGGGCAAGGCCTTCTGATTACTGTTGAGATGAAAATATTTCTTTATGTTAGGGTAATGTTTAAATATTTCACCATTTTGTAAAGTTGCTTTTGTACTGAAGTGTTGGCTCAGGAAGATACAGTGGTGTAAGCTTCCAGTAAGAAAACATACACTACCAAAGGAATGACCAGAATTTTCCTGTAGGAGAAAATAATCAAGTTCGACAGCTAGATATGGATTTCAGTCTATCCCCTCTGTTTCATGCCTGTATGATCTGGATCAAACAGGTAGACAACTTTTGTTAGTTTCCTTATCTTTGAAATGGGAATAATAAAATATACCTGTCTGATAGAACAATTGTAAGTGTTGTATGAAATATGCATGAAAATAATCTAACATCAGATTTTACATGGTTCGTGTTCAATAAAATTAAAAGCCATAGTTTTATCTTATCATTGTGCTATCTTTAAATGTCATAATTGCCTAAATAATTATTACTACTAAATTTGCTGTAAAAGTACTATAGTATCCCACAGTGTGTTTAATGTAATTTGAATAAGATCTACAGTATGTGTTTAAGTAAAAAGATACAGTAAATAACACATTAACTTTAATTCACTTTAAAATATTCACTCTCGTTTCCACTTCAAACATAACCTACTCTCACCACTTCCTGAAGCAGCCTTGAAAGTTCTTTTTCCTAGGTGTCTTTACCAAGTGTGATAAAAACACAGTAAATGCAGATGCCAACTGCCATGCAAAATGAAAGCAGGCTTTTAAAACCATTATAGTGTGTCTTTTTCCACCTTGCTCACTGTGTCTGGCATCGTGAATGTCTGGTTCTTCCCATTGACTAAATGACCCATAAACATGGGTTAAGAGAGTAAGGAAGCCATAATAGTCTACTTAAAGATACCTGTAACATAAGACTTGCAGAACTGCTTCAGCAAGGGACAAGAACCATGGGATAAATGCATTCCAGGCAGGGGCAATATATTTGAGGGTATTAATGGTGATGTGTCTTAAATGTGATAATTTTTAAAAATTTAAACCTTTGACATATTTGATCATGCTGATATATATTGAGAAAGAGAAAAAGAGAGAAACTTTGATAATTGATGAAGTGAGAATTTTCATGTGCTGAATAAACAAATCATGAATTCAATGGACTTAAGACCCTTGAGAAGCTAAAGGCAGTAGACATCAGAGATCTCTGAGTTTAGATTTCTTTGCAACACTTCTTAACACTTCTTGTTGCAGAATCTTAGAAAACTTAAATGTTTTTTGCTTGACTCCTACTTTTCTCATCTGTATTTTTCCAGAATTATTTATTAAGTCCTTTTCATGTATACTTTTATAAGTGCTTAATCAGTACAAAGCACAAAATTTCTCTTCCTGCCTCCGAGTTCCCCCTTCCCTGACTCTCCCTCTCTACCTCACCTTTCTTCCTCTCCTCACTCCTCTTTCAGCTTGCACTGGCATGTGTAGAAACAGATGGATGTTATAAATAAATCCTATGGGATGCTAGAAGTTGAACGTTATGGGATGAGGAAAGGAATGTGGAACATGCTGAAAATTGTTGAGTTGGCAATGCCCGAGGGATATAAATGTGGTTCTAATTTTAAATAAGGGGCCTTGATAAGGTGACATTTGAGCAAATACTTGAGGTGAGGAAGTTGGAAGAGTAGATTTAAAAGACACCATGTCCTAGAAACAAGAACAACCAGTCTTAAAATTCTAAGGCAAGGATTGTAAGTCTACCATGTTGGAGGAATATCAAGGAAGCTACTAAAGATGATGGGAGTCAATAAGGAGGAGGAAGCAGAAGGAGGTTTGAAGTTAAAAATAAGATGGAACCAGGTCACAGAATGCGTTAGAGGTCATGAAAACCATTTACTTTTTAGGTAGCCCTTAACAAAAGTGAGACATGGTCTGCCTTTTGCTCTAAACTTCTGATACTTTGGGGTTAAGGATGAAGGAAAATTGTAGAATCTGAGAGAACTGAAGCACTTACAGGTATCTATGAGACAGAGGTTGGCTTGATGGCTTGGACCAGGATATCAACAGCAGAGGTTCCAAGAAGGGTTCATTCTGAAGGTCAAGACATGGTTTCGTAGTGTATTTAATATGAGATATGAAAGGAAAAAAAGAGGAAAATGGTGATTTCAAGTCTTGGAACTGAAACAGCTGCAAAAGTCAGATTATTATGATTTGAAGTGTAAATGGCTTGGTATAACACATTTAGGAGTTTAACAAACATTTTTGAAGATAGAAGGATCAAGATTTTCTTGACATCCAGGTACAGATATTAAACACAGAATTTGTTATTGTACTAATGTTTGTGACACAATTATTTTAGTCAACTCACCAAAGGAGAAAAGGGGAGAAGAAACAATTTAGCTCTCTACCTTTCTCTTTGATAATTATATAAGTTATGACTCAGTTGTGAATGAATGAGAAACCATTCACAACTATTTAGCGCACTGATATATTACTAGTAATATTATTATTGTTTTATTATTCACTAGAACCAGTTGAAAATTTGCCTTCACTTATGTACATGCTGAAGTGTAGGCAGTTACTCAGGTACTCACGGAAAAAAATAACGCATTTCCTTGAAGGGACCTACATGGGTATCAGCCCCATCTAAGACAGATAGAGCCTTTTACCTTCAAAATTGATTGTTAAACTCCTCAATTTGTTCCACCAAGCCATTCACCCTTCAAATCCTAATAATTGGACTGTTGCAGTTGCTTCAGTTCCAAGACTTTAAATCACCATTTTTCTCTTTCTTCCTTTCATATCCCATATTAAATATACCAACTACACCAAGCTTTTCCAATCTTTCATTATCTTTTCACATTTTTATAGTTTTTTTTTTTATTTTTAGAGCTCATGATGAAACCTTGCAGAGTACTATGCATTACAAATAAGCAGTCTACTACTAAGATACAACCCAGGCTAGCATTCACTTTTTAAATTGAAGATATGATCAATGAAATTTGATCTGAATTATAAAAGCTCCACTCAGATATTTTTGAACTGTTTGTTTTCTTGACTTAAACAAAATTCTGTTCTTTATCCATTCAGCTATCAGATACATTGGCCTAAATATGTACTTACACTCAAAATGCATGACCATGTTGTCCTACACATCTATAATTTTAAGACTACCATTATGTAAGCTATATTTTAATTGTAATTATAGCACATTTTATATCTATACATATCCATTTCTAGTGTTCAGGGGAACAGCAGCATGTAGTAAATTTTACCAAAATATAACATCTAAAGAATAGAACACAGGGTAATTGTGTAATTCTTCATTCACTATAATTAAGTTTAGTGGAGTTGGCATAATAGAATTAAGATTTTTTTAAAAAGCCCAAATTGAGGCACCAAGACTCCTGCTCATCCACTCTTTTTATATCTGAAAACACAAATGTAGAATCTTTTTGTACTGAAATAAGAAAGAAACAAGCTAGTGGATGAATAACAAGCATGAAAAGAATGGCTCTGTAGAAATGAAATGTTATTTTGGGATTTGGAAGGTAGGAGAGATCTACTAGCTCATGTGTGTACAGGTACTCACAAATTCTTGAGCAGTGTAGCTCAGTGCCAAGTAATATTGGCCTAAATTCATGAACTGGTAATAAATTTAGCCAACTATCCCTCAATAAAAGGACTTTTGTCTAGAACACATAAAGAATTTTTAAGGGCTGGGAATATAGCTCAGGGGCATAACTTACCTGCCTGGCAAGTGCAAGGTCCTGAGTTCAATCCCCCAGAGAAAGAGAGAGAGAGAGAAATTAATTTTAAAAATTTAGACCCCAAAATTCATTCTTTTTTTTTTTTTTTTTGGTGGAACCGGGGATTGAACTCAGGCCCTTGCGCTTGCCAGGGAAGCGCTTATTCCACTGAGCCACCTCCCCAGCCCCTTCATTCATATTCTTGAGTGGGAATATTGTACTCTAAACCTTGCTTCCTGTATCTTTTTTTTTTTTGCAGAACCGGGGATTGAACTCAGATCCTTGCGTTTACCAGTCAAGCACTTATCCTACTGAGCCATCTCCCTGGCCCTGCTTCCTGTATCTTAATTCCTAGTTAAAAAGTTTGTCACAAGTTTGTATCATATAAGACAAAGAACATTCTCTCTGTCTGTCTCTGTCTCTGTCTGTCTCTCTCTCTGTCTCTGTCTGTCTCTCTGTCTCTGTCTCTCTCTCTGTCTCTGTCTGTCTGTCTGTCTCTGTCTCTCTCTCTCTCTCTCTCTCTCCCTCTCTCTCAACTTACTTTAGTCCAGAAATGAATCATGCTTAACATGAATTGTAGTTTCATGTCTTCAGGATGCAGTAAATTACATGGCTGATTGTATAAGTGTCAATAGTTCAAATACCTGTTTTATCTTTCTATCCTTTTGTGCTGGCCAGTGTACTAGTTTCACCTACAGAATGCTGCTAATAATAGTTTCATTTTCATAGAACTATGTTCAGGCTTTAAATAAGGCAATCCATCATATCAGGCATTCAATCCAATGCCTATTACGCCAGGCCTCTAGTGCCTATCGGTGGTGGGTCATAGGAGTGTTCACACCTCACCCGATGCTATCTTTTCTGTGCCTTATTTCATGGTCCCTTACCTCTCATTCCTGTCATGTCCTTGTGCAGGGCAGGGTTGTCAGACAACATGTCCTTCCCTTGGTACCTGACCCCTAGTCCTACTGAAGCCAGCTAAGGTTGCTGCTCTTATTACTGCTGATTGAAACAATCCCTTATGTGAGAAGGGACGGGGGGATGAAGCAATTGAGAGCCAATGGGAGGCTTTTTTTCTCTCCTCTTCACCCATGGAGCTGACTGCAGGCCTTAGAGGGAGAAGAATCAGGTAGAGGGAAAAAATGCTTAACTGTATAACTTAATAATTGAAAAAGAGACAGACTTAGGAATTATTTTTATCACATCATGAGAGTGGTAACTTAGATGCTTATTGTAACAATTCTGAATATCTGAAGGAAAGTGATTAGGATCTTTTGCATATTGTTATGAAAAATAAATGATCAAATCCTTTGAAAGCACTGGGTATGTGGGTTGGCACACAGTAAGTGCTGAATACATATTAGCTTCCATGAATACTTCCCTGTTATTACGTAGTTGAACACATCTAAGGTCTTTTCCCAATCATCATTTGCACACCAGTTTACAGTTACCCAATGTTACTTATTTGTGAAGACTCTGGACCCTGAAGTCCTTCAACTGTAGCCATAGTAAGCACCAGCTCAAGGAGGGTGACTGCATCACTCCTACCACCATCATCACTGCCATCGGGATCATTTCACTGCCATACCAATCCCTTTCTGAGTGTCAGGTACTGCACTTACCCTACATCATTATGTTCTTCCCCAAGGACAGGAGCAATCACAGTTCAAGACCTGCAGTGTTGAAAGGAGAGTAATATAAATGAAAGTGATAGTGATGGACCAAGAGATTTAAACCTAAATCACTCTGACCTCAGATGTTTTTAAGGAATAGAGAGGATTTCCAGTATCAATATCTCTATTTCCTATGCCTCCCTAGTCTTAGCAGGTAGAGAATGGGACCAATGTAGCTCTTCCTCCATCAAATAGCTGATACTTTATTTCCTTCATAAGAATCCCCACATTTTCATTTTGATACTTACCTTGACCTTTTGGAATCTTTACATTCTGTACCTGACTCATCCGCTCCATTTAAAGTTAATTTATTTGAGGTCAAGTGCAGAATCTTATTCATTCCAAGGACAATGATCTTCTGTTGCATGTAGCCCAATGCTTTCCTTCCTTAGGACTTCTGCAAATATTTATTTTAGTTTTGTTAAATTGTAATTATAGATAGTACATTAGAGGCTGTTCAGAAAATTCTTTATTATAATCAGTGCATTATCTCAATACATATATATCTTTTTAAAAGTAAAAATGTATTATAAATTTCATGGTTATGTGGGCATATTTTTTAGATTAAGTATAGGTTGAGCTATCTTAATTTGAAAATCAGAAGTGCTCCAAATCGGAAATTATTTGAGCAGCTATATGATGCCAAAGCAGAAGATTCAACCTGCCTTCATATAACAAGTCAGCAAAAGTATAGACATAATGAAAATAATACGTAAAATTCCTTTCAGGTTATGTGTATAAAGCGTATATGAAATAACAGTGAATTTTGTATTTAGGCTTGAATCTCATGGCCACAGTAATACATTATGCATATATAAATATTGTAAAGTCTCAAAAAAATCCAAAATACGGTGGCCTCAAGTATGCCACTTATGGGATCCTTAAGATATACTTCATATTAACTAAGATTTACTGATAAATCTCAGTATCTTTATCAAGGTTATGAATTTTCACCTGTTGATAACTTAGCTTGTTGATTGTGTTTCTGAGTTTTCCTGTTACACTGAGATCATTTGATTGTGGCCAAAGTGTAGTGGGTTAGAGAGATATATCTTAGACCCATACATTGGTTTTATAGAGAAGTAACAGAGAAATGGTGACCTTTCATATTTCTGAAGAATTAATCAATTATTAAATATATAATTTTAATCATTCAGGAAGTATCAAATATCTTTAAAAGGTATGTCTTAGATTGTTAGCAAGGGAAGAAAGTCTGTGGCATGAATCAAGGACCTCTGGGCAGGAGTCAGTGTCCTGAGTATGTTAGGCTGTATGTTTGCTTCTCTGTTATTATGTCAGCGAAGGGCTTGAGTGCTTGGGGAGCACAGGGCCCTCTGATTATCTCTGCAATGGATTGTGTCAAACAGTAAAATATGGGCTTCCCATATTTTTATGCTCTCCCATAATGTACATGTGAAACAGAACCTCAGAAAGGGTTTCTCTGCTCATGGTAACACATGGTAGAGATTGGCCTTGAATTTAGGACTGTGTGAAAAACAAGTCAGAGATTTTTAACCATTGAATTAAAGTGTGTGACTATGAGGGTGGATTATTTTCTATAATTTCTTCAGATATGTTTATATTAAGTATTTGTCTGATTGCAAGTTTATAGAGGGAGAGAGGGAGTCTATCCCATTGAATAGTATTTTCCTCAGATACAGGTGAGGATATGTTAAGATGCCAATTAGTTCATCCATTTAATATATATTAATGTGTACTATGTGAAAAGACATTTTATTTTTTTATTTTTATTTTTTTAAATTTTATTTATTTGTGTGTGTGT
>NW_004524647.1:219189-223111 GCF_000260255.1 Octodon degus
CTGCGCCTGGGCTGGGACTGGTCCTGCTGGCGCAGGGTAGCAGGAAGCTCTCCACACACTCACCGGACCTGGGCTAGGACTGGGTCTCTGTAGGGTAAATATGATATTTAAAAAAGATGAGTGTTGAAGGTGTAGTCTAGTAGTAGAGTCCATGTGTAGTATGAGCAAGACCCAGGTTTGGCTCCTAGCACCACCACAAAAAAGCATATTTACATTTAAAATAGCATTTAGATGCATACTTGCTAGCAGATAAGCACAAGGAATTAATATTATATGAAATGTTAACATTAGCAAGAACAGCCTAAGATCTACCTAGAAGTGGGGAGTGAGGGCAAACAAGGATGGCCTATGTCCACTCCAGCCTAGCCACAGCTTTTAGCCATGGGGCTCCATTAGCTGCAGAGATGCCTTGTCAAGGAAAGTGAGTTGACTATTAAGTCCAGGAGGCTATTCTTAACCCCTCTAAAACCCAGTGCTGTGTGCAGCGGAGGTAACCATGGACTGGAGACTTGGCTCTTCCTTGTGGTTCTTAAAGCCACTGTCTGACAAAGTGCTAATATAAATTATATTGATGATACTGAAGACAGTATCAATGAGGTAACATTAAGTTCTTTAAATGGCCTAACATGTTCTGCAGCAACTGCTAAGTGGGCAAAATCATTTGACAGATACAATGAATGAATCTGACACTCACATTTTGAAAAACTGAAATTGTATCCATTTGTCAAGCACAGTGGCTCCTTGTTGTGTGGCATTGTTCCAGGAAGGACTAGATGGCATTGCAGCAGTATGTTATTGCCTTTGACCTTTGAAGCTGTTCAGACATTGAAGGAGCTACCTCATCATGTAGCTAGCTCTTTGTCCCCAAGAATATTAAAGTGGATTACAGAAAGGTATAGGTGGAAGGGTCCACAAAGATGTGGAGTGCTTCATGGACTGTTACTATCCGTGAGCTCTTTATAAGTATTTGGGGAGAGGATCATATGGTCAAATACAACTTAGAAATGGAATAAATCACATTGTGTAACTCATAATAGTTATAAAAATACCACTTATTTAATGTTTCTAATGTGTTGAGTGTTTTATAATTATAACCTATTCCTAGAAAATCTCTTGTTTTATTTTTAATTTAGATATTTTCCAACTTTATTGAAGTCCAATTGATAAATATGTACTGTACATATTTTACATTATTGAGTGGTTTCTGTGGTCAAATTAATACATGCAGTACCACATGAAATGTTAATAGTAGCCAAAACTGTCTTGCTAATTTTGTATTTATGTGTGTGTGAGAGACAGAGACTGAGCAGGGAGAACATTTAGATCTACTTTATAAACACATTTCAAGTAAGTAATGCAGTATTTATTAACTATACACATCATGCTCTCCATTTGATGTGAGGGCTATTAAAATGGCTCAGAATGTAGTTAACAGTATAGTTTTTCTAGTGAGATAAGCTTAGGTTAGACTTCCATCACCATTATTTACTAACTGAATTAATTTTGGGTTCCATTTTTATACTTTATATTCCTTCAAAGTACAGTACACTATTGGGTCTGAATTCAGGAACATTTGTCGAAGCAATGACTGCTTAGCTGAGATAATAAAGTTAGCACTGTACTAGCAGTACCATTACTCTCCAGGTCACTACTTGCAATCATTTAAGTAGTCACTAGCAATAATTAATAATGATGATAATGTGTTAGAAATGTGACAGATCTTTATGTACAATACCTTGTTTTGTTATTACCACAAAATTACTTCACAGAGTTTAGCTCTCATATTATTGTCCTTTGGAGAAAATTGAATAGTTTTTCAAGATTATGAACTCATCTGAGTCACTCAAAAATGTAAGCTTTTCACAGCACAACACCTATGACTTTTCTTTCCAATTTGTGTACTATTTTAATTTCCAAGTGTTTGATATGAAATTCCTTCCTTTATTTCGGGAATTTCCACTCCATGAATTTGCCTCTTACTAAACAAATTGAAAATATTAAGTATTCAATTTGTTGTCTTTTTCAGTATGCTTTAAGGGTGATACAGTCAAGTTATCTAGATTTGATGCATTAAAGCTATTTCCTATCCTTTCAATTAGAGATGAATGACATGAAGAAACAGAGAGTGGAGAATCCTTTCTGGGCTAACAGTGACAGCAACAGCACATGGGCCTGCTTTCTTATCCTTTCTGCTGGGCCAGCAAGGCAAACATTTAACTTCACTTTGGCCTGATTTTGTGATTTCAGTAGAGCCACCTTGGCTTCTGGCTTTGCAGTTCACCTCCAGTTGCTGCTCATAACCTTTTTAAAATTTCCCTTTCTGTTCAAATCAGCCATAGCTGGTTCTTTTTGCTTGGAAATAGAACTTCACAGATACACTGAGTGACCTACATATTCGGGCAGGTGTAACATATTCTTGTTAAGGTGCAAAGGCCAAGAACCTTTCAGAAGCATCTGAAAGTAGGAAGATAGAAGAAAGAGCTCACACTGCTTCTGCCTGGGTTATAATTTTAAGAGTAGATGCTTCTGTTTCATAAACCCCTGCTAAGCACTCTGTCCTTTACCTAATTGCTAGCATGTGAGTGACCTAGTGCTGGGGAAGCAGAGGTTCTCTGAGCTGTGCCACAGGCAAACTGTAGTGTGAGAGACTTCATTCAATGGCTTTGCTACTGGATAAACTACTACACTGTTGTCTTTAGGGAGCAACTTTTTTGTGTGACAAGAATATACTGAAGTCAGACATAAATGGGCAGAAATGGAGACGTCAAAATTACACACAGCTACAGAAAAATCATAAAGACACACATTTTCTCTCATTTGAGAGTTTTTGAGCCTAAGTGATGTACAACATAAATCATTAAGGAGAAAAGTGTCCTGACCATAGTATGGGAATTTTGGGTTTCCTTGTGCTTAATATTTCCTTTATCTATCACCATCTTGATGCTCCTTCTTCTGCTAATGACATAACGATGACATCAGCAACTTTTGGAATGTTTCCTAAATGAAAGGACCCTAGTCCTGATAACTTTCATCCGTTTTCCACCCTGTGAGGTAGCTATCATCCCTATTTTAGTATCCTCAATGTTCAAAAAAGGCCCAGGCATGCTGTTCTGGCCCCACCCCGGGACACACTGAGACTGGTGATTGAGACTGTGGCTGTGCTTGTAGTCTCAGTGCTTTGGAGACTGAAAACAGGAGGATAACTGTGAGTCTGACCTGTGTAGTGAGACCCTGTAGACCCTATACTAAATACATAAAATAAATAAAAGGATAAAAATAAAAAAATAAGAACTTACTCTATACTAAAATTGGGTGGTGCAATAGCAAGGGTTGGACACCAGATCTGCCTGAATCCTCGTGCATGATGCAGATCTGGTCAGTTGTAACCAAAGCAATGAAGCGCATACTACTTAGGACAAATTTTACCTCAGAAGCTCTGGGGTTTTTGAAAAGCAGTGGAGTGAAATTGAACTAACTCTTTTTTTTTTTTTTCCTTTTCTGACACCAGGATTGAACTCAGGACCATATCATTGTCAGGCAGGCACTTAGGCCACTGAGCTCTCTCTCTGCCCCTGAACTATCTTTGAAATAATAGATACTTTAAAGGAAACTGATCTACAATATATCACATTGCACTATTATATTTGTAATTGGCATTAATGTCAGTTATTGTATGCCTTAGATGAATCAAAATGTGATCTCAGACTCAACCTTGATGTTATATTTGATCCAGCAGAGGGATCACCTTTAGTCTTTTGCACAGACACAAACTGATCAGCTAAACATGTTCAACATGTCAAAATGTATTCTGTAATTGCATAGGGACTAAGTGAAAGTGACAGAAAAAAAGCACACAATAAATCCCTCAGTATATGAACTGGTCATTTTTCATCTCATTTAGCATTTCCAAACACCAATTTAT
>NW_004524647.1:223211-228814 GCF_000260255.1 Octodon degus
TGTGTGTGTGTGTGGCCAGCTCAGCCCACCAGGGGGCGGGGCTGGCTGGCATGTGGTGCTGGGGGATCGAACCGCGGTCCCTGTGCTTTGTCAAGGTTGTTCCAAGTAGGTGCTTTAGACCACTGAGCCATCTCACCAGCCCTGAAAAGACATTTTAGAACACATAAATTATAGTAGTAAAACTTCTTACAAAGATTTGCCTGCAGCACAGAGAGAAGTGCTAGGCTGGTTTGCTTCACTTAGAGAAGGTTTGGTGGTTTAAACCTCGTTAGACTCACACTGATGAAATCAGGATGTACTCTTATTGCCTCATAGACACACTGAGATCTTGATCATTTTTTCTGCAGTTACTAATAACATGCACCTAACTTTAAACATGAAAAATAAGTACATGGATGGTCTTGATGTTTCTATGTACACATGAACATGGTGGATCATAAACCAAACTGGCACATTCTTATCTTCTTGGGGATAAGGGCCTGGCAGTACCAGAGGGACATAGCATCACTTAATAACTCATCTCTTGTTAGTGTGCTGGTTTTTCAAATATGTTCTTTGAAAGAGCTGTGAGGTAGGCTGACTTTGCATTGTAAGAAATGCAAAGAAAATGGTATCCTTGCTTGGGATATAGCTCAGCAGCATAAGTGCCTGCCTGGCAAGTATAAGGGCAGGGGGAGGTATGTTTTATGATTCATGGAGTAGAAAATGCACCATTGGACAATTTCTTAAATTAAAACAATTTTGGTATATATGTGAACATTTTGAAATTATATTAAAAATATTGAAATTAGGAAAAATATTTGCTTTCTGCTAGCAAGTATTAAATAAAAATATTAACACACACAAGGAAACAGCTGATTAGTTAGAATTCAATAGCTTGCTTTTTTGTAGGTTTGTGGTTAAGATTTTATATCCAAGGATATATATCCATTTCTTATATACATTTCTTTCACTTTCCACAGCAAAATGACATCCATTTAAGACCAATACAGCTTGTCTCAAATAGTCAAATAGTCTCAAATGGCTGGCTGAAGCTTTAATCTTTAATAGCTTGAGAAGGATGAGAATAATCATATGCTTAATCATTTGAACGTGTAATTACATACATCTGTGTTATACTTATTTACATTTGTAAATTTTAAAAAATAGTTAATTTTAGTTATTTTTGTCTGTTTCCAATTCAAAATGAAAACACTGAAAGACAAAATTGAAAACATTAAAATTAACATGTATTATTAAATATGAACAAATCTCATTTTAGGAGAAAAATTCAAATAAACTTTCAAGTGTCGCATTCTCATAAGAGTGATGTCTTTTCTGGAAGAAATCACTGATGCATTAAAGAAACTTTTGGGACACTGAACAGTTACTCTATTTGAGACTGTGTGCAATAGTGATTCCAAGGATAGATGCAAAATAATAATTATACAACAACAATTCTCAGATGAAGAAGACAGTGGGTCAGTACAACATGCATTAGAAATGGCAGAATTCCTGAAGAGTATGTGTTCAAGGATTGCCTGTCAAGCATGCTCAGTTACCAGATTCCTACACAGCTTCTCCTGTCGGACAGGCATGGGGTCATGAAGCTATTTTGTTGAACCTCCTCAGGAGATTCTCTGACAGGTGCGTCTACGGACAGATTCCTTGAGCTTTAGCCTGCGTCAGGTTCACTTTAAAGTTTTGTTAAAACACGGAGCACTCTGGACTCTACCCTCAACTGCTGTATTTGCATTTGCTCTTGGTGTACAGGTGATGCTGATGGACTGGCCCAGAGATCCTACCTTGATGATCACTTATTTGTGGAAAACACCTCTGCTTTAGAATTAGGGGTGGCCCGAAGTAGCAGCCTATAGGGATCCTAAGGGTCAAAGAGGCTCTTGCCTAACTTTGTGAAAAGTAGCAAAACTAGCTAAAATATATTTAAAGCAAAAAATATGAAAACTTCACATGTACTCATTTAATTGTTTAAGTAAGATATATGCGTGTACTTTATTGTCCTCCATTCAAGTAAAATTAAAAAAGGTTAATCTTCCTAAGTTATATAACTGACCTATAGCAGATTAACAGCTTGAATCTAGAAGATATAATTCCAGATCACAAAGTCCTTTTCTTAATCAGTATTATTTTTAATTGGTACATCACATTTTATTACATTTATAGAGCACGATTTGTACTTTCAATATATGCGTACAAAGAGAAATGATTAAATGAAGCTAATTCACTCATATATGGCCTCATATGCTTTACAATTTTCATTGGGATACATTTGAAATTCACTCTTAGATAATCTGAAATATACAATTTTTGGTTATTTCACTTGAGTATTCTGCTTATATATGTGAGTAAAATGTTGTCAGCCACTGCTTCCTGGGGTAACTGTCCTCAGAATGTACTTTAGAAGGATAAGCAGATGTAAAAATATTATTTTAGGGGCAGGGGAGATAGCTCAGCAGTCTGAATGCCTGCCTGGCAAGCACAAGAACCAGGGTGTGATCTCCTGCACCGCATGCCTTGCCGGCTCCGGAATCCCACGCTTGGCAACCAGCCACCAAAACTGGGTGTGGCGACCCATGCCTGCCCAGTGGAAGGGAGGCTGAGACAGGAGGATCACTATGAGTCCAAGCTGTGTAGACCGACCCTGTGCCAAATTAAAAAATAAATAAATAAATATTATTATTTTAAAAAATTTGTGAAGAATACCAGTGTTACCAAAGGAGTATTTTCCCTCTCACACCTAATCTAAACAAGTCTGATTCTGAAGTGGCTAGAATAGAGATATAACTATGGCATACCAGGAAGGATTGGAGAAATGCTGTATTAGAACTCAATCACTATTTGTAAAGAGTTTATCTAAAATATAAGAAATGGAATCAAAGCAACTGAACTTCTTATTTCTCATGTAACAAAAAATTTGAAAATAATACCTCTACTGCTAGTTCAGCCACTATAGATATCACCAAGGTCCTAGATTCCTTTGTTCATTCCATTCACTTTTTCTTATTGTCACTGCAGTCCTCATAGCTGTGTTTTCCTATTTAAAACAAAAAGGAAATACATGAAGAAAAAAAAAAAAAGGAAATTGTTTACATCAGGGAGCAACTTGTTTTCCAAAAGCTGAATTCACTGCTAAGGACTGGGTGTTTTAGCCTTGAAAATGTTGGAGTGGATGGTGGATCTCCTAATTTCGGGTTTGATAAGAAAGAATAAAGGAAAAGTGGTAAAAGGCAGTTTGCAAGGTTTGCAAGCCTTCCTCCAAGCATCGCAACAAATACAACCCAATGATTTTATTTCATATATGTTACTTTGAAAAACAGTAGGGAAATATTCGTTATCTGTAAATAGTATCTTAGAAGGGTACAATCACATAATTATGCGGCCCCCTACAGAGCTTCTTTCTTCTAAAAACTCTTTGAAAAATGTTCAAGATTAAGGACATTCTGATCTTAATTTAGCATCTTGCAGTTGATTATCTTCCAAAAACATCCTGTCTCTGCAGATGTGCTGGAAGACTTTAGAAACCTCTGGAAGAAGTGACCCAAAGATTTTTTGGTTCACTTGTAAACAATATGAATCTTTTAGAAGTAAAATCTATTTAAGGACCAAAAGCTACTTGATGTTGCTACTATGTTTTCTTCCTCATCCCTTTTTTCAGAAATTCTCTTTTGATATTACCTATTCATTTCTCTGGTCTTCTTCATTAGTAAGGATTGTTGGCATTCCATCTTTTCTTACTCTTTGTCAGAAATGCTTTGTGATGTCTTTGCACCTTGTCTCATGTGTGGACTTTTCTTTTCCACTAAAGAAACAGTGCTATCTTAACTAATAAGCACTCAGACAAAGGTCTGCTCTCTAGAGTTTATAAAGAACTAAAAATCATTAGGGCCCCTAAATTTAAAGACCCAATCCAGAAATAGGCATCTGAGATGAACACACACTTCTCAGAGGATGAAATTAAAGAAGCAAATAAATATATGAAAAAATGCTCCACATCACTAGCCATCCATGAAATGCAAATTAAAACAACTTTGAGATATCATCTCATCCCAGAAAGAATGTCTATCACGAACAAATCAACCAACAACAAATGTTGGAGAGGCTGTGGGGTAAAAGGAACACTTCTCTACTGCTGGTGGGAATGCAGACTGGTGCAACCATTATGGAAATCAGTGTAGAGACTCCTTAGAAACTAGGAGTGGAAATCCTATTCAAGCCAGCTATCCTCCTACTGGGAATTTTCCCAGAGGAACTGAAAACATCATATCATAGTGATATGTGGGTACCTATGTTTATAGCAGCACAATTTGTGATAGCCAAATCTTGGAAACAGCCAAGACATGCATCACCTCTTGGTTGAAAAAGATGTGGTATTTTTACACAAGGGAGTATTACTCAGTTATAAAGAATGATAAAACTTGAAGTATTTATATTTAATTGAATGTCACTCCAAGATATACTCATAAGTCAAATAAACCAGACACAGATGTGTAAATATCATATAGTCTCCCTAGCATAAGAACTCAAAAGAAGAAATACAAATAGGAAGGTATAACACAATTCAAAGGAAAGTGAGAACTTGAGGGGCTGGGGGTTTTAAACCCAAAGCACCCAGGGCACGCTTTGTCAGCAATTGAGACTGGGCTTGGTGGTGGGCCTGTAATCTCAGCTTTTGGGAGGCTGTAAACAGGTGGATCACTATCAGTCCGATCTAGTAGTGAGACCCTGAACTAGTAGTGAGACCCTGAACACCCTGTAGATCCTTCCCTAAAATACAAAAGAAGAAGAAGAAGAAGAAGAAGAAGAAGAAGAAGAAGAAAAGAAAAAGAAGGAAACTTAAACTTCAGGAGCATGATACTTGATTTGTGCTCTTGCTCTCTGTGATTCAGCAGACTTCAGTGGGTTGGTGAGCTGTTTGTCTGACAGTGATACAGAAGCCTGTTGTCTTCATCATGTGGGTCTGTTTCATATGGTTCAGAAGAGAAAGGAAAGAGGAAATTCCAATCTGTTATAAATACAAATTCTCATTCCCTCAAATATAAATTCTTCATATCATTTCTACTCTTGTCTTTTGGCCCAGTAAGCTGGGATGTGGCCATACCCAGAACAACTGAAGATGCCTTGGTTCTAGCGATGTCTTATAATTTGGAGAGCTATAAATATAAAGCCAACAGTTGGCCATTCCTACCACAATGAGCTATTAGCCCAATGCCAAATAATTCATTTTAATTAGACAGACAGACAGACAGACAGACAGACAGACAGACAGACAGACAGATATCTAATGTAGGCACTTAAGGAAGAATTCTCAAAGAGTGTATGCTCAAGGATTACCTGTCAGGCATGCTCAGTTACTAGAGTCCTAGACAACTTCTCCTGTTGGACAGGCATAAGGTTGTGGAAGCTATAACTTTTTTAAAAAATGTGTTTTAGTACAGGCTCTACAGGGTTTCACTACACAAATTAGACTCAGAGTAATCATTCTTTTACCAGCCTCCCAAGTGCTAGATTACAGGCACGCGCCATCATGCCCAGTTTGGAAGTTATAACTTTTGGTTGAACCTCCTCAGGAGATTCTCTGACAGGTGCCTCCATTAATATATATA
>NW_004524647.1:237314-238013 GCF_000260255.1 Octodon degus
CAAGAAAATATACATATCTATTTCATTACTAAAGTTTATATACACACAGATACTATTTATATTCTGCTATTAAAAACAATACTTATGAACTATTGAAAAATGTGTTAGATGGAATGTATTTATTAAAAAGCTATGAATATAAAGAAGTAAATAAAGCAGAGGATGGAAAATTTCCCTGTATTTTTTCTTTACGTAAGATGAGAAGGTCAAGCTTACATTACTTGTTAGCTTTTCCTACTAAATTGTGCTTTCTTTCTCGCACCATGAGGGGAAATTCTAGGAAGTCAAATGACAGTCTTAAGGAAAACGTGGAAGAGGGAAGATGGTAAACTTTTAGTTATGATAAAAGCACACATTTTGCAAAATTCTTAAAAATTTGTCACTCTAAGTTCCATATGATGAAAGTTGTTTTAGGTACAGATATAACTTCTTACTAAATATGAGGAAACATTAATCGAGAGTGATGGCCTGCAAGACAGTTCATCAGACTAAGTACCTGCTTAGGTAAGCACAGGGACCAGAGTTCGATCTCCATCACCACATGCTGTGCTGGCCCTGTCCCCAGGCACACTGAGCAGCCATGGAGACCAGGCATGGTGGTGCATGCCTGTAATCCCAGCACTGGGGAGCTGAGACAGGAGGGATCACTACGAGTCTGAGCTGCATAGTGAGACCCTGTAGACCCTATACTAAATACAT
>NW_004524647.1:238113-240964 GCF_000260255.1 Octodon degus
GACCAGGCATGGTGGTGCATGCCTGTAATCCCAGCACTGGGGAGCTGAGACAGGAGGGATCACTACGAGTCTGAGCTGCATAGTGAGACCCTGTACCAAACACATTAAAAAAGAGGGGGGGGTGAGGCTGAGTATACTGATTTCATTTTTCTCTGCTTCTTTCTCCTATCACATTGAAATTAAAATTTATAGCAGCATCACATATTAAACAGGCTAAAAATTTGATACGATATTTAATCTGAATCTCACAAGTAAATTTTAGATGTAATAAGGAAAAAATCCCACAATATTCTTACTTTATCAAAAGTACTGTAATAATGAAAGTAATTCTTATTCCTGTCCAATAATATATGCTTCTTTAGATAACATATTATGACAGAAAGCAAATTTATGCCACCTAGTCTGTCTACCCTAAAAATAGGAGTGAATGAGAACAAGTGAACTAACAGTTGTTTTAGATTGAAGTTGTAGTTAGTATGTTTTCTGAAGCAACTGTAGCTTATTTGCTATCACTAGTAAATATGCTATTATGTAGGTTTTTAAAAGACATCATCATGTATTTCAGTTTAAAATTGATATTGTGACTATTATGATTATTTCATGTTTTGATCTAGTAGAGAGGTTTATTTCCTAAGCAAATAACAATATTATATCTTGTACTATGCTCTTATATTATTCATGGTGTAAAGATTACATATCAAAACTCATTAAAGTATTCATTAGGCGTATACTAAGAGCCAAGCACTACTGCGGCAGTAGAGATATTGCAATTAAGATTGAAAGGATTTTGCCTTGCAAAGCCGATATGTGTGTGTCAGTGTTTGTGTGTGTGTGTGTGTGTGTGTGTGTGTGTGCATAAAAAATACCAGTTTAGGCAAATCAAACTGTTTATATGCTTCTGAAGTATTCATAGTGAATTAAAAAGGAGGCATGTAGGTAACAGGTCCCAAATTTGCTTGACTACAAATTCTATTCTTGACTTTCTCCTAGGACTCAGAATTCAGAGGATACCTGCTGAGAATTACTAATATTCTATTATCATTATTTCCTATTAAAGAGTTATGTACAAAATGTACGGCATTATTATGGAAAACTTTGGAAAATATAATAGTGTACAATAGCACTGTGAATAAAAGAGAATGAACTGAAGAAGGAAAGATAGGATACTGTAATTTATTATACCGCAGAAATAAAAGCATATATGTAAAATAAAATTAATGTATTATTCATGTATACCTATTGAAAATTAATGTATTATTCATATATACATATGCATATGTATACATGATTGTGTGTGTATGCTCTTCACATTTGTGCATGTATTATGTGATATACAGGATATTTAGGAATGTATACATATTCATATATATATGTATATATAGTTACCTCAGTGCTCTAGTGCTCTGAAAGTTTTAAAGAGAAGATAGGCTGATAACAGGGTACATTTAGAGCAATTTTACTTGGTTTTTAACTGTAGGATAATATAAGCCATTTTCAGTGGTCTCACCTGAGGAAATAACATTCCATTTGGAGTGTGTGGTTCTTTAGGGCAGAGACACTAAATGACATGATTCCATCTGAAATAATAGAATTAAGCATGCAGTTTCAAATTCCCATATCATCACATTCGAGTACCTGACTAGTGTAAAAGCAAATCTTTTCTCTAGGATATAGAAAGGGATCTCAAGTGAAGTGTTCCTGTAAATAAATAGGGAATAAAGAAATATTATTTCTTCATACAATGCTTTTATCACACAATTTGTAATCTCATAATCTATTTAAGATTATCTGTTCTAAAATAGTTCTGAGCAGCACAGCTGGAAAAGGAAGCCCTTTGTCTTGAGTTTTTGCTCTCTCTTCATAAACAGATGCCATAAGACCAGTGAGGACATTGGTGCCCACAGGGAGCAATTATAAGACTTAAGAGAGAAGCAAATAGCAAATCCAAAGAGGGGCTCTAAGGCTATGCCACACCTTTCATATATGTTATGTATTTAAAACACTTTATGTATTTATGTAATCAGAACCCTGACCCAGAAACGCCAGTATATTTTTGCCAGCATAAAGATAAAATTAGAGACAATCATGGAAAGCTGCCTTAAAATTCTGCCTTCTTAAACACAGAACACATAAGTTCTTAGTAATCCTAGCAACTACATTCATCAGAATGACTATTAGAACAATTGCTCTTTTTGGTCAAGAGGGAGATCGATTATCATATATGTTTTTTAACAATATAACTTAGTTGCATTTTTTTGTTGCTGAGACAAATGCCTGCCACCCAAAGTTAAAGGAGAAAATGTTGCTTTGGCTCATTGTTTGCAGAGTTTTTAGCTCATAGTCAGCTAGGTCCAAGGGAGGGTGGCATGACAGAGGCGCCTCACGGGGGAGAAACAGTTTATAGAAGGTGGAAGGCAGCAAAGTAGCAAGGAAGCAAGCTGCATTTGTCAACACCAGCCTGCTGTGTGTCCCTTATATTCTATCCAGGCTGCACACCAGGTAGCTCTCACGCACAGAAGGGGCCTTCCCTTTAGCCACACATGGAACTATCCTTAACCAGTCCATGGAACGGTTGATGTATCACACAGCTTTAGTCCCAGTATTTCAAGCTTTATATCCAGCCACCTCTGAAAATCCCCACCAATGACCGCGTGAAGCTTGGGGGTCATCAAGAAACAAGCCATAATATCATAGAACTTGAGTTATATTATTTCCACTTTACAAACCAGGAAGGTGGGAATCAGTGAAACAAAATCACTTAGTCTCCAGTCATACAGATAACCCACTACTATTATAGACTACTGAACTACATTGGATTACTTTGCTGAATTTATGTACCTACAATATATGA
>NW_004524647.1:241064-242691 GCF_000260255.1 Octodon degus
CTAACATATATATCTATATCTATCTATATTTAAATCTATAAAATGAGTTGCCACTGGGAGAAGTTTACTTTGTGAACAAAGTACAGATAAAATTTTCTCTCATTTCTGTGTTTCCTATCTCAGTATGATTACTATTTCTCTTTACCTCTCTCTTAACATCCATGTTAGTGTCCTGCGGTACAAATTCTGAAAGATATTTATTTGAGTCTCTAGTGCTTTGAAAGGTATAGCATACCCAAACTTTATCAATTTTAGCCTGAGAAAATGTTGTCAATTTTAAATGATAAATTTATGGAAAATATTTATAAGTAGAAAAAGGGGTAATTTTTGTTTTACAGACATAACAAGTCAAACAGCTGGAAAACTGGAGAAATCTGAAACTTTTAGTTGCAAGTTAAAAGACATTTCATTATAAAAATAATGTAGACTCAGTGTAGAAACTGTATAAATTAAGAAGACATAAATATAAAAATGGAAGCAAGTTAAAATTCCAGTTTCAATAAGTGGACTCTGTAATTTTTCAGACTAGTTCAATAGCGGTGAACGTAATGTCTTTTTTATTGGGTCAAAGTATAAAACAAAATTTCAGATTCTTTTGCTTAGTAGTAAAAAAAAAAAAAAAAGGCATGATTCCATATCAGTAAGAACCTGCATCATTACTTATAATGGCTGGATGGTACGTCACTATTTGTTTAATCCGTCTTCTGTTTCCTACTATTGAGCTTGCTCTCTCCCCGTTTAGCTACCACGTACAATAAGAGAATCATTGCTGCCCAGATCCCTTTGAGCGCATATTTCTGCAACGACGTTTTAGAAGTAGGAAGGTGGCTTTGCAATTTGAGTACATATTGATATGTGGGATTCCAGGAAAGTTGTACTACTTTACTTTGCTATTAGCAACTTAATATCTGTTTTCTTTTATGCATACCAGTACCAGAATTATTCAATTTATGTCATCTATTACACTGAGATAAGTAAAACATGAGATCTGAAAGATTTCAATTGTGTTTCTTCATATGGTAATGATGAGACTGAACATATTTTCATGTATTATTGGCTGTTTGCACTAATTCTTTTATAACTTTATGACCTTTAGTTATTTTCCATGTTCATTTATAACATTTTTATATCTGCACAGCATTCATTATTGTGTGCTTCAGCACAGTTTGCCTTTTTTCTTCTAATATGTCAATTATTATTTTATGTTTGTAGAAGTTCTATATTTCTAATCTACTAAAACATTTACCATACACAAATATGTAAAAACTAATCAGTCATTTTCTCATATTTTATAACTTATTTGCTTCCTTTTGGACAGTATGGAAATATAACCAACTTATTTGATATTAGGGTTGAATATGAGCTACTCCCTCTGAATGAGATTATAAACTTTATGATGAAGTAAAAGATGATCTTGTAGGGTAAATATGTTTGTTCCCGTTCTGTTTTCCTAATGTGTGAGTTCACAGCTATGAATTTCCCTCTGAGAACTGCTTTCATCATATCCCATAAATTACGATAAGTTGTGTTTGAATTTTCATTGAATTGTAGATATTGTTGAATTTCTTGTTTAATTTCATCTGTGACCCATTGGTTGCTGAGTAGGGTGTCATTTAATTTCCATGTA
>NW_004524647.1:250841-254734 GCF_000260255.1 Octodon degus
TTCAATGAGAAGTTTTGAACTAATAGTATTTAGACAAAATATCTTGTCTGCATCTTGTACTATGAATAACTATGACAAAGACAACAATATGCAATATAATAATTATTTTAACTGTTATACTAACCTGTTTTGAAACTGTATCATTGCTACTTCTTTTTCAATAAAAGTAATAAAAATAAACTCACTTAGTCATATTCTCATAGCTATAGTAAGAAGCAAGTCTTGGGGGTGTGTAGGGGAGACCCAGACACCACAATTTGAGTCCTTAAAAATATACCTCAAAGCATTGGAGTGAATTTACAAATAATTTCTCATGGTCAGACTGCCATGCCATTATGATGGGTTTATCAAATTAACGAAATGCCGTAATATCATCTGGATATTTTATCCATGACTTTTCTTGCATCTGAGTTATCTGTACAATGATGTTTGGCTGATAGTTTTATGATTACAGTCTCTGAGTACAGTATGGTGTGTTTCAGTTTTTGAATTAACACCACACATAGAATAAAGCATGTATTTATTCAAGACCAATATGATATGAGGAGTAGATTACAGTGAGGCTCTATTTGATAATTCTCTGTGTAGTTCATCCTGTCAACCAAGCCAATAATTTTAAAATTTCTTAGCTTATAATATATGCAGTCATAAAGCATATAGAATAAATGCAATTAATATTTTCTTATGATAAACCTGAAGTTAAATTATAACATGCAGGACAAGATTAATGGGCCATGTTTTGTCACTTTGTTGAATTACTTACTTTAAAAATCATTTAGCAAGATGTGAAATGGAGCTATGCTGAGAATTTAGAATGAGAGTCAGCTTTTGGTGAAAATATTTTAACCTTCACCATCTTCACCTTGTTTCTTTTAATAGAAAGAAAGTTTCCTCTAGGAAAAGCCACATGTGTGTCAGATTGGTCTCATACTATGCAAGGAAGAATTGTGTATCTTCTAAGCAAAACCTTTATCTTGACACAGAAAATATGTTCCTTACCACATCATAAAATAAACACTGATTGTGAGGGGAGGTCTTTTGCTGTTGGACTTCTAGTTCACTATCAAAGCTATATTTGATTTGAGACTAAATTTGAGCTCTGTGTGTTTCCTGCAATGTGCTTCATGCAGCTGATGTGAGTCATCTAAAATGCGAGCTCCTCGAGGGCAGCCCTGGAGAGCAGACCAGATGCTAAATGCAGGGCCTGCTGTGTACGACATTCTCCATAAGTGTTTAAAATAACTTATGGGTGCAAAGATTTTCCTCACATCGCTAGTGAAGGCAAGATATCTAGGGCCCAGGGAGATAGTTCAGTAGAATAAGCGCTTGCCTGGCAAGCATTTATTCAAGGGTTCAATCCCCGGTATAATATATATCTATCTATATCTATATCTATATCTATATCTATATCTATATCTATATCTATATTCACATTTGTTTTCTATAAACATTGGATGCCAGAAAGTTGTTCTATCATTTTCCACTTCCTTTTGTGAGCATTCTGAAATGGAATGTTGTATTCTAAAAACATCTGTCTCTTTTTGCTTGTCTGGAGAATGACTCTTTCTTTGAATACTCACTGTCATTATTTTTTCTTTGAGATGGGATTTATTACCTGTCCTCTACCTACTGTATTTCATTGACAATCTATCACCCCTCTTTCTTTCTCTCTCCCCTCTCTCTGTATATAACTTCTTACATCAGTTTATATTAAAGGTGTTTGTTTATTTAAGTGTTAGCAAGGTCAGAATGAATTCACTTGTATGACTTCTTTGTGATATATGACGCCAGAAAATTACTCCAACCCTAACTAAATTGGTTTATATTGTATTGAGACTTTTACAAAATAAGATCCCCTTGTTCTTCTAACTTTCAGATAGGCAGGCAGTGGGAAACTTGTCCTAAATTTGTGTCCTTCACATGACTGACCAGCTCCTTTACTGATCATATAATAAAGACTAGCTTTTCTTGAAGTGTGGTACCAAGACCAGCATGTCAATGGCCCCTAAGGATTTGATAGAAATCACAATTTCTCGGCTTTGCTTTTCCTCTAGTACCATATATTTTGAGACTGGGCACTTGTGTGTTTTCAAAGTAATTGGGTGGTTTTGATGCACACTGAAGTTTAGGAAACCATTACTTAGGCCTAGAGATTAAATGTTAGACATTGAGCAGACTTGACTCTCATACACCTCTCAGCCATGCAAATGACGTGAGCCAGTTCCTTTTGGCATCTGCTTACCACCTTTACTTAGGCATTATTGTACTAATGATAATAAATCTATTAGTATAATACCTTCATCATCTTCTGGAGAGTGAAAGACCGTTGCTGTTCAACAAAAGTTAGCTGTTACTATTGTCATCATTTAGAATTTATTGACTCATCATAAAGACAAATTTGTAATGAAAGCAGGGATGTTCTTTACAAAATCATAAGCTTAGAAGAAATATGAAAAAGTGCATCAGACAGTGTCTCAGCAGGATATTATGGAGACATAGAACAGGATAGTGTGACCAGGATGAAGGAAAATGGATGATGTTACATTATGGTGCAAGTAAAAATTTGGCTATGGTTTTAATGCTGCACATATCAGTAGTTTATTGTTGGTTTAGTCGAAAAATGAAAGCCCAGAAGAATACTTTCCACCTGAAACATTTAAACTAAATTCTACTAGCATATAATGCTTAACACAGTACAGCATCAGAGATGGTAATCCATTATTTTCTATACCTCCTAAAGCCAAAATAGTAAAGTCACTGGGGTTGCAATAGTGTCATAAGGATAGAATATCACCATTGAAAAATATAATAAATAACAGTAATGGTAGATGAATATTTTTACTGCTTCACTGAAGAGAGGACAGACTACTAAAAGCCTACAATACTGCAGGTGACCAATCACAGTTAAACTTCTCCAAAGGGTGTTGTCATGTTTTATTTGTGGTATGACTGAAGCTGGATGGCTCTTTGCACTCATTTTCTTTTTTTATGCTTACCACTTGTCATTTCTTTTGATGTCAAAACAGTTTTCATGGGTCACAGAACAATATCATGGATCAGAAACGTGTATATGTGTATATAAGCACGCATACAGGAAAGGAAGGGGCAGATTAGTGCTTCTGGAGAGAGCAAGCATCCTCACAAAAGGTCTGACCATAGAGCAAGAAATGCAGCTAACCTTCAGCTCCTTGGGTAGTGGGGGTAACAGAAGAAGCATCCTGACCTACAAACTCCTCCACCTTCTCTCCAATTTCCCATAGGTGTTCTCCACTGTTGAACTAAAATCAAAGCCATGTGCCATGGGCTCCCTGTATAGTTGCCATCCCAGAGATCTGGAGCACACAGTAGCATCAAGATAGAATCTGCAGGGGCAGAGAAAATATTCTTGGCACAGATAGTAAAAAAGACTGCAAGATTACTTGCCATTCTAATATAATTACCATTACAGACATATAGAGGAAGAAGCAGTTAGTGCTGGTTTGGAAGATCCAGAAGGCTTAAGTTATATTTGGAATTTGAGGTATACTTTAAAGGAAGATGTGGATCTGCATGTAGAATATGGAGTAGAAATTAAGGACCAAAGAAAAGGCAATATTTCATTATAGCTGCCGATGAGGTCCTGATATGAAAATAGGAAGAACTAAGCATGGCAGCATGAATCTGCAGTCCTTCAATTCTGGAAGGCTGAGGCAAGAGGATTGAAATTTCCACCTTGACCAACTTAGTAACTTCATAAGAACATAAGTGATTCATAAGCACTTGTCTACAAATAAATATTTATAATAATAATAATAATAATAATAATAAATGGCTAGGGATCTAATTCAGTGTGACAGTACTGAGCTCATTCTCCACTATAAAGGAAGGAAGGAAAGAAAGAAGGAAGGAAGGAA
>NW_004524647.1:255794-259089 GCF_000260255.1 Octodon degus
GAAAGAAAGAATGAACAAACAAAAGAAAGCAAGAAAGCAAGCAAGCAAAGAGGAAGGATAAAAGGCAGGTCATACCACAGAAACAAATAAAACATTCTCTATGATTGGAATAAAAATAGAATAGGCAAAACTAAAAGTGATGAAGAGTCAATATTTTAAAGACAGTCTCACATTTAATCTTAATTTCTACCTTCCACTCTTTTTATCAATAATTGAAAGTAAGTGAATGTGACTTGGGAAACAAGGACAACACCACAAAAATGAGAACCAATTAGCATCAGTCAGTGCAGTTGGGTAAATGAGGAGTTCGTGTTTTCACAGCAAAGCATGGCCACGTGGTTGTGACAGACTTACTTGTTGACTATTTGATGTCAGCTAAAGTGTCTGAACCCTATAGATTTTGTTTTCCCGATTTATTAACTGGAAACAAATGTGTCCCTTCTATGAGAGTTGTCATGGAAATTTAATCATACCTACCTAATGTGAAGAGTTAAGTTCAGTAATAAGGTTTTACTGATTTAATGATAGTGGTAAGACTAATAGCCACCATTAATTGAATGCTTGTGTGCTTCATGTACTGTTAGTTCTTTTGTATATCTTTTCTCACTTGGCTTTGTCTATAACTATAGCCAACATGCAATTGTTGTCTCAGATGAAGGGAAAATATCAGGAAATTAATTCTTTTTTTTTTTTTTTTTTTTGGTGGAACCAGGGATTGAACTCAGGTCCTTGCACTTGCCAGGGAAGCACTTATGTCACCGAGCCATCTACCCAGCCCTGGAAATTAATTCTTATTGAACCAATCTTTATTATTCTTTGTAGTAATGGGGATTAAATCCAGAATTTTTATTCTAAGTTATGTATTCAGCCTTTATTTTTTCATTCTATTCTACTCTATTCCATTCCACTCCATTCCATTCCACTCCACTCCATTCCATTCCACTCCACTCCACTCCACTCCACTCCACTCCACTGCACTCCACTCCACTCCATTCATTCCATTCCATTCCATTTATTTTGAGACAAGATCTTGCTGAGTTACCAAGTCGCCCAAGTTGCCAAATGGGAACTTGCAATCACTCTCTGAAAATGTTGGAACTATAGTCATGCATGATCGTGCCTGGCCAAACCCATAACTTTTTGGCATATAGTACATATGAAATAGCTGGAAAGAGTTGAGCACAGAATACTCAAGTGAACAATTTTGGTGAAATAACAACTTCTGCATAGGTATCTTGGGTGATTTTGGTCATATTAACATTTTACTCCAATATTTACTACAAGTTTTAAGTCCTTTAGAGTTATAAAAAATAGTAGGGAAAGGTAAAATATTTCTGTGAAAATGAAGGGGGAAGTCAAATCTCTAACATTAAAAAGGCAAATGAATAAGTGGTCAGCGTACATGTGAACATTTATATAGATCTATGAAAAATACTTAGCACTAACTGATTCCCTCCAAAAGAAAAATACTAGATTCAAAAATGGTCATTTATTTTAGACAAACTAAAGGTAAAAATAAAGATGCTTTAGGAACTTTGAAACTTTCATCTCCCAAACCGAGACTAAAGAATCTGAGCACCAAGATTTTTGTTTATTAATTAGTACTAAAGAGAGAGCGTTTGAAAAGAGAGGTTTTTATTTCAGGCCACACAATTAATTTAGTGTTTTATGTAGGGTATAAAATCATTGCACAATCCTTGGGTTGTTAGTGGCTTTCAGCTCAAATATTTGGGGAAGGAACAATTGAGATGAGGGGAAGGAGAAAAGAAAGAAGAAAAGGGAAAGTATATATGAATATACACAAGATAGCTTGGATATTTGTGACACTGGTTTCTACTGGTCTCCTGAAAGAAACAGTTAATGCTTTTCTTCTTCTTCTTTTTAATTTTTTGACTAATTTTGCCTGCTTATAGCTGGTAATCTGAACTAGTAATTTGAAAACAACAATAACATAACAACCATTGTTGAATTCATTTTGTTTAGTGAAATTTTCTATTTTTTCTATTTTTTTTTTACTATCTTTAAATCCTTTTAAAAATCCCTTACCAAAGATAGTGTTAAATTACTTCAGAAAGATTCATGACAAAATAATTGGAACATAATGTAATAGCAATCAGGAAACAAAGGGAAAATAAACAAGTGTTGGTTATGAAGCTATATAAATTCACCTAAAATTATTATATGGCCAGAGATAGACATTTTAAAATAGGGGCCTACCAAAGTCATGAAAATTTCAAGAAATTTGGAAAATTTCAAGAGAGTTTGTAGGGTGACCAATTAGAGAATAAAATATGGAGTTGGTAAATGGACAGCATCATTGGAAAAAGCATTGCAGGGAAACACACACCAGGCTTAACTGTTATTTCTGAATACTTGAGCCAGTTGAAGGGCATGAAGTCAGCTGCTTTGAAAACACGTGAATTAATTCTATCATCTTGTCATTACTATTTTCGTGTTCTGTTAATTTTTGCACATGCATAGACACCACTCAATACTAAATCAGAACAAAATCCATGAACCCAATACTATTTTAAAAACTGAAACACTATTGTTGCTGTACATAGGCAGGACAAAGATAAGGACATTGTAATTTAGGAAGAACAGATCCTTAAAAATTTTTTGCTAAGCTTTATTAGCTACTAAACTTTTGAAATACAATAAGACAGAAAACACAATTGATTTTTAAAAGGTAATGTGTTGGCAGCAAGAGTTGAAGTGTTCTTTTACAGAAATACTTGAATGTCATCTCAAAAAATAAACACATTTCCCATAACAATGCAGTGAGGTTAATGGAATAATGTACATGAAAGCTTTTTGGCTCAAAGGTACTCCATCAGGACAAAGTATACTGTTTAACATACCACAAACTAGACCTGCAAGTGTTGGGACAGTGGCTATTTTTATATGAACCAGTGCAATATTCCCAGCTTTAGAACCCAGCAAGGGTTGTTGTACTTGAGTGCCTGTGATCCCTGCCCTACTCAAGCAGAAGAGTCAGTCCCTCCTCTACTAAACTGGAAAGTAGTTTTCTCCATTCAATGAAACTAAAGAGTATTTTCCAACTCGTAGAGCTAACTCTTAGAGCTATGAAATTAGTAGCATAACACATATTATATTTGCATTTATTTTGTTTAAATGTTGTTAAAAATGTTTTATATAATTAAATATGAGTTAGGGAAAGATATTCAAAAAATAAACATATGCTTTCTTTTAAAATTATTCATATTTTTACAAGATTCATCTGTGTAGTATAATTATTAGCAGATATAGTCCATGTGTTTGAAGACAATTTTTT
>NW_004524647.1:260440-284893 GCF_000260255.1 Octodon degus
TAGACATGGTACTAAAATATCAAATGGGGGCATTCTATTGAGGAGTTAGGTTAAGGAACATAAATAAGTCTTACCTTTAGTCTATAAATAATAGCTTTGGGCAAGAAGTAGTATACAGATAAAATAGTCTCAAATCAAAGAACTGTGGCTAGAAGGGAAGAAAAGGATAGAGATCAGTGTGTCAAATTTCACATTTTTCATATGAGGAACCTAATCATGAATTATGCACTGATTTCCAATTGCTTCTAAGCAGGTGGAAAATGCTTTTACCCCTTACTTTCATTATGATAGAGGCTAACACTGAAGAGAGAAATGAGGAGGAGTAAGGCCATCTTGGTGTTACGGAATCATGGAGGGTGTAAGATAATTCTTTTTGTCATTTTCTGCTGGATAGAGTGCTTGTTAGGACAAGTCTCTCATTAAAGCAGGGAAATACAGAATACTACTCAGAAAATCACAATAATCCTTATTTATTTTACCCTCTTTAGGTTAACACATGTCTAAGTTCGTTTGTCTTATATAGAATTTTGGTTGAGGTATTCTTTTGTCTTCTAAAGTCAGTTTAAAATAAATGAATAAATAAATAAAATCAGTTTAATTTTAGCAATATGTAATTGGTTCTCAATTTATTTCTTCTCTTATTTTTACCAGTGAACTGAAACAATTGCATATATCTTAGATACTAAACAATACAGTAGCAAAACTCCAAAACATAACTCACATATTTTTAAGAAAACAGTAACTAAGAAAATATTAAAGTAACAGAATCTCAGAAAAGTGGAAAGAACTTCCAGATTTGTCTCTTTTGTAGTAGATATGTAAATTAGATTACAAACTGGTAGTTTTGTTTCTATTTTATTTTATTTTTATCTATGTCAAAGTGAAGATTCAACCTAAGGCCTTCCCCATGTGAGGGACTAACTCTATCACCCAGCCTCCTCCTGACATTCTATCTATTCTGAACCTTATCCCCCACCAGCTCTTCTAATTTACAAGTGATAATAGATCCTTTAGTTTATTTCCAGGAGAAATACAGATTTATGCAGTTATTTTAAAAAGTTGTCTCTTCATCATCTGTCTAGCACATACTACTATGTAAAAAAAAAGTTTCCTGAGTCATTTAATTCTCCATGATTCCAGTGTTATAACCTTAGGTTTCACCCTAGCATGTGGCTCACTAGGTACATTAAATCATTGGTGGCATGGATACAACAACATGACCACCAACTTACCATCTTGTCTGTGGCTTTTATAGTCATCTAAAGATCTACTTGTTTCTAGATGCTATACCTGACCATTGATCAAGTATTACTCCAAAACAACAATAATAAAATTTTCCAAAAGTTCATAGATAATTTGATCTCTGTTTTCTATTTCTTTTTTTAAATATATATTTAGTACCCAGGCTACAAGATCTCACTACACAGATCAGACTTGTAATTATCCTTCCTGTTTTTCAGCCTCCAAAACCCTGGGATTACAGTCTATTTTCTATTTCTTAAGTGCACAGTAAAGCAAACCACCCACGAGATCTCTAATAATCTTGTATCAATTGTCATGCAGAGATAAACTGAATCATCTGTTATGAGCTCTTTCTGAACAGATCAGAAACCTTTCCCTCTGGAATGTTGTCTTCAACAAACACGCAGGCTTCTAAATGACACCCAAACCAAAAATGGAGACTAACGACGGAGGTGGTCTGACCTGACCAAGAAGCAATCCACCATATTTTTTGGACGTGATACAAAAACATAATTCACATACTGCAAAAGAATCCTGTGAAAGAATTCTGTGTAGATAGGACAAGAAAACACATCTTACTGTGGAGAGGACACAGTTGAAGGTGGTTAATCCATGGCAGAGCAGAAGAACGCTTGCAGGTGGTGATGAGCAGAGATAAAAAATGACTGATTCCTAAACCATGGAAGAGCACTGTTCCATTTACAGAACTGAGTTCTATATTCTAACAGATCAAATCATGTGCTAAAAATCTTCAGTTAAGTTTCTGAATGAAATAAAAGGAAATATTGCATTATCACTTATATACTAACTCTAGCATTATCACTTATATGCTAATCAGCAAACATTTATATATTCCAAGTCACTTGCTGGCAAGAACAACTAATCTTTCTCTCTTCCTGGGGCCCTGAAGCCTTTGTACTTGTTTGGTACTGGGGAGTGAACAGTTTACTTGTCATGGACGCTGACCTCTGAAGGGAGCCTCCCATTGTTTGGGTTCAACAACAAAAAGAACCTGAAGTTCATTGCTCTGTGTGTGAGAAAGCAGCTGTTAAAGTGTGGCATTTGCTTTGCACGTCTGAGTAATTTCTTTTATTTTCACACTTTTTGACCAACACTATGATCCCATTCTCCTCAGTCTTCTTTTGTGCAAAGTTTACATTCACATTTTTGTTATCCTGTTTCTTAAATGCTAACACACTTGTTAATTTCCATTTTTATTCCCTTGTTCCATTTTCAGATCATTTATGCCTTGTTTTAACAGTTGTTAATTCCTTACATGTCTGTCAGAGATTATTCTTCCCAGATATATGCACATATATGTCTACATTTCAATGATTATATCATGAAAATATAGAAGCAAGAAACCAACGAGCCATATAAGTAAATGTTTGTAGTCCCCAAACAAGTGATAGTTACTGGATAAAAATCATCTAGCAAGAAATGTTTTCTATTTATTTTTTTAATCAGACTTAATAGATCTTTAAATAGCTAATGAAAACTTCTATTTCTTTAGTTCTTACTTATTTTCATTAATTTCTTTCTTAAAATTTCTGCTTAGATTCAAATACTGATCTTTTATTTTTTAATTCAGGCCTAAACTTTCAAATGCTAAAAAAAGTGCCACTCTTAAAAAAATTTTGTGTTTACACTTAGTAATGTGGATATGAGTCTAGGAGCATGTGATAAATATACATGAAATGCTTTTGAAAATTTTTATATCATATTAGCATCATTCAAGTCTATCAAAGGTAAACATAACAGTCTGATGAATTACAGGAGTTTTGGAAATTGACAGAATGAGATTATCAAATAAAATCTCAGTTTAAAACCAGATCTTTCTCCCCAAGGCAAGTTTTACAGATTACCCATTTCACAGTCATTCTAAATAAATATCTGTTTGATTATTCTGTTCCTTCTTTTTAACCTTGTTAAATATTTTGAATATATCACTTGTGTTTCTCAGATATTAATTGATGCCAACTGAAAAGGAAAAAAAAACTGAAAAAAGTATTTTTGTATTAAAATACATTCAAACAATGCTGGGTTATATAAAAATGCTTTTACCTTAGCAGGCTTCTGGAATGTAGACAGCTATGATGTGGCCATTGAATTTCAATGTTAAAAAGCTTTTTGTTTATCTGTACTGTCTTTTGCTAAGGGAACATTACAGGGCTTCTTATTTCTAGTGATTTTGAAAAATTCTATTCTAGTCTCAGTGATACCCATTTGTTCCCCAGAAATGGAGGTCAAATCTCCAAGGCTCTCACATGTACAGAAGTTCCACCGCTGATTTACATCCCTAGTACTGCCAGTGAAATTTTGGAGGCGCTCACACAAGTTCACCCAATTTTCAATATAGATATCTGTACTATAGCCATGTTATGCATTCATTTGAATGTGAAATAATACTTTAATAACAGAATATTCCATGTCTTATAAATTACTGGATTTGGGGGTGGGGAGATGGCTCAGTAGAATAAGCGCTTGCCTGGCAAGAGCAAGCACCTGAGTTCAATCCCTGATTCCACTGGGTGGGGGGGGGGAATTACCTGATTTTATAGTCAAATTATGTTCTGTTCTAATGTTTTAACATAAATGCTTTTTATAGTTAGATAATTTTAACTTTTAAAGGCTATTTATTGAACCCAGATATGCTATTCAGATCAAGAAAAATACTAGTCAGCAGATTAATTATATTCCCAACACAGGGAGAAAATACCTGACATCTGCAACTTAAGAAGTGGTTCATTTTGGCTCCGAGGTTCAGTGGGTTTCATCCATGTCTGGCTGAATATAAAGGATGAATGCACAGTAAGGGTCAGTGGGAAGAAAGCTACATGTATTCTTTAGGCCAGGAAGTAGAGAGGGAAGAAGGGCATCCAGAAAGAAGAACGTGACCTTCCAAGTAACACCCAGTGATCTGCCTCAAAACAAGCCGTAATCTCCTGATGGCAAGTGAGCTATGAATTTGTCAGTAAATCCACTGAAAAGTATATCAACCCCATGATCCAGTTAACTTTAAAATACAGGAGGCATTTGAAGGACATTTTATATTTAAACTATAACATTTTGTCCCTTTTCCTCCAAAGGCTCATGTCCATCTTATTAAGTAAAATGAATTTACTCAGACTCTAAGTGTTGCTCTGTTGGAAAGTTCAAGTTTGAAGTCTCTCAAAGACTTTTGAAAAACCTTTAGCTGTAAACCTCTGTAAAAGTTAAAAGAAAATTAAATAATTCCACTATACAGTGACACAGTAACTATTCCCTTTCTAAAAGGATAAAATAATATAGAAAGGAATTGAAGCAAAGCAAGATTGAAATTCAGCAGAGAAATCATTAACTCCTGTAAGCTCCATATCTAGCTTGTAGGCCAGGTAGTCATTAGTGTTAAGATCACAGTGCTTGAGTGTCCCTGCCCCTGTGACCTTCTTAGTTGTAATCTACATGGCCTCTCTCCTGGGCTGACTCCTCTCACTGTCTTGCTTTCTTCAGCAGATATTTCACATTCACAGTATCTCCAAATTCCTGGTATCTCCTCTGCACTTTCAGGTGCATTCGCTCCATCTCTCACAGAGCCACACTGCATTGCTACCCAGGCTTTCCCCTGAAATCTGATGGGGAAACCCCCATTACCCCATAACTCTTACGTTCAGCATGCCTATCAGAACCATGTTGAGGACTCCAAGATCTATACCTTGAGTGAGCAGGAATCAGAACTTCATAGCTGTGTTAACCTTGAGTGCCTGGATGGCTAATTAAATTGTAAAATGAATCACAGAGAATTAATTTCCTGGCAGTCTTCCCCAAGTGGGGTCCAGATGTTTTCTCTTTACATGAAATATTCATATTTTTGCACCTTTGAGCCTGTGATGTTTGAGTTCTTGCTACACTCAAGACGTTTTTCCTATTGTTCTGCTGGAAAATACTAGATTTGTTTTAATGTTAATCTTTTCAACCCCAACTGATAGGTACAGTGGTGCCTTGGTTCCCAAATTTAATTATTTCTATGGTTCCTGAAAAGATGGCAACATTCATGTTCATGTGGGAAAGACGGTCACAGACATGTTCACCACCCCACACACAGTTAGCAAATAAATAAATACTTTTCTAAAGTCTTCTGCTTGCAAACAAAATTGTTTGTAAATGAAAGTGTTTGTGAACCAAGGTACCACTATACTTCCTTTCTGGTGAAGATTATCATCATTCGTGCCTGCTTTTTCTCCCTGTTTACACTAAACCTGGCTGAAACAGCCAGCAGTATCTATGCAACAGTATGTGATTTCCTCCACTAGACTAAGGAATTCGTCACTGTTAGTCTCACAATGTCTCAGGACCTTGGAAAATTGTTGAGAATTTTTCTTCCAAGTCATAATAGACATGACCTATAGTCCAATTCCAATGGAGTCTTTGTTTCCAACTTAAGCATCCTAAGTCTGTTCTTTATTGTCCGTATTCTCCTCCATATAGTGGTCTAAGCTCTGATCATCATCACAGGTCAAGCACTGCTCGCACTGTTCTATGGGCTTCTCTCATCTTTACCTCTAAAAATTGCTGAATTCATCTCATATACCAGTTCCTAAATCTCTCAACAATATGGTCATATACAAGCACAGCAATGACCCATTCCTGGTGCCAAAACTCCCTAGTAGTTGCCTTTACTCTCCTGATATAAAATACTTGATACCTGCAAGAGGATGCTCAGAGCAGAAATGGGCTAGTAAAAAAGTCTGGTGGAGAAAAGCTGCTCACATTATGCAGGTTACAAAGTAGTCAGAGATAATAGTGGTTCCAGGCCTAAGAATATATTCTTCCAAGCATACCTGTTATTCATCTCAAACCATGCCCTACCTCATAACAGCAAGACAGCCATGAGCTCCTTAGTGAATGTATCAGCTAATGAGTACAGGACTCACACAATCCAGTCATCTTATAAATAGTTGCTATTTTTGTGGGGCAATATAGCTCTAAACCACAATATCAAGAACTTGTTTTATTGAATAACAACTTAAGGGCCTGCCAAATAGCTCAGCAAATTAAAGCTCCTATAAGCAGGAGCAGGGGTCCAGGTTTCGATCCCTGGGCCTGCTGTGTTGACCCCACCCCTGGAGCATGCTGAGACAACATTTGAGACTGGGCATGGTGATGTGCGCCTGTAATCCCAGCACTTGGGAGGCTGTAACCAGGAGAATCACTACAAGTCCAATCTAGTAGTGAGACCCTGAACACCCTGTAGACCATTCCCTAAAATGCAGAAAAAAAGCTTACAGCCCTAGAAAAATTCTTATAATTAGTAGTAGCAACTAAGCATAAATAATAAAGAAATTTAAAGACAACTTTTTAATTTAAATTAGCTAAAATTTGTTGTCATAAAATAAACCAGCAAATTTTCTCTTCCATATAATGAAATTTAGGCTAAATTATAATTATGCATAATTACTAGAATGGAAAACAATTGCATATTTTACGCAGAGGTTATTCTAGCAAAATTGGCTTATAGAACAGAGCCCTGCTATTTACTACATCTAAAATATTACATCTAAAATCAAGCAGAATAATTCTGGCAAAATACTTTCAATGAGTGTATGGATTTTCCTCAGGCCTTTTAATCATTTAATATACAAATAAGTTTATTTTGTAGCCCCTATTTTTTATATTTTTATACTTTTATCCATGAATCTTTGTAGCCTCTTCATCTGACAATAGATTTGGATGCTTCCTTTAGCAGATTTCTGGTATGAATTACACTGGCTTTGTATCTGTCTGTGTAATCTAATGTTTTACTTTTACTCACTTCATTTAATTTCTATTATGTGGTATGGTGCTTAAATCATAAAGCAAGCAATGAGAAACTGACTTAAAACAAGATAGATAGATTACTGACTAGTAAGGGGTGGCTTTTGGCGCATCTGAATCATGAGTCTATGGAAGCAAATACTGGGAAACCAAGAAACCTGTTATGTGGAAATTCTTGTCAATAAATCTCACACATTGTATGTACTCTGTGTTTATTTCTTTTCCTATCTTTAGTAATGGAGAACTTGATCTTCTAAACAAAAATACTGGGTTCTTAGCTATTCGCAGACTTCCCTTTTCCAGGTTCCAGACAGTCAAAGCTTTAGTTTCATCCCTGATTGTGAAGTGGTTTTTCTAGTTTAGTCAACAGAGTCTCAATTGAAGTTTACAGTTTTTATAGCAAAAGGAGATAGGAGTTGTCCTTAGCACCTCACAGACTTAAAAATTACCCTCCTCAGTTAGCTTCATCAAATAGAAACACAAAAAGCCAGATTGAATGACAAATTTCATGCTTTGACTAGCAAATTATCAGCTGTGACATTCATAGGCATGTCATTCAAAAACAGCCTATTAGATAGCTCCCTAATTGCTAGGCTTCATGTTCAAAATATTGCACACTTTTACCTCCAAAACTTCACTTCCACTCTTAACTTTCCACTTTTCCCTTTCTTCCACAGAGTATCTAGTCACCTGCACAACTTTCAAATATCTGGGAACAAGGTGTTTTGTTTCCTCTGTGTTCCAGTGTATCCATAGTTCTTCTACCTAGAAAGTTCCTTCAAATTAGGCAAGCCTAAACTTTACTGAGGTTGTTTGTTTTTTTGTTTTAATGTATTGGGTTGTGGCAGGGTCTCACTATGCAGCTTGGACTCAGGGTGATCCTCCTTCTTTTAGCCTCCCCAGTGCTAGGATTGCAGGCATGCACCACTAGGTCTGGACTCTGACTGGTTCAGTCCACCCTGGAGGCATGGCTGGCTCAGCAAGTGGTGTGGGGGATTGAACTGAGGTCCATGCTCTTACCTAAGCTTGCCTGAGCAGGCGCTTTAGTCTACTCAGCTATCTTACCAGCACTTTATTTAGTTTTTAAGGACTTAAATATGCTATCATTCCCTGAATTAACAAGTGAACAAATCAATAAACAGTTAATAGATTCATTGATAGCTTCAAAATTCTTTTTCCTAGTGGGCTGGGAAGATAGCTCAGTGGCATAAGCATGTGGCTGGCAAGCACAGGGTCCTGAGTTTGAACCCCAGTTCCACAATAAAAGAAAAAAAAATCTCCTCACATAAAATTATGAATCTTCACAAAGATGATTAGGGCTAGCCAGCTAGCTCAGTGCACTGAAGTACCTGCTTAGGCAAAGCAGGGGAGCAGACTTAGATCCCAGGCGTGCAGGGCCTGCCCTGCCCCCAGGGCACTCTGAGTCAGTGATTGAGAGTGGACATGGTGTTGTGCTCCTGTAATCTCAGTTCTTGGGAGGCTGAAAACAGGAGAATCACTAGGAGTTCAACCTGTGTATTGAGACCCTGTAGGCCCTGTAATAAATACACTAAAAAAAGAGGATGATTATCTTGCTCTCATCATAATATATTTTAGTTCAAGTATTTGGTTTAATGTTATGTAAAATAAAATTAAAATATTTAATGATTTTTTCTATTTTGATAATTTTATGACAATGTCAATACCTTGAAATCATAAAATATATATTTAAATTTTCCAATATTCTAGTATCTTGTTTTTTTTTTTTTTTTTTTTTTTTTTTGTGGAACCGGGGATTGAACTCAGGCCCTTGCGCTTGCCAGGGAAGCGCTTATTCCACTGAGCCATCTCCCCAGCCCCTTTTTTTCTTATTTTAATAAGTGTATAAAACATTTGACTTTGACATCTTAGAGAAGAAAAGAGACTTCATCAAAAATTCTATTTTTATTCAAGACCAGAAGGGATCCTGTAGTGTGTATGCACAGTATTTGAATATAGCAGATTAGCATGTGTGTTTGACAGCAATGAGAGAGGATACAATGTTCTACATGTTTCAAGACTGAAACCTATATGAATAGCCCTGTACAGTCCCTATTACTTGTCATGAATATATTCCTAAATATATACAATAGTTACACATTTATGGCTTTTGGACAATTTGCATACATCATATTTATTAATATTTTAAAATATTCAGAATGCAATTCTTTTGGAAGTTTCATTTTTCATTCATCTAAATATGATTATTTCTCACTTAGGACAAAATATTACACTTGGGAGTTTTGTTGTTTTATTTCATAATATGCCTTAGCCTAACTTTTCTTTGTTATATATATATGATTTTTTAAAGTTAATGTATAAAATTGACTTTTACAGTCACCTGCATAGAAAATATAAATAAATACCTTATTTGAGTGTGCTTGAAATCAAACTAAAGACTTTGTACTTGTGCGTGCACTGTACTGCTGAGCTATATCACAAGTCCACTATTCTTAAAATGTTTCCAGTTTTCTAGTTCTAAAATAGACAGCAACTTCTTAATACAGTCATCAAGTTTTCTAGTTCAGCAATCGTCGTTTGACTCAGCATGCTAATGAATCTGAATGCTACATTTGCAAATTCATACTACCATTCTCTGTACAAAATTTTGGAAACTTTTCCTCTGTATTCATTGGTATTTCATCAGTGATCGAGGTGGTATAAATACTTGGATAAACTTGACCTCAAGGCATCTATATGCAAGGAAATGGGCATGAAATTGGGACAGCAGAGTTAAGCAACTCAACTAAAGGACTTGACGCTCCTATTTCATTTTTTCACACCCATGTATGACAAGTCAGCCTTTATCCCAGCATCTGTCCCACACACAGAAAGGAGAATCATTCTTAAATACAGCTTTTATTTCAATGTAGCTCATGAACTTCAGACTATATGCATAATGGCAGAGTCAGACTGGTCTTTATCTGCTCCAATCAGTGCTATGGGCAACAAACTGAAAGGTGGTTTGTGAGAGTTGTAGGAGTAGACATAGAATAAATGTTTATGACAGCGCTGTTCTTGTTTATGCTACAGTCAACACTAATCATTGATTTAGCCATGCATTGTTTTGTTCTTACAATAAAGTCCTATATTCCCTCATTGAGAACATTTCCTGGGGGCCCATTATATATTAGATTTTGAAGGTACAGTGAGTCTGTTGCTGGGTAGGGACAGGTAATGTTGCAACATAAGACTGACTCAAAATTATCACAGTAATTAACATTTAAGCTATTTCACTCTTTTCAGATACTGATGTCTTCTATTTATTGGGTGTTGGGGGATTTCAGTAACCTCAAGTGACTGGATTTAGATGATACATAGCCATAAAAATAAGATGACTTGGGTGCTCTCAGGAAAGTCATCTAATGAAACTGTGCTCAGTTTTCTCATCTCTGAAGTAAGAGTATTGATACTGGCTGCTTTATAGGATTTGTATATGACTTAATAAAATCCTAAGACAGGGCCTAGCATTCCATCTCTGGGTTAATGTTAATTTTTGTACTTACATGGTATTGTTGCATATGGTTCACTAAAGCAGAAATAAAGAAAACATGTCATTAGAATGGTGAATGGTGTGAATAGATTTAGTTGAAGTCAAATGCATGTGATAAAACTCTTCTTAGAAGGTCAAATATGAGACAGGCAAACTAGAAAAAGTTCAAAGTGACAAAATGATGCCATGAACTGATTAAAAATATGTATTATGAGATGCCACCTAGGAAAACTGGAAATCAATGCAGTTTTCATTAATTGCTATTTTTGAAAGGGAAGACAAATGCTTGTAATAAGCTTAAATGAAGGACTTTTAAAAAATGGTTCCCTTGGAACACAGAGGTACAAATAAGTGCTCATAATTTTGTGGCTTAGGCTAACGTATTTCTCAAATGTCCTTGAAAGTTCCCAAAGACAATCTTTCCTCAGAAAAATATTTCTCCTGTGAGTAAATAATGTTCTTGCTCAGAAATGAAATGCGGTCATATATTACATCGCAGGTGAGCTGATAGCAAGCTTGGCAGAAGCAGCTCTGCAAAATGTCACTTTGCAGTTTAGTGTTTGAGGTTCTGTATCTAAATTTCCGTAACTTCTTAAGGGATGCCCTCCTTCAGTCAAAAGCATCCCGTAATGAGGTTTGGTGACTCTTTATTTGTCTATTAGAGGGATGCATTTAAAATTATTATTGCACCAACAATGGACATCCTTAAATTTGTATGGTTTACCTGCACAATTGATAACTTAATGTTTCTTTGACCATAAAATATCATTTTTTAGGAGTGCTACAATGACATATAATATATTTGCTTGCTTTTGAAGAGAGTGCTGTACTTTACTAAGTGCCTTTATACACATCTTTGTGAAGCAGGTAGAAAAAGTTCTATCAACAGTATTTTACAGAAGAAAAAATAGAAGCTGTAAAGAGAAGTTAGTTGGTCAGGGTCAGTCTATGAATTAATCAAAGGTTTCATCAGAGACATTACTCATGTGGTTAGGGAAGCTAGCACGGAAAATTCAAGTTCATGTTTTCACATGAATTTTGAAGTATTTGTGAACATTTTGATCACTTTGTTGGGCAAAGTAGATAGCAGAGGGCATTAGGTACCTAGTACTTCCTTAATGTTAATTGAATGCTAGTGAAAGGTTTAGCCTTTGCCTTTTGTAGTGTAGTTGAAGTGACTGCGACTCTCCTGGAAGTTGATATCAATCACTTGTAGTTTGAAGGACTTCAGGTTGGCTACCCATGGAGAAAGTTACTTAACCTCTTAAAGTCTGTTCGGCCTTTTATTAGGTGACAAATTTAATAGTGTCTTAAATGTCTATTCATTTATTAATCTAAAAATTGATAAAGCACCTTTCATGTCTCAAGTATTCTGCTAAAAATGGCAAAATTCCCTCAGAAATCAGAAGGTACCTTTCAGTGGATAACAAACATCTCAAAAGTTATACGTAAGAGTAAAACTGACCTTAAAGGAAGATGAAAAGCTCAGATAAGTAAGAAGAAAAGAAAAAAAAAAAAAAAAAAAAAACACCAAAAAAACCTCTTACACAGTTTAAAAAGAAAGGTTTGGAAGCATTCAAAACCACAATAAACTGCTTTTAGCATACTATAGTTCTAGTCTAAGTTTCTAAATGTGGGGAATGGGAGTAATGATCAAACATCTCAAGGAGCTCATTTGGCAAGAATTAAAAGACAAAATGCATGAGTTCTGGCCCTGGGTAAATTGATAAATTACTATATTTGAGGATGTTTGCAAATAAAATTAAGTTGTCTAACTCTTTTCCATACTAAGATGTTGTAGCACTTTTTAGTTTTCCAGCTAAACCAGGACAGACTCATGCCTGCTCAGATAGCTTATCGGCAAGTACATTTTCATTGTGTGGGAAATTCTTACCCTCATGGTCCAATGAAATTTAAGTTCTTTATGTTTATTGGCATAAATAGGCTAAGTTTTAAAGACAGATATTTTAGTTTATGATTCAAATGTAGATCACCATTATTGTGGGTTTTTTGCTCAGTATATCTTTGAATATGTGGATTAACTATTTTCTCTCTGCATTTGGTGGGAAGGGAATGTGAAGAAAATGCTGCAAAACTGACTTTCTGGTGATTGAAAATTAGGGTCTCTCATCTGAATTAGGTATATGCTCATCATTAATATTAGGGTGAATAATATGAATCAAGATACATTCTTGAATATTCCAAATTATTTAAGTCTAGTTACTCTAAGTATGGTAGCAATATAGGCATTGTGTTAAAATGCTTTTCTTTTCTTTTCTTTTTTCTTCACACACATACTTTATTACTTTTCCATTTATTTATTTTTCTTTTTTCATAATTTTATTGAGAAACAAATAGCAATGAGAGAGTTTCAAGTCAAACTGGTAGGACAGTTTCAATAATGAACACATTGCATACATTCTTCCTAGTGGTTAATTGCTGTAAAAGATGCAGACATGATATTCTATTTACAAAAACCATTAGAACAAATCCCTCTATTCATTAAGAGAATGTAACTATATAACTTAGCCATTTTGAATACACAAATACAAAATGGACATTTATCTGTATCCTTTTTTTTTGTTAAGTTCCATTATTTGAATATTATAGGTATGCAAACTCAGCAAAATATTCTAAAAGAGTCCAGTAGACCATAATAGTATTGGGTCTTCCACTTGACTGGCAATGTCAGAAATTATTGACCTGAGTCCCCCACAGCTCAACATAACAGCATGATTTTACTTCTTATATTTCTTTTTTATACTTTTCTGCTGGATGGTTAAGACCAAGGTAAAGCAGGACCTATGCAACAAGAGTTGCAGCTTTTAGGTCTGATAAGGTCAGTGAAATCCCCTCAGGTTTTATCCTGAGATCCTGTAACTCAGATTGTAGAACCTTTGTCATTGTCAGCATGTGGATGAGTCATGGCCACTGCTTGACCAATGTGCTCTCTGTGAAAGCATGAGAGAATGTTTTCTCTCCATGTGACTCTCCTTAGGCACACCCTGCCTCATGGATAATTTTCCTCTTTGGCCCCATAATCTCCTTGATCAGAAAATTTGGGACACTACCGAGTTACATGATGTAACAGTACAAGTTCTCATATGTCCTGAATCTTAATTGACCTTGGAAGGATAGGGCCAAAAAGTTGGCTTTCCTTGCAGCCTTCCTTTTTCTCTAATTTGTTCTGCAAACTTAGTTTGTTAACCTCCCAGAAGACAAGCTTACTGTTATTATCATACAACTTAGGTTGTTAAGCTTAACCTCACTATCTGTCTGAATATCAAACATCAAGTATAACATGGAACAGGTATTTTTCCTCAAGTATTGTTATGGTGAACTTTAAGTCCCTACAGAATATGATAAAAAACTTTAAAAATTAGAATATATTTTAAAAATAGGCATAAAGAGTTATATACTTCTTATGCTTTTCTTTTCTTTAATTTTAGTTTCTTCATAGAGAACTTGGGCCCATTTCTCCTTGAGGTTCTTTTTTAATGTTATTTAGGACAAGGTCTACAGGGTCTACAGCGTCTCACTACACAGATCAGACTCATAGTGATTCTCCTGTTTTCAGCTACCCAAGCACTGAGATTGCAGGCACGCACCACAAAGACCAGTCTTAATCATCATCTCAGTGTGATCTTGGGGAGGGGCAGTCAGGGCATGGCAGGGATTGAACCCTGGCTGTTACACTCTGCTTAAGCAGGCTCTTTAGTCTGCTGAGATACCTGGCCGGCTCTTTCCTTGAGGTTCTTAACAATTTGAGTTGCTAAATCCTGAAGTGAAGTTTAGTTTATGCTTACAAAAACTAACCAATATTGGATGATTCAGCAAATGTTTACAAAGTACATTTTGAGGTAGAGTCATGGCCCATGGCCCTACCAGCAAGTTAATATATGTCATGTAAATACTAAACTTATAAAAGTACCTTACCTATTACATGGTTTTCTTTTTTCTTATTTATTTTACTTTAAATATATTTATGCTTTTCATTCTTTGAGAAAAATTTTAAGACTATTAAACTATAATTAAGACAAAGAATATATTTTATTAAGCCCTAAACCAAGATGATAGAGATTGATTACTTTTCTAGAAAATTTGTGGGATTATATCTCTGCAGATATAATCAGTCTAGTATTCTGTAGCTTCTACTGTGTTGTCTAGTTTAATATCTGACATTTATTCACTAAGGTAAATAATCACAATTCACATCATTTGGGACTGGGTCTAGTTTCCTTGGATAATCAGATCTGCTTATGTGGGGTGTCTTGTGCTCTTCCTCCTCTAGGAAAACCCTATAACCTGGAAGTGATTTCCAGATGAGCTTCTTCTATTGTATGTATTATTTCATTTTGGCAGAGTGAGCCTAGCTGCATTCTCAGATCTGCACATTGCACCACATCATCAACATGCTTCCAGCCAGTAAGGCGAGCATGAGACAAAGGTACATCTTTGATGATGGACACTTAGACAAGCCTAAAGCAGCAGATGATTTAAACATGGTTGCATGTAACTTCTGGAGCCTGACTGATAACATATGAAACAGCAAGAAATCTAATTCCAAAAGGATCTATCCATTGGTTTAGAGGAGTCTGTTCCTTCAGCAAATAAATTAGCCAAGCTGCACCCACCCTTGGATTTATTTCTGTGGTGTGGTACCTCCTCCCAGCAAAAGCAGAGTTCTCTGGGATGTACCTTGTTTGGCTTCAGAGAAAGCCCAGTTTGAAAAGTTTCTAGGCATACTCAGAAAGAGCAGCTGCAACAGAGATGGGGATAGATGACAGCTAATGATTCACAAAGCCATTTGCATAGAGTCTTCTGTTTAATTAACATGAGGTAGAAGTTCCTGGGTAATGACTTACCATGCACTGCTGGGCTGGTTTCAACAGCCTGAGTTCTTCAGTCAGTCCATGTATCCCAGGGGAACTCATAGCCAACAGCTTCTACTTATCTGAAATAGCACGGTTTGCTATTTAGAGTTTCAAAAAGCTTTCCATCTATCTGAACACATGGAAATGCTTTATCCTGAGTCTCAATGTACCCAGTCTTACATAAAGGGAGCAACAAACATTTCAGTACCAATCCAAAGCCATCTAGCTCATCTTCCTTGACCATTTGTTGCACATGAGGCTCTGCACTATGTGCTTCAGGTGCTGTATATTATTTGAAAACAGACCTCTGACATGAGCGCTGCAAATTTCTACTAATAATTCTGCATATAGTGAGCAATTGCCAGATAAACCAATGCCAAAGTATTATCTATGAATAATGACCTAGCCCCTGTTATATTTTGGAACTCTATAATCTCCCTCTCCCCACTCCCTTCTTTCCTCTTTCCTTTCCTCCCTTCCTCTTCTGTCTTTCTTTCTCTCTCCATCTCTAAATCACACATGACTGGATTACAGGATGAGAAGCCTAATTTCTCATGCTGTCTTATTTATCATACCACAGGTTGAGATGCCAAGGCAGATGTGTGACCCGTTTGTAAGTTTTCAATGTAATAACTCAGCTCCCTTATTCTAACCATTGACCAAAAGAATTAGCAATACTTTTAATAGCCCAGTGTGCAGGGCAATGGGGTTGGATCTCCATTTCCCTTCTGCACTTATGAAAGCAGGGGCACAACTCTGACTTGTTTTAGTCAGTTTTATAGATGTGCATAGGGGAGAGAAGCCAAATGACATGTCCATGTCCTCTAAAATAATGCTCTGGTTTGTGCTACTTGTGCTTACATGCCTACAAATTCCTGAAGTCTAAGAAACTGATACTGTTCAGGATAAAAATATACATAAATAGCTTGTAATTCACTTAGATTTCTATTACTTAAGAAGATTATTTCTGTCTAAATCATGACTTCTCTCTTTTAGTGACTGAGTAAGTAGTGAAGAATTTTGTAAGTATAACTTTTCCCAGAAAAATATTTTATTTATTTAAGCTTTACATAAGTTTTGAAGTTTAGATTGTAAATCAAATATCTCTCTGGTTTTCCTGAAGAAAATTAATACACTATTTCCTTTCATATATCATAAACTCTTTTTTTCTTGCTATAAACAATGACTCCTATTGGGATGATTATTGCATGTGGTGGATGCAGGCATTTTCTTCATCAAATTATAAATTTTAGGGACTCTAACCTCCATATAGTATGGAGCTTTGTGAAGAGACCACGGGAAAGCTAATGTGCTAGAAAATATAAATCAATGTTGAAATAGAGCAGAGCACATACTAATTAGTCTATAAAGAAGCTCAAATTATAATGGCAAGGTATGTCAAAGATGATAGAGGTACAGTTGCATTATTTTGTTTGTCAAGTGAAGGTTCTGATTGCAAACATATGTTCATCATTTGTGCTTAAATTAATAAAGAACATTGAGTAAAGTGAAGGTGAAGTAAGAGATCTGCATTCTGATCTTGATTTGGCCACAGATGGGAATGACACTGCCCATGGTTACTAGTCCTTGATAATTTTTAGTTCTTTGTTTCTAGAAGCATCTGAATGTGATTTATGCATAAATTCTTGCCAAAGGAAAAGAGTTCTTTTTTTTTTCAAAATGGGCTTCAGATTAGATTAACATAGCAAATGAAATTTTTTTGAGGATTGTTCAAAGAATCACCATTTTAGAATTCATCTCCACTGTTAATTTTTATTGTTTGTTTATCTTTTACTAGATCTATAATAGTTTTTTTTTTTTCCACTGCACCTGGCCTGGAGGATGGCACAGCTCGAGAAACACATCAACACTTGTTTTAGATACTTTGTTATCAGAGCCAAATCTGTGATCTTTGCTCTATCTATGAATTATTTATTTCACTTGATGTGGTTTTTCTTGGGTTCATAAAACTTTCTTTTGTCATAATGCTTTATCCCATTTCTGGGACTGTAAATACAGCTGACCAAGCTCCACTCATGGCTGGGCACATCATGTCTTTTGTGTTGAAGTATTTTAGCTTTCTTTCTACCCAAAGACCTAGTGCATCTTTATTCATGAACTTTTTTTGTTGATACACATTTGAAATATATGAAATGCACACCCTTGTGATATATATATATATATATATATATATATATAATCATTTCATCCCCTTCCTCCACTATCCCCCATTCTCTTCTCTAGATGCCCTTTTTCTACTCCTTCATTCTAGGTACAAAGAAGTGTACCTTTATTTCACTCTTTCTTCAGAACTGAATTTCTCATATAAAACCAAAGAACATTTCACTTTCTGTATCTGACTTATTTCCTTTAACATTATAATCTCAAGATCCACCCATGCATTCCTTCACATGACTTGAATTTTTTCTTCTTCTATGGCAAAGTGATACCCATTGTGTTCATATATTATCTCGTCTTTCTCTGTTCATCCACAGATGGAAAACTGGACTGTTTGCACAGTTTACTATTTTGAGTTGATCTGCTGTAAACATGGCCATGTATTCATCTCTGTAGTGTGATTTATTTAACTCTTGTGAATGTTCTCAGGAGAGATATGACAGATTCAAGTGATGCTTTAATTTTTAGTCTCATGAGGAATCGCCACAATAATTTTCACAATGGAAATTAGCAGTGTACATTAGTTTAACTAACTTAGTTTAGCACTAGAGTTTGTAGTACTAGTTTGCCTTCCCACCAATGATGTAGGATTCTAGTATTTCACTGCCTCCATGTGAGGTTTTTTTTTTTAATGGGCTTTTTATTGTTCCTTTGGAGTTTTATTTTATTTTCATGAAAGTCATTCTAAGTGGAGTAAGATGAAATCTCAAGATTTTTTCATTTGCATTTTTCTGATCAATAAACATGATGAGCATTTTTTTCATGCAAACTATTAGACATTTGTACTTCTTTTGCAAAGTATTTATTCAGTTTATTTTTATCAGTTGTTGATTTTAGGGGTATTTTCCCATTTTTTTTAGTCTTTTGTATCGTCTACATGTTAGTCCTCTGATAGAAGAGTTGCTTCCACAAAGTTTTCCCATGTTTGCAGGTCGTCCTTTCACTCTGTGGAAGGTTTCCTTTGCTGTGCAGAAGGCTCTGAATTTCATACAGTTCCCTTTGCTTATTGTTAGTAATATTCCTTATACTTCTGGAGTTCCATTCAGCAAGTCCTTGCTGTACCCTTGAAGTCAAGTGTTTCCCTCTGTATTTTGCAGCAGTTTCAGTTTCTTTTTTTATATCCAGGTATTTGATCCACTGAGATATGATTTTTAATATAGGATAAAGGTTATGGGCCTAATTTCTTCTGTATGTATGTGGATAACCAGTTTTCTCAGCACTGTTTCTTAAAGCTGTTATCTTTTTTCTAGTGTATATGTTTTCGGTCCCTTTGTCAAAATTCAGCTGGCAAAAGAGGTATATGACCATTTCTATGTTCTCAGTTCTATTCCATTGGTCTACATGGGTATTTTGTTTAGGACCATGCAGGGTTTTGCTACTATAACATTGTAGTAGAGCTTGAAGGGAGAAATCTGCTGCTCCAGTGTCAATGACATGAGTACAAGAATGACACTTGACAGTTGTTTCATCTGGGGTAAGAACATGTAAGCTTTTCTCTAAAAGAAAAATGTTCTGTCTCCAAGACAATGTGCACTTCACTTATTTTCTCTGAGTTGATCTTCATTTACTATAAAATGGGGCTAATTATGCCTACCACACAACCTAGTTAGTAGGCTAAATATAAACATATCAGGTTAGGGAGATATAATTAAACCGATTTTCATGAGCTTGGGAAGATTGAAATGATCTGTTTCAAAATGTATTGTCAACATCGAGAGCAATAGGGACTCTCTGAAAACACCTTCACAAGACTGACCAGTATCTCCATGGTCAGAAAAGACTGAGAGAAAATGAGAAACAGTCTGACATTTCAGCAGAGTGAGAGACTCTGATGTAGGCGGTTGTTAATTTTGGCTACACATCTGAATCTCTTGGGGAATTTTTACGTTGTGAAGCTCGGACTGCACCAATTAAATATGATTTTCTCAGGAGCTTGATCCTGACACTTGCAGGAGATTTCAATATGTGATAAAAAATATTGAGAAGTACCTTATGTGATGAGGTGCATTGGCCAAAGAGTTGCAACTGTGAACACTCTGGAAAAGTGGCTCTGTCTCTTGCAGACATCTCTGTAAGGATGGGTGCAATGAAGAAATTTTTGCTCTTTAAATGGTGGATAATCACATATATTAAGTAAAAAAAAACCTTTAGAAGACTACAAGACACCACTTAAAATATTCAGTTTATTAAAACCACATCTCCAACACATTTCTCAATGGAAGGAATTGTAGTCCTGTGATCTTCGAATCTGCATACCTAAACTATTAAAGAAGAAGAAGAAAAAAACATTAAACATTTCAAAAAAAATCCTGAGACCCTTTTAGGGCTCCCATTTTAAGAGCTCATTGGATCCTGACCCTTGATTCATAATATAGGATCACGAGTTCCAAGGGAAATCAATACTTGCGACTTCGCTATACTCTTAAGGACTCTCTGAAAAATGAAATAGAAGCATGAGTAGGGTGGGTGGAGTGAGAAAGAAAAAAGCAAAGTAACCTATGCACAGAGGCCTTTCTCTTGGGGCAAGCACTGGGCCTACAATCATCTCGATATTCCTTCTCTCAGGATGCATCACGTGTTCTACTCTGTGTACATATTTAGTGGTTGTTTCCCATGTATTTTAATTTCCATTAAGGAGATTTGTTTCTGCTTGTATTTGGTTCCACTGGATCCCACAGATGGAGCTCAGCCTTGCTGTACTGAATAAATCGATTGAATAGTAAATCAATCAAGCCTCAAACTTATCCCCATTCTCAATTAGGTCTCAAAAGGCATCATGATCTTGATATCAAATTCTGGAAGCATTTCTTCTATCATCTCACTGAATGTAGAATTTCCTATACAAAACAGGTAGTTTTCATTACGTCTCATTTTTCAGTATTTCTAATATTCTGAATGTAAGCACTTGCCTACCTGAGTTCAATCCCCAGTTCAGAAAAAAAAAAAGTTCTCTTAAATTAAAAAAAAAAAAAAACTATCTAGAAGGATATTTTAGGGGTTGGGGAGATAGCTCAGTAGAATAAGCACTTGCCCGGCAAGCACAAAAGCCTGAGTTCAATGCCTGGTTCCACCAAAGAAAAAAAAAAGAAGTTTGTTTAAATTTAAAAAAGCCTATCTAATATTCTGAATGCTCTACTGTATGATTTAACTCAATGTATGTATAAATAGTGATAGTGACGTAAGATAGTTCCTTGTGTCTGTCTCTCTGAAGCATTTCTCTATTGGCCTCACTTTAATGTGCTGTCACCTCAGTGGCAATAGTCAAGGTCACATGTACACTTGTTGGTCTTCTGCCAATTATAGAACATTATTATGCCTTTAAACACTCTTCTCCAACATTTTTTCTTGTAAATAATGTGAAATTATGCTTAGACATTTCACTGTCTTGTTTACCAAAGGATTTTGTTTTCTAAGGATCTCCTCCAAGTAAGTTGCACCCACTTTATCTACTACTCCTATTGTGATCCATTTGAGACAGAATAAAATAATACACACATACACATGCACAAACATATACAAATATATAATCACACTTCTACTATATGTAATTCTTACAATGTAAAAAATGTCTATTACAAAAACTAAACAGTATTAAATAGCATTAAACGACACCGAAGCATTCATAATAGACAATTATTAAGTAATCTCTTTCATATCATCACAGATTCATTTTCTCTCTTTTTCTCTTTGTATATTATGTTTTCATTTCTATACATACCACAAAGCCACAGGCATGCATAAGCACATAGCTTTAATATCATATTTTAAACCTATGTGTTAATTTTTGTTTATATTTTGGGCACTATTACTTGGGTACAAAATTATTTCTACATCAAAATTTATGAATTCATGATGAGCAAAATGCAGCCTATAGCATTTTATTTCAAGCCAGACTTAAGCAATATTTTAAAATGCAGACTTGGGGTATGGTACGTGCTGAGAGTTGGGTCTAATTTTTCAGTTTCTGGTGAAATGTGGAAGCTTGGTGATAAGAAGCCTGAATCTGTAGCCCTAAGTGGACGGTAGAGCTGATGGCAGGGAATCTATCACTTGGACCAGTGCTGGGCCAGTGCTCTTCTGCTTTGAACTAGTAGTTATTCTTTCCTATTACTTATAAACAAGCCATGGGGCTTCTTTCTGAACATGAGTTTGTGTTACCTGAAATCATTTTAATGCAGTAGAATTTCATGCAAGTTATATCAGAACTTGTTTTATAAATCTTCTTTTGATACACTGAAATACTGATTCCATACTTTCCTATTATAAATAAAGCTGTATGGAATATCCTGGAACAGCTTAGTCACTCAGAACCTTGCTAAGTACCTTTGACAGAATTCTAAACAAGACATGGAATTTTTGAGCTGAAGTAGAAATTTTAGAACTAAAATTTTAGCCTTTGATTATTATTAGAACTTCAAAAATAGCTTTCAGTTTTCACTTGCATTATGTTAAGCAAACAATTGACCCTGATAGTACAAAAACAAGTTCAAAAATAGAATTTTTAAAATCTCAAGTTGTACACCTTAAAAATATGCACAATAAAAATAAATGGTTCTTAGGAAAATATGGGCCAGGGAGATGGCTCAGTAGAACAAGCGCTTGCCTGGCAAGCACAAGGGCCTGAGTTCAATCCCCAGTTCCGAAAAAAAAAATGTAATAAGTTAAATGTTTTATTATGGGAAAACTATAAAATACAGAAAAATATAGAGAAAAATAAACGTACCTATGCTTTTGAGAAAACAGACTTCTATTTTTAATTTATGTAATTTTATAGATATATATGTTCATATTCAGAAATATATTTACATTGATTCATATTCTATATACATTGTTTAATAATTTTGAGATGTTCTGTAATTTATATTGCATTTTCACCTAATATTATAACATGACCATTTCCCATATGATATAATATTCATTAAGTAAATTTATAAGCTGCTTAATATTACATTTTCATTTTTCATTTTTATTCATTCCAATTTTTATTTTTATTGATACATGTTTGAAGTATATAATGCTTCCATTTACTATCACAATTTAATAGTCATTTTTAAAATAATTTCTTATTATGTATTTGTTTCAAGTTTTTCCATTTGCAGATATAGCTGTGCTTATTGTCATTTTAGATAGATTTGTTTGACTTCTTCTATTTACAGCCTGGAAACAAATATCTGAACATGCAAAATTCACCAGTTCAGACACACAACTGTGTGCCACAGAAGCAAATTTAGAAAATCTAATGCAGCCTGCATTGCACTTATTGCAGTGGTTGTCTGCTGTTTGTTTTGTTCCTTGGTCTCATTCTGTTAAGATAAGTACTTTAAACTTATCTCACCCTCACATCCTCAGTGGTCCTGTTGCTTCACTTCCAGGCCTTTCCCATGTACTCTGCAGTGTTCTGGGCTAATTGGGAATTTTGCCTAAATGTCCCCATAAATTCTCCCAAGCTTGTTGCTCAATATTGATTCCATGTTCATATGCTAAATGTATAATTGTAATGATTTGTTAACAGACAAACATAGTTAAGACACATATTAGTCCCATGGGACTGAATTTATAGGAAAATCAAAAATTTACCTGTACAATGAAGTATGATCGATACTTCATATGTACACCATGGGGTATAAGAAAACAAAATCTGTGAACAGACTTAAAATGTGAACATCATTATGCAAATATAAATACTATTTATTGCTAAGTATAATTAGTAGTTGTCAAGCAGATCTTTTTCTGCCAGTCAAAGTGCCACACACCTTTGGAAATGAACCCTTGTAATTAATAATATTTAGATTTGGGAAAAATTACTTTTTTTGATTTTTTCATCATAATCCAGATATTGCCAGGGAAACAACTTGATAGAATCAATAGAAGCTTAGTTAAGCAGGTGATAATCTTCTCTTGCCCTCTAATTTATCACTAAATGGCTTTCCCATGGATCGCAATCATTGAAAGGTTGTAATTGTAGCCTTCTGCTATATTTACTGTTAGAAAATTTTCTTTTAAATGGAGCATACTGTGCTAATAAGTAGTGGATTTGTAAGCACGTGGTTGTCATTCACAGTGATTAGGTTCTCCCATATTTGAAATGGCTCATAAAATGCCAGTCATAGTACTTTAAGATGATTTTTCCATCTGCATTTCTGGGTAGATGCCTTATGTGGGGCTGCTTTGTGAATGTCTTGTACCCCTAGGCCTCTCTAGCAAGTGAGAGAGTTACACATGCCACCCACAGCCTGCTTCGAAAGCTGAGAAAATTTGGAGAGGGATGGTGATATCTGTAGATCTTTCAATCTGTTGTATTCAGTGTGATATTATAGTACATGCTGAGTTGATAAAAGTCAGAGTCAAAACAGTATTTCAGGGAAATGTGAGAACGGGACTGCTTCATTTTAATAAAGATAGTGCTTCTTTTGACAAGAGGGCTCATCTTCATCTTTATTCATGCTGAGAGTGTTAGATCCCCAGTTTGTCCCCATTTTTGGTCTGGTTTGATATCCATGCCGTCCTGGCCACCTCCACCATCGTAACTGCTGCTCATCATAGGACTTGCTTTGGAATAAATAAAGAAGGGAACACAGAGAGCAAAGCCCCTATCCCTGCAAAGTTGAGTCAGTTATATCGTCTTTGCATAAAATAGTTTGGCGGATTAAAGCGCCTGGCACAGGGGCCGGGGATTCAATCCCCGGGACTGTCATAGCGGCCCTGCACCCAGGCCGCGCTGAGACTGCAATTGAGAATGGGCGTGGTGGTGCACGCCTGTAATCCCAGCACTTGGGAGGCTGTGAACAGGTGGATCACTACAAGTCGGATCTAGAAGTGAGACCCTGAACATCCTGTAGACCCTTCCCTAATATA